>NC_140579.1:113645905-114021221 GCF_964204655.1 Triturus cristatus | reverse complement strand
AACAAAATAAATAAATAAATAAATAAATAAATTAGCATTTAAAAAACCGTACAAATTCACTGAAAAAACCATATGTTTCACACACGTTATAGTTAGGAATTAGCATTTAAAAAACCTTGCAAATTCACTTAAAAAACCATAGGTTTCACACATGTTATAGTTAGCTGGGCATTTCACTCGTGAAAAACCATTGAAATTTCCACGTTATAGTTAGTGGAGGCAACTATAACTCACGCGACCGCAATCCTCTCTTGATGCTAATACTGTATTTAGACACTTATTTACCCATGTCTTCTTCCATTAATTTTTAGCTATACATATATTACAAATATTTTTTTTTCAGAAAAACACATATGTCATCAGTGATGTAATATCTGACGTCATCAGCAGAGGATTGCGGTCGCGTGAGTTATAGTTGCCTGCACTAACTATAACGTGGAAATTTCAATGGTTTTTCACGAGTGAAATGCCCAGCTCACTATAACATGTGTGAAACCTATGGTTTTTTAAGTGAATTTGCAAGGTTTTTTAAATGCTAATTCCTAACTATAACGTGTGTGAAACCTATGGTTTTTTCAGTGAATATATATATATATATATATCCACAGAAAAACGCACTCCCATTGGAGATTGTAGCCCGTTGAGGGGTGGCACGATGCCGGTGGAGTCTACCGGTAATTCAATATCCACAAAAGAGACGGAGTTCCGTTCGTGCACTCGGATCAGTAAACAGGTTCACCAGCTCACAAGGTCATTCAAAATTGGTTTATTATATTTAGCTTTTAGAGTTTAGGCAAAAAAATTGGGACAAAAAAATGAAAAATTTCAAGCACAATCTAACTCTATCCCAGAAAAAAGCTATACAAGAACTAGGCAACGATGATAGCATAGTGATTCGGCCAGCAGGCAAAGGGGGCAATATCGTTATCCTATCTAGAGAGATGTACGAAGCCGAAGTAACAAGACAATTGAGTGACACCAACACATACACAAGGTCCAACAGGACAGAATACAATAACAGCATCACAACTATTTGGGAAAACCTTTGTGAATGGACAGATAAGGGTTTAATAGAATGGGAGGAATATTGGTATCTTAAAAACGATTATCCCATCCTCCCTGTCATGTACCTTCTGCCCAAAATACACAAGAATAGAGACAATCCCCCGGGTAGACCTATAATTTCGTCCAGGGGATGTGTGTTGGAGAATCTGTCACGATATGCTGATCATTTCTTGAGAGAATATGTGGTCACTTTGCCCTCTTATGTCAAAGACACTAAAGACTTTCTGGGGAAAATCCACGACCTAGAGTGGGAATAAGGTCTCTTACTGATGACAATGGATGTGAATTCCCTCTATAATAGTATCAACCATGAGCAAGGTATAGAGGCTTGTGAGAGATTTCTCAAACGTAGACATGTAAGGCACTGGGATCACACTCAAATGTTACTTGAGATCATCAGTTACTGTCTGACGAACAACTTCTTTATGTTTAATGATGAGATCTTTAAACAATCCCTTGGTGCTGCAATGGGAACCAGCTTTGCACCAAGTTTTGCAAATCTCTTCATGGGAACTTGGGAAGAAGACATCAGAAAGGAAGAAACTTTTAAAAACGAGTTTATCAAAGTGAAACTTTGGTTAAGATATATCGACGACCTGTTTGTTGTCTGGGGAGGCAGCAAACAGGAAGCACACACTTTCATCACTAAACTTAACCAAAACACCAAAAATCTGACCCTTACATACACTATAAGTGAACAAAGGGTAGAATATCTCGACACATGTGTGAAGATTGAACAGAACACAGTGACTACTACCCTCTTTCGAAAAACCACGGCAGGAAATACCTTATTGCATGCCCTAAGCAGCCACCCTAACACATTAAAATGGAGCATCCCCTATGGGGAACTATTGAGAGCAAAAAGAAATTGCAGCAATGAGGCAGGTTTCTTAAGGGAACAATCAGTCATGTTACAAAGATTTAAGGACAGAGGATATCCCAGTTGGGTCCTTAAAAAAGCTATGGAAAGTGTGCAAACAGTAAACAGAGATAATATATTAGAATCTGCATCTAATATGGATGCTACCGATGAAGCAGATATTTCTGACACCCGCATGATATTGACATTTAATGGACACTCAGATCAAACACGCAAGACAATCTCACGTAACTGGAACCTATTGAAAGGAGACCCTATTATAGGGAACTCTCTATCTACACAACCTAAGATAAGTTACAGGAGAGGACAAAACCTTAAAGACCTTCTAGTTCATAGCAATTTGCCCAATAAGAATGAGAAAAGGAGCATATATCTACAAGGTTTCTTTCCGTGTGGTCATTGTAAGGCCTGTGGAAATAGTCGGATGCAGAAGGAATTTTGGAATAGTAGTACTAACAAAATGGTCAGCATCACGCAATTCCTAACATGCAGCAGTACCAATGTCATCTATGTACTTGAATGTCCCTGCAAACTTAAATATGTAGGGAGTACAACACATATGGTGAAGAAAAAAGTCCTCGAACATTTGAGGGCAATCACTAATAGAGATCAACAGTATCCCATTGCTCGTCATTTTGAGTACATTTCTCAGATTATGCCAAATGGTCCTACTATGCCATAGAACAGGTAATGCCCAATAGAAGGGGTGGCAATAGAACTCTTAGGCTGAGACAACGAGAGTCAAGACATATTATAGGAATGGGGACCCGCCATCCAAATGGGCACAACATGGACGAAGAGATGGCCATTCATTTACAAAATGAATGAGAATAGAAATAAGAAGCTTGGGTATTGAGGATGATGGGTTGATTGCAGATGTCATTCAGCAACTACATGGGTAACAAATAGACTCAGTTTTAGATCATTTTGATTCTCATAATCTGTGGTGTTCACATATGTCTCTCAGATTTACTAGATTTACTAGATTCTGTACGGAACGTTTGATTCTTTAGGTTGTAAGGTCAAACCTTCTAAAGCCCCAAATATAGCAATCAGGTTTCTCTTCACTGTTATGGCTATTTAGAGCGGGGGTTAGACGTAGGCCTGGGCTAAAAATCTGTTCCGCTTGCGGAAATTGCGATAATTTGACATTTTCGCGTTCCGCGGAGAGCGCGAAAATGTCAAACTTTCCGCAATCCGCATTTTACCGGAAATGTTTTGCTTGCTCGCGCTGTAAAATAATACATTCTCGCGTGCGCGCGATCGCCTTACCTGAATCCCCGCGTTCGCCGACAAGTTTTCCCGATCTGGTCGCGTTCTCCACAAGATGTTGGATTGTTGGTAGCCATTTGCGCAGTCTCGCGACAGTTCGCACCCGCAGTAACGTCATTCGTCGCGCGATCACGTCTTTCTTCTCGCGATCATGCACCGCGAGACAAGTGAAAACAAGATGGCCGCGCCCGCGAGCAACCGCATGGGTAAGTTGGCGAGCCGCGACCACGCAGAAAATACCGCGAACGGGCGGGAAAAAAACTTCTGCATCTTCGCGATATTTCAACGTGTTTGCGGAGATTTTTAACATTTTCGCGATAATTTACGAAAGTGAATTTCGCAAATTCCGCCCACCCCTAGTTAGAAGGGTGTGCTGATTTATTGTACAGTAACAATTGATGGCTATGTATGTATAATGCATATTTTATTATCTTGCTTAGAGATTCAAAATTAATTGATAACTATACTGTAATTTTATTTCTACAGGAGGAAAGGAAGGGACCATGTCTCGAGGTCGCGACAGGTGATCCCTACCCTTTTCTTCAACTGCATCCCAGAATTCAGATACGATCTCATTCATTTTAATTTTTATAATTTTTGTTATATTATTTTTGTATGCAGGTTTTGGAAGGAGGTTTTAAAACCAGGTCAAGAGGCTTACATTGGAGTAAAATAAGAATGTATGCAAAGATGGAGGGTGGGTGACATCACCACGAATCAGCAACATTTACACAAGACCACTCACTAAGCAGGGTTGATAATAAGGTTTCATGAAATAATGTTGAAAGGATCATCATGACAACTGCCTTAGGTCTAACGTGAGCAAAGGTAAATGATGCATATGACTACGCCATTTATCGGGTTTTAACTATGTATTCTGTGCCGGGCCAACAGACTTTTACAAATTCAGTCCTTATAAGGAATAGTGAGACGGGGAATACACGTAATTTCTATTTAGATCCTAAACAACATATCCCCTTAATTATCAAGTCTGTTGGCAAACAGTCACTATTTAAACTCTACGGATCGATCACAATCCGCACGCCTACACTGAAGCATAGGCTCAAAGCAGCCACGTGGGGCGCACAGGCATCAGAGTCTCCTTGTGCTCCAGGGACACCAAAATAAAATAATATATAGAAAAATGCATTCTATATATAATTGACATGCTGATAATGGAAAAAGTGGAAAAAGTGTTAAAGAGAGATTATTTGTAGTTGGTGCAAAACATATGTAATATTACGTGTATTTCTTTGCAATGTTTACCAAAAGTACACCATTCCAAGATGACGCCTATTATGCTCTGCCCAGTCCTATGTCAATGTTTATATCGTTGTTACTGACACGATATGTAAGCCAGTGTCCTGCACTAGCACAGTGTGTGAACAAGCCCTAAGCGGGTGAAACGCGTCACGTCACGTCAGGTTTATGACTATAATAAACCAATTTTGAATGTCCTTGTGAGCTGGTGAACCTGTTTACTGATCCGAGTGCACGGACGGAACTCCGTCTCTTTTGTGGATATGTATATATATATATCACTTTCTCCGCAGGCTCTTCGCATTCGCCTTGCCGCACACGGACCACAAGTTAAGTACATTCATTTAGTTGTTTATTGATGCCGCCATAACGCGTTTCAACTCACTAGGAGTCTTGATCACATGGTGACGTTTTTTTGGTCCTGCTTTACATTTTAAAGTGGCATAGTGCTGTGTGATAGGTTAAAACTAGCACATGATCAAGGAGATGGAAAAAATATATATGCAGGTACCCTACAACCAATTTCGTCATGGCATAAATGCTTGAGTGTAGTTGTCACATTAGGAGTACATATATAAATGCATTTAATTAATTTCTTTTTTTTAAAAAAAGGAGTGAAACATATATATATCACATTGTTTTCACACACTTATGCAAATATATAATATAGTATAAATACTAATACTATGTGAAGTCATTTCTTACGGCCATCACCATATATATATATATATTCACTGAAAAAACCATAGGTTTCACACATGTTATAGTTAGGAATTACCATTTAAAAAACCTTGCAAATTCAGTGAAAAAACCATAGGTTTCACACACGTTATAGTTAGCTGGACATTTCACTCGTAAAAAACCAATGAAATTTCCCCGTTATAGTTAGTTAAGCTAACTATAACTCGCGCGCCCGCAATGCACTGCAGATGACGTCACATATTACATCACTCATGACATGGTCAGTGACATCACTCATGACATCACTGATGACATCTCAAATGACATCACTGATGACATCACTGATGACATCATCCAGTGAATGTGTGTTTTTCTGAAAATTACATATGTTTTATATATGTATATCTCAAGGTCGATGGAAGAATAAATGAGTATATAAGTGTCTAAATGGATGATTTGTTTTTGAAAAATTGATTGTATTACTGACTGATTAAGTGTATCTTATTGAATACATGGCTAAGTGAGTAATGTTTAAATGTGTAAATACCTGTATCAGTCTCTCACTTTGTGTATAAGTGGCTGCATGGGTTGGTGAGCAGCTACATGAGTGTCTATATAGGTTATTAGTTGGTTTTTTGAGTATCAGTATGAGTGTCTGAGTGTCTGTATGGTTCAGTGGGGGGTATTACGTAGTGCATAAGTGCATGAATGAGTGGCTCACTGTTTGTATGTGTTGAAGACAGCATATGTGCAGGACTGTATGGGTGGAAGAGTGTGTGTATGGGTGTGTTAGTGAGTGAATGGCTGTCTCAATAGTGTCTTTATGAGTAACTACATATGTTTTAAACTAGTATATGTGACTATTGGTGTATATAAGTGAGTGTATGTGAGAGTGAGAGATTGAAAGAGTTCCTGTATGAATAAGTATGTGTTTCTATAAGTGATTGTTTAAAAGACTAAGTATGTGTAAGTTTCCATAGAAGTAAGTGTGGTGGTGTGTGTATAACGGTATATGCAAATAAATGTATGTTTGATTCTTTATTAGCATGAGTAACTATGTGTGTGAGTAACTCTATGGATGAGAGGCATTGTGTTACAGGATGTATAGGTGTATGAGTACATATGATGTGTGAGTACACGAATGAGTGACTGTACAGGACTGTTGGTGTATGAGTGGATGTTTATGTGGATCTTAGAATTATTGAAGAGGTTGTTGTAATTGGTATTGGTATGTCCATTTTTTTGAAAATTTCAGTCTCTATTTTTGAATGTGTGTATCAAAGGTTATATTAGGGTGAGAGGAGGTCTGCCACTCCATCACATGGATGATGTCATCAGTGATGTCATCAGTGATGTCATTTGAGATGTCATCAGTGATGTCATGAGTGATGTCACTGACCATGTCATGAGTGATGTAATATGTGACGTCATCAGCAGTGCATTGCGGTCGCGCGAGTTATAGTTAGCTTAACTAACTATAACGGGGAAATTTCATTGGTTTTTTACGAGTGAAATGTCCAGCTAACTATAACGTGTGTGAAACCTATGGTTTTTTCACTGAATTTGCAAGGTTTTTTAAATGCTAATTCCTAACTATAACATGTGTGAAACCTATGGTTTTTTCAGTGAATTTGCAAGGTTTTTTAAATGCTAATCCCTAACTATAACATGTGTGAAACCTATGGTTTTTTCAGTGAATTTGCAAGGTTTTTTAAATGCTAATTTCTAACCATAACGTGTGTGAAACCCATGGTTTTTTCAGTGAATTTGTATGGTTTTTTAAATTCTAATTCTTACCTATAACATATGTGATTCCCATATTTTTTTTATTGATTTTGTATGATTTTTTTATTATAAATTCTTATCTTAAATGTGTTTTTTTTTTTAAAAAAACAAGTTTTTTTTAAACTTTTTATTCTCTTAAAACACTATGTTTTTTAAAAAAAAAATATGCAATATATCAAGTTTTCTCTTTTTTTTTTACCAAACAGGTAAGATAACATAGAAAATATATATATTTTTTTTTTATTTTTTTTTTTAGTGCGCGTACGGTAAGCGTACGGTAAGCGTACGGTTTACGCAATGTCCGTAATTTATCTAGTCTGTTTGCGTATAGTTACGCAATTTGCGTAGCCGCGCGTACTGTGCATGGGGCGCGTAGGCGTGTACGCTAAACGCGCACGTTACGCGGAAGTGTTGTGGAGTGACTGTTTTGCGCATGCGCGCGAGCGCGTGTCTTTTTTATGCGCATGCGCACTTTTACCGTAAGCGCACCGTAAGCGCACCGTAAGCGTAACGTAAGCGTAACGTACGCGCACGGTGGGTCATGTGATCATGAAACACAACTTTTGATTGGTTGAAACTACTTTCAGTTCTAGAACTCTCCTACACCACACCCATTCCCCTCATTTCTGCTTGTGATCCCTTAGGAGAAGGAGCTGACTTGTCTTTGTGATACGATGGCAGACCAGCACTCTTCTGCTGAGAGTGAGGCTAGCAGCACCACCATCAGGCAGAGAAAGAGGAAACAGAAGAGCTCTTTCATATGGGAGTATTTCAGTTTTCCAGAGGGTGAGAAAAAAAGTCAATGCTGCCTTGGTGACTTGCAAGCTGTGCCAGCGTGTACTTTCGCGAGGTAATCCCAACAAGAAGTATTCCTTTGGGAATCACACTATGTTGAGACACCTTGAGGATGTGCATCCTAGGACACATGCACGACCTACTAGGGGCAACCCTTCAGTAAGTCGAGCAAGCACATCCACAGCAGCTCAGCCGAGTCCTTCTTCGGAAGCTCAGCTGAGCCCTTCATCTGTGGGGGCACAATCACCTTTTTCAGAACCTCTGGAAACGAACCCTCGGTTTGGTAGGGTTACTATGCGGTGTTCATTTTGCCATGATCTAATTGTTCATAGGGAGACCAGTGTTTCCCTCATTAACAACAAAATAGATCAGCACAAATGTCCAACCAGCTAATGTTCCCATACTTCCTTTCCTCTGTCCCTGCATGAACACAACGGCTCTTTCAAGAGCCAACCTTACCTCTCAACTTTTTTTTATTTTTTATTTAAAACTTTTTTGTTTTTTTTTTACCGTACGCTTACCGTAAGGGTATTTTTTTTAAAAAACACTAAAAATCAATTACCACATCTCAAGATCCTTGAGGAATTAATAACTAAATACTAAAAATCTTTTTGAGATAAAGTGGAAGAGACCTTCTAATTTCTCAGTTACCTGTCCCACCCAACAATTTAATTTTTAATTAAAATGTAATTGAAATTACTTGAAAAAATGGTTGGTTTTTTTTGAAAATTTTCTTTCACAATCTGAAAAAAAAGAAAAAAGTATTAATATTTAATAAATCAATATATTACATATTTTTCCCCAAAAAAATTTGCCTTTTTTTGCTGTTTTCAGAATATATTGCATTTCACTATAAATTGTGAAAGCAATTGCATTCATCATTTAACAGCGGGCAAAAAAAAAATAACAATCTCAAAGATTGTA
Organism: Triturus cristatus; assembly: GCF_964204655.1. Lineage (NCBI taxonomy): Eukaryota > Metazoa > Chordata > Amphibia > Caudata > Salamandridae > Triturus > Triturus cristatus. The sequence continues at coordinate 114,012,559 of NC_140579.1, read as the reverse complement.
TAAAAAAAGCCCAGAATCTCTTTTAACTTAAACATAACATTATAGAAATGCATAATATTCTAAAAAAATATCAACTAATATCAATACTTATTTCTTTAAAATATCGTCTGACATTTTTGTTTCAGAAGTATAATCACAAAAATATATCTCAAATAACTCCACAATACATCTGGTTCCATTTCCTTTAGGCCAAATAGTAATTTTAAAATTCTTTTTTGATTAAATTTCCAATGGTAATCCAATAAAATTCTAAAGTTTAAATTGTACAGATCTCACCGATTCTCTGTAACATTTTGGTTTCCGAAAGATTAATTAATAATTAAATAAGTCCACAATACAATTGTTTACCTTTCCTCATGGCCAAATAGTAATTTTAAAAATCTTTTTTGAATAAATTTCCAATGGCAATCCAATAACATTCCAAAATTTAAATTGTGCAGATGTTACCGATTTTGTCTAAATTTTTGGTTTTCCAAAGTTTCATTAAAAATTTAAAAAGTCGCCATTACAATTGGTTACCTTTCCATTAGGCCAAATGATAATTTGAAAAATCATTTTTTTAGAAAATTCCAATGGTAATCCAATAAAATGGTAAAATTGTTTTGTACACATCTTGCCAAGTCTCTCTAAAATGTAGGTTTCAGGAAGATTAGATAGGAATTTGCTAAATCAAAAGGCAAACGTTGCTTGAAAATCAATTGGGAATCATTACACAGTGTCCAGCCTTTTTCACATTTAAGATAAACTGTGTAATGTCCAGAAGTAACAGTAGGTCCTTCATGGAAAATTATTGCAACTGTTACAAAAGTTTTTCCTGAAATTGATAATTGCTGTCCTGTAAACTTCTTTATTAAAGTATCCAATTTTGAACCATCAGCTTTACATCGTTGCATCATTAAAATTACATATTGTCCGTATTCCTTTAAAATTAACGTTGAAAACATTTCAGATTGACACTCACTGCATTCCATGTTATGATTAGCATCTTTAACTAATTTAGCAAAAGTGACTGTTTTACTTTCTGGCAATGTTAAATAAATAAACCTTTCAGAATCAACATTAGAGCCACATGTATTGTAACAGTTTTCACAACTATGTTCCCATTTATAAGAGAGACCAAACAAATTTTCAATGGGAACCCCTTCTTCTTCCAGTACCTGAAGAAAAAACATCAAGAATTCCTGTGCGTCTTGCTGTACATTTTGAGAAAACTGTGTTCGTCCTGAATATACATCTAAAAGTTTTCTAATTTCAGTAGCACTTTCTATTTGAGTTTTATCATTACTCAGCTTTTGAAAAAGGAGACTCAAGTCATAACAGAATCTTTTTCTCTGATTACTATTATCTGCTCTTGCACACTTTCCAGATAAAATGCAACATTCAGCACTACATTAGCGTAGCAGTTGACACCAGAGCTATTTTCAAAATGACATCCTACAACCTCTTCTTCATTTTCCTTTTTCTTTTTGCTTGCAATTACATCACTCCTCTTTTTTTTCCTCCTCTCTACATCTTCATTACAGATATTCTCATTTCTCCTTTTACGAGAAACTACACGTTTCTCCAACACAGGATACTGACCTAAATGAGGAGCATAGGTTCTTCTTAATCTATTATACTCCTTTACACAATTTGTATCAGCACTAACTTTTGAGTCATCAAAGTCTATCATGAATAAACCAGATAATGTTTTCACTCGTGACAAAGCTACATAAGCCATACCTTCTTTGAACACAGTTGAACCAATGTTCACAAAAGCACAATCTACAGTCAATCCTTGAGACTTGTGAATAGTTACAGCATATGCTAGCGAAAACGGAAACTGCTTCCTACGTACATATAAGTCTTTCACAAGCATGAAACGAACTGAACAACGACAAATGTCTTTAACTTCTTCTATCTGATCAAATTTTATTTTTAAACATTCAATTCCATCTTTTTTCTGATAATTAATAAAACCCACAACTCTTCCCATAGCTCCATTAACTAAACCTTTTTCAACATCCAAATTTCTCCTTAAAAATACTCTACAGTTCATGCAAACATATAGATTTTTTTCTAATCCAGCTGTTTTGGAAATGTTCTTCTCTAGTGAATCCAATTTATTTTTCAGTGTGCCTGTTAATGTGATAGTAATTCTTCCATCCTCAATTTTGTCCACTGCTTCCAATTTCCTGATATCTTCCTTTTCCAATTTTAAAAGCTCCTCATTGAATATTGAGCATTCACGTAGAGTTGGCATTAAGCAGATGACACTTTTCTTTTCTGCAATGTTCTTGTATATCTTCTCTGCAACTATTTCTTCCTTTGGAAATAAATTATGTAGCAGCCGACTCTGTAATGCTTTTTTGCCAACTTCTGTGAGTAGTCCAATTCTGATATCTTTCAGAATACTTCCATATTCTTCATCGTTTGCTTGCCTCATATTAGTAGTAAGTTCCTTGTACTCAAAGAAGGACCAAATATTTGCATTACCGATGCTTCCCAATGACTTCTTTGTGTCTTCATGTGTCATAGTATTAAACACTAGTTGTCCTTTAACTGGAGTAAGTTGTAGAAGATCCCCAAAAACTATGACATGTTTTCCACCAAATAACACGTCATAGTCTGTCCTTAGAATTTGCTGCATTCTTAAATGCACAAAGGCAAGCATTAAGTTTGATACTATGCTCACCTCATCAATAATGAGAACTTGCATCTTCTTCAATACTCTTGAAACTTCCAAGCATGCTTCTCCAGTTAGCTTGTTGTATTGTATTTTGTTCTCATGCTCCACTGGTAACATTAGCAAACGATGTAAGGTGATTCCTTTTATGTTATAGGCTGCTAACCCAGTTGGAGCAGTAACCACACAAGACAAAGTAGAATCCGTTTTTTGCTGTAGGTAGCTTCTGATGACTTTTATTAGGAAACTTTTTCCAGTTCCAGCTTGTCCACTTACATACATCCTGATTGGATGAAATGATGTGCATGAGCACTCTTTTTTTTCATGTAGAAATCCGTGATCAATTTTGCTTCTGATCTCTTCATAAATTTGTTGCTGCTCTTCATTCAGTTGTCTTTCCAAATTTTGTAAGTCTATAAATTCTTCTTGAGCTTGATTCATAGCCGTTTCCACTTCATTCATGGCTATAGATGCTTCATTTTCAAGGATTGGTTGTCCAAGGGGATCTTGACTGAGTGTTCCTGAACTTTGGCTGTCTTGAGAACTGTCTCTAGCTACTTCAGCTGCAATTGTAGTTTCCTGTTCAATTTCTTCATTTAACATTTGCAGATAAGTTGAGAATGTACTGCATTGTATGCTGTCTTTGCAAGCATTAAAAGAATCTTCATAGCTTTGAAATTCTCCCAGTAGTTCATCCTCTGTACGCCATGGTTTAAACAGCTGTAAAAGAGCCAAGTAGTAAAATTCCTTTTTGTCAGTAGTGTCGCAACTCAGCTTCCTGTGATTTATCAAACTTCCTTTTGTTTGCTTCACCAAACATCCTTCCTCACCAATGACTTTATATTTTCCATTGTTGATGTCTTCTGCGGCTTTCCGTGAATAAATGTAGTTCTGCAGCACTTCATAGAGACACATGTTCTCCAGATGATGACTTCTTTTTGGATAATATGTGTCCAACATGTTTGATTTCAAAATATCTGTACTTTCTGGGTCATTCTCGGCCAAATATTCAATTTCTCCAACAGATTTCAGTACCCGATTTCTCATTGCTGCAAGGCCTAAACTTGCCCAAATTATTCTTCTTGATTTCGAGTAGAGACTTGCAGAAGATAACCTATCTGAACATTCGTAGGATCCAATTTCTCGATGCGATAACATCTTTAAACTGAAACTGTACAGCTTCTTACTGACAGTCTTCTCGTGAGAAATCTCTTCCCACATTTCTTTCAATTCAGTTTTTTCAGATTTAGTAATGTAAGACGTTACATATCGAGCAACAGCAATGGAATTGTCAGCTACATACTGTATATCCATGTTAGCATTCCACATGGATAAAATGACTGGGTTGTAGTCATTTATATTTTTTTATTCTTCTTTTCTTTTTAGGTTGTAGGTATTCTTTGGTGATTTTCTTGTGATAGTATGTCTCACAGATGACATAAAACTGTTTACTCTTCCATTTGAAAGAACAGGTCTAGGAAATCCAAATCGACATTTAGTGTAGTATTTTTCTTTGCTCTTGTATTTCAGTCGACAGTATTTTCCACACCGATGACTTTGGAAACGTAAAACTTGCTCCTTTAACTTTTTCTCTTCTGTGCTTTTTGGTATAGCACATGTTGCATATTCTTCAATGTAAGATAACACTGCTTCATCAGTATCTGTTCCAAACTTTGGGGCATCCTTGATCCACAACAGCATATGAATATGAGGAGCACCTCTTGCCTGGTACTCTTTTCTCCAAAAGAAATCCACTACTTCTCCTAGAGGTGGATTTTTTTTATTGCAGATGAAGGACATCATAGCCTCAAATCTATGATTGAAATATCTGCAAACATTAACCGGATCCAATGAGCACAGTTCTCCTGCTGTCTTGTATTCGATGTTTTTAATGTTTGAATTTGCCTCTCGTAGAAAATCCAGTAAATCATCCCAAGCGTACTCAGCACAGCTTAGGGTAAGGAACCATGTTGGTGTTCCTAAATTCCGTAACATGCATTTTAATTCACCATGGCGTCGGTACCAATATTCATTTGTCCCACGCTGACAAGCCATCAGATTGATCAGTTGTGTTTCCAAATGATCATCTCGGTGCTGCACTTTCTCCATAAAATCCTTAGCAGACACATTTTGTAAATGTACTCCACTTTTTAAAATGTGATTTACTGCATAAGATAGTGCAGACAAGTCGCTTTCAAATAAAAGATGGAACAAATAAGGAATACTTTGTCGAAATCTGGGATCTTCAGCATATAGTCTTGTAGTCCGATACTCAGAAGCTGGAATCTGTTCTGGACGTTCATCGTATCGTCCTCCTTTTCCTTTAGGAAACAGCTGGGGAAAACATCGAGCTTCCAAGCTCTCCTCCCATACACTCACGGGAGTTCCTTTTGCTTTCTTCATCTGAAACAGATCAATATTGTCTCCCATAACTTCTTTTGAATGAAGAGGATGTATGCTAAAATGTTCATAAATTTCTTCTTCCTTTGACTTGTCCACTTTTTCAATTTGTCCAGTTGATGTTTCTGTGTCTTCTTGTAAATCTTCTTCTTCTTCTATATAAATTGATTCATACCATTTGTTATTCCTTTTCAAATACAAATTTGCTCTTTGTACTTTCCGTACATCTACCAGCTCCTGCCAAATCTTCTTATTCTTTGTAGGTACACCATTAACCAGAATAACTAATGGTTCAGTTTCCAAAGTATCCGCATCAATAGTTTCCATATTTTTTTTCAAATCCAAGGGCAAATACACCACTCTACCTTTTAAACCTCTCAGTAAATCTGAAGGAGGTAATTTACCAGTTTTGGGCTCCATACGTACTATGGTCTGGAACGGATGAACACATTGAATAAGTATAGACTCATATGTATTTAATTCAGAAAGTTCAGCAGGAATAGCATCCAATTCTAAATTATTATGTACAGCTCTGGTCGGCATTCTATTTTCCTCTAACTTGTTGTAACAGTATTTACAAATACGCTGATCTTCAGCCAATTCAAAACAATTTTCTAGAAATATATATGTGGCAAAATCTTTCCACTTATAATTATCTTCATTTTCACTCTTTCTGTAGAGATCAACATTCCTAGTTTGTTTTCTATAATGAGTTCTGCGGCAACAAATACAAGTAATATTTGGTCTTTCATTAGAGATTTTTTCAAATTTTGTTATGTGATCATTAAATGTCTTACTTACAGAGGGTTCTACATTCTCTTCCACTTCTTCCTCATTTACTGTGTCCTTTTCTGCACTGTTTTGTTCAGGACCAAAGTAACAAAACTGAATTTCATCAACAACCTTCTCTACATTTGATACCGATCCACGGAACAGAGCCCTATTCAATACATCTAACTTTATTGCTGGACTTTTTGCAAAATACAACCGTCTCACAAACTTTCTCATTTCAGTATGATGAACAGCCAGCATCCTAAAATTATGGAAAACACTATTACACACTTTTCTAGATAGACAAGCCAGAGAATGACCCTGCAAACCAGTATTCTCTCTCACTCTGCATGGATCTAGACTTTGAAGCACCTTAATCTTCTGTTTTACACTTTTTTTACTATATTCTCTTAGAAACTCACGAAATTTATCAATAGATTCCTGACGCACAGTGCAAATACTACTACAATTCCAAGTGTACACTGGGGCTTTAGGACGTCTCCCCATAGCCTCATCCGCCATCACTTGTACCTCATCTCTTGGAACCATTATCTCCTTCTCCATTATGCAACCATTTTTCACTTCATAAGCACGACCTCTGGTGTCAACTGCATGCAGCAAACTATTACTTTGAAAATAACTCTCTTCATTAAAAAAAAGGTTCACTACTTGAACTATGCATCCATTTTCCTAAAAACACTTTACAAAAGTTTGTTCTGTTCACTACTCTTTTCCTTTTGCTTTGTGATTTCAGTACATTAACCATTTTATCTAATGTACGCATCCTATTCAAAATTAAAATGAATAGTTTCCTTTTTAATTCTAATGCCTTTGCTGCAATGGCTTCAATTTCTTTTTTTCTCTTGTAATATTTTGCCTTTTGCTTATATTTCTTCACATCCTTTATCAAATTGGACATAACTCTTCTCTGAAACATTTTTCTACGTATCTCTTTAAACGCTGTTTTTCTGTTTAAGTTAATCTTTATTGTTGCAGAAGGTATATTTGCATTAACTAAATTCTCAATTTTTTCCTGTTTTTTTCTATTGAAAACATTCTTTCCAGTACAGACATTTTGTACATTTTTCCTTTTTTTGAAGATGTTCTTTAAAAAATCTTTTGTCTGCTTACCAGAAGATTTGTTCTTTTTCCCAACATGAGCATCTCCAACTAACTTAGGTCCTCCAGTTGTCTTCAAATATAAGTTTTTTTTGTGGTCTTTCTTTAGTCTGGATTTTATAGGCATCTTAAATTTTGTTCACTGCTCTTCAGCAATACCTGAAAAAAACAAAAAAAAAATTCCTTTATTTTATTTAAATATATTACTACATTTTTTATGATCTTTTCAAATCTTAAAATACTATGTACCCCTTTCCTACAAGTGAAAATCACAATAACACCATCACAAATTAAATATCTAAAAACAATTCCTGTGTGCACACAGAGTCATGGTTTGAAATTAGGCAGAAAACGAAATTTCTTTGCCAATTGCAAAGCATACTTTCTACTAGTTTTTTGGCAAGTGATAAGTACTTTTACAGTCTGACACATTTTGAATCCACTTTTCAGATTCTGAAAACAGCACATGTCCAAACAGCTTTTTCAGACCAGCAACATGTGTAACCTGGGTGACTGACTACACTCCAGCAAGGGCAACCAGCCTTAGTGATGCTGAATGTATTTGCATTACTGATTAAAACCTCAAACCCCACTCGGTTGTGAATACTGTGCTTGATTCCACAGGATAAGCAGCTGGTTGTGTGCTAAGAGTCTGCTTCTGCATAAAAAAATAACACCCCCTTTCCATCTAATGCAAATGTAAAATCACCAGAGCAATACCAAACAGCTTTCTCTGACCAGCAACATGTGTAACCTGGGTGACTGACTACACTCCAGCAAGGGCAACCAGCGTTAGTGATGCTGAATATATTTGCATTACTAAGTGCAACCTCAAACCCCACTCGGATGTGAATACTGTGCATGATTCCACAGGATAAGCAGCTTGGTGTGTGCAAAGAGTCTGCTTCTGCATAAAAAAATAGCTCCCCCTTTCCATCTATTGCAAATGTAAAATCACCAGAGCAATACCAAACACCTTTCTGAGACCAGCAACATGAGTAACCTGGGTGACTGACTACACTCCAGCAAGGGCAACCAGCCTTACTGATGCTGAATGTATTTGCATTACTGACTGAAACCTCAAACCCCACTCGGTTGTCATTACTATGCATGATTCCACAGGATAAGCAGCTGGCTGTGTGCTAAGAGTGTGCTTCTGCACAAAAAAATGGCCCCCCCTTTACATCTAATGCAAATGTAAATTCACCAAAGCAATACGCAATAAATCTCTGCCTGTAATTCCTATTTGCACACAGAGTCATTGTTAGAACCGGCGGTCTCTAGTTGGCAGAGGTATACACTTCTGACAAATAGGGACCAACCAACTCTAGTCAGGGCAAGGGGATTACACACTCAGATAACCCCTGCTACCCCCTTGGTAGCTTGGCAGAGCAGACAGGCTTATCTCAGAGGCAGTGTGTTAAGCATTGATGACCACATACAGTAATAAAGTGAATCCACTACAGATGGACACGACACAGAAGGTATTATAAAAATAGTATTTTTATATAAGGCTTAGCACAAGACCAAATAACGACAAAAATATACCACAGTCTTAATAAATACTCTTTGGAAGGAAAGAAATAATAGTTCAAGTAAGGTTTCTTCTTGGCAAATAATTCTTTAGCAAAGTATTCTTCTGAGCACAGTTCTTTGGCAACAATGTAACCCCCACAGGAGTCACACGACGTCGAGTCTACAAGATTCCCAAGGTTCGGCGTCGACCGCGAGGAGCGCTACGTCGAGCCTGGAGTCGCAACAGACCCCACAAGTACAGTACCTTGAGAAAATGAAGAAACGATGATCCACGGCGTCGAGATGTCGGCGTCGAGGTCGTGCCTCGGAATCGGGTCGATCTGCAGCAGCGTCGAGGGATGTCGGGCCGGAGCAGCGCTCACGGCGGCGAGAAGGGCGTCGAGTCGATGCGATCAGCAGCGGCGTCGGGACGGGGTCGCTTGGAGGTAGAGCCGATACTCACTCCTCACTGGCGTCGATACCGGCGTCGAGACGGGGTCACTTGGAGCCGGGGCCGATACCCACTGCTCACTGGCGTTGCTGCTGGCGTCGATCGGGCCCGGCGGCGTCGAGACTGCAGATTTTCCCTTGTGTACTGGAAACAACACTTTCCAGCAATTCAGCAAATGGTGAAGTCCTTTGGCCCTGTGACTTCAGCAGGAGACTGGCACTCTTCCAGTCCTTGGAGATTTCCTAGCAAGTGTTCAGAGAGTACACACCAAGTTCCTCTCTCCTTGTTCCTTGGCAAAAATAAAGAAGCGGCTTTCAGGTTCCTCCACAGCAAAACAGCACTCTGGCAGAAGGGGGAGGCAAGTCCTTAGATCAGCAGGCTTCTTGTCCTTGGTACAGGTTTCCTTGTCAGAAGTGATCTGAGTTCTTGGTTCAGGGGTCCTTCTCTTATACCCCTTTTTCCCTTTGTTCCCTTTGTCCAAGCAGGGCGATTCCCACCATCTCAGGTTTGTTGTGGGTGTTGCCAGGCAGAGGCACCTGGCCTATTCACTGAGCAGGGCAGAGTCCTCAGCCGCCCAGCAGGAGGCGGAGACAGTATTGTCACTGGCAGGAGCAGGGCTATCAGTCGCCCAGCAGGAGGCGGAGCCAGTATTGTGTCAGGCAGGGCAGGCTACTCTTCCCTCACTCTATGTGTAAACGCCCCATTCACCCCACACTGACTCACTCAGACCTCTGGAGCCACCCAGCCCCTGACACACACACCAAACCAGCAGAGACCGGTAGATAGTTGGACAAGAAAATAGCCACTTTCTAAAAGTGCTATTTTCAAACATAGAATTTAAAAACCATCCATCCTAAAGGGTGTGTTATTAAATTCTGAGTTCAGGGATACTAAACTCGACTTGCTACCATGCTCCCTGAGTCAGATAGATTATAATGGAGTTAATAATCAGTCTGCCCAGTCTGGCCTATTGGAGGCAGGTAGCCCTTCAATAGTGAAAAACGAAAATGGCTGTAATTCACTATTAGGTCATGCCACACACATCAGGGCATGACCTACCTTTTACCAACAATGCACCCTGCCCTAGGGCCTACCATAGAGGTGTCTGAAATGTGGCAAAGTGAAGGTTTAGAGACTGGTAAGTAGGTTTCCTTACCAAGTCGACAGGGCAGTCGGGGACTGCACGCAGGCGCCGCGGTGGCAGGCCTGAGACACATTTTGCACGCTGCTTCTGTGGGTGGCACAACCAGTGCTGCAAGCCCACCAGCAGCAGTTAACTTACACACCCTTGGCACGCGCAGTGCACTAGACTAGGGTCTGAACAGTAAGTCAACCAAGCCAATCATGGTAACACCAATCAATGTAACAATTTAACATAGGGAGCACTTGCACTGTGGCACTGATCAGCAGTGGCACAGTGCCCAAAGCAATAATCCAGCAAAAACATCGTAAACAGAGGAGGCAAACAGAAAAAAATGGAGGAGAGACTCATGCCGATGATGCCAGGTCTAACACGTGTCCCCTCCAGCTGAAATGTGGGGAGAACTACCCTTCACCCAGGGAGTCCTCATCACTAAGGCGGAAAAATCTGGACAGACCATCAGCATTGGCGTGATCTGTACCAGGGCGGTGTTCCACCGTAAAGTCCATCCCCTGTAGGGAAATGGACCACCTCAACAGCTTTGGGTTCTCACCCCTCATCTGCATTAACCATCTGAGGGGCCTGTGGTCCGTCTGAACCCGGAAGTGAGACCCAAACAAGTAGGGTCTTAGCTTCTTCAGCGCCCAGACCACAGCAAATGCCTCACGCTCTATCGCACTCCACCTTTGTTCCCTGGGAAGTAACCTCCGGCTGATGAAGGCTACAGGTAAGTCTCGGCCCTCCTCATTCATCTGTGCTAGAACAGCCCCCACACCATGCTCTGAAGCGTCCGTCTGGACAATGAATTCTTTTGAAAAGTCGGGTGCCTGGAGGACCGGTGCTGTACACATTGCAGTTTTCAGGGTGTCAAAGGCTTTCTGACAGGCGTCAGTCCAGATCACAAGTCTCGGCTGCTTCCTGGAAGTCAGCGAGGTCAAGGGGTGCACAATGTTGCCATACCCCTTGACAAACCTCCTGTAGTAACCCGTGAGACCCAAGAAGGCTCTCACCTGAGTCTGGGTTTTGGGCGGTTCCCAAGCCAGGATGGTATCTATCTTGGGTTGCAGGGGGGCCACCTTGCCGCTCCCTACTTGGTGCCCCAAGTACACCACTGAACCCTGCCCAATCTGGCACTTACTAGCCTTGATTGTGAGGCCTGCTCTGCGCAGGGCCAACAACACTTCCTGGAGGTGGCGCAAGTGTTCCTCCCAGCTGGCGCTGAACACTGCTATATCGTCCAGGTAGGCGGCGCTGAAATCTTCCAGCCCGGCCAATACCTGGTTAACCAACCTCTGGAATGTGGCAGGGGCATTCTTCATCCCAAAGGGCATCACACGGAACTGGTAGTGCCCATCTGGTGTGGAGAATGCAGACCTCTCTGTTGCCCCATCAGTCAAGGCGATCTGCCAGTACCCAGACGTTAGATCAAACGTACTAAGGTACCGGGCAGCCCCCAACCGATCGATGAGCTCATCCGCTCTGGGGATGGGGTGCGCGTCAGTCTTGGTGACCGAATTGAGTCCTCGGTAATCCACACAGAATCGAAGTTCTGGTGAAGCACCAGGCGCTGCAGCCTTTGGGACCAAGACCACTGGGCTGGCCCAAGGACTGCTAGAGGACTCAACCACCCCTAAGGCAAACATCTTGGAGACCTCCTCCTTGATGTATGCTCTGACCTTGTCAGTCACCCTGTAGGCCTTGTGCCTCACAGGAGTGCTGTCCCCGGTGTCCACATCATGGACACACCACTGAGTGACACCAGGGATTAAGGAGAACAGATCAGGGAATTGTACCAACAGATGGCGACAATCTTGCTGCTGCTCAGGGGTCAGTGTGTCAGAGAGGACAACACCATCCACTGACCCATCTTTTTCTTTTGCACACAGGAGGTCAGGAAGAGGCTCACTCTCCTCCTCCATCCCAGCATCTGTGGCAAGGAGCATGCCCACTTCGGACCTTTCTAAGTGGGGTTTTAACCGGTTGACATGCAGGACCCTTAAGGGGTTCCTGGGAGACTTCAAGTCCACCAAGTAGGTGACATCGCTCTTTTTCTCCACAACCTCAAACGGTCCGGTCCACCTGTCCTTGAGCGCACAAGGTTCCACAGGGGCCATGACCCAAACTTTCTGACCAGGTTGAAGCTCAACCAGAGTGGCATTCTGATCGTACCACCGCTTCATCTCTTCCTGGCTGGCCTCCAGATTTGCCTGAGCAAGATCTCTGAAGCGCCGAGTCTGGTTCCTAAAGGCCAGCATGTAACTATATACATCCTGGGGAGGTTTCCTGGGAGATTGCTCCCAGCCTTCTTTGACCAGACTCAAAGGTCCTCTTACCGGGTGACCATACAAAAGCTCAAAGGGGCTGAACCCTAGAGACTTCTGTGGCACCTCACGATAAGCAAACAGCAGGCATGGCAAGAGGACGTCCCATTTACGCCTCATTGGTTCTTCAAGACCCATGATCATGCCTTTTAGGGTCCGGTTGAATCTCTCAACCAGCCCGTTACCTTGAGGGTGGTAAGGAGTGGTAAACTTGTAGGTTACCCCACACTCCTTCCACAGAGACTTCATATAATTCGAAATGAAGTTGGTGCCCCGGTCTGACACCACCTCTCTGGGGAACCCCATGCGGGAGAAAACACCCATCAGTGCCCGTCCCACCACGGGGGCCGTCACTGTTCGGAGAGGGATGGCTTCCGGGTACCGGGTGGCATGGTCCACCAAGACCAGGATAAACCTGTTGCCCATGGCTGTCTTGGGGTCCAGTGGCCCCACAATGTCAATTCCCACTCGCTCAAAGGGGGTACTGACGACGGGAAAAGGTTGGAGGGGAGCCTTCTGCTTCCGCCCACTTTTCCCACTTGCCTGGCAAGTTTGACAGGTCCTACAATGGATATCTGAATCCCTTCTCATCTGAGGCCAATAAAAATGGGTGACAAGCCTGTCATAGGTCTTGTCCTGCCCCAGATGTCCAGCTAACGTAACGTCATGAGCCAACCCCAGTAGGAAGGCTCTGAAGCGCTGGGGTACCACCAGCACACGGGCTGACCCAGGTTCAGCAGCCTTAGGCTCGCTATACAGGAGGTCGTTCTCCCAGTAGACCCAATGTGATCCTGACTGATCACCTGTCGTTTGGGCTGAGGCCTGCTGCCTCATACCCACAAGAGAAGGGCACACTTTCTGTTCAGCACAAAATTCCTCCCTGGAGGGACCACCATCCTGCTGCCAATGGGTCAGCTCGGGCAGGTCTCCCAGTTCGGCCACTTGTTCTCCTGTCGGTTCCAGGGCATCCCCCTCAGGGTCTGCTCCCTCCTGGACCGCGGGAACGATGGGGGACGGTTTCCCGCGCCCCCTGCCTCTTCTCTTCACGGTTGGGACCTGGGCCATACTTTCAGGCTCCGGGCCCCCATCAACACCCTTACTGACTGACATGGACCGGGTGGTCGCACACACCCACTCAGGCAGACCCAACATTTCCAGATGCGCTTTTCTCTCCACCTTAGCCCAAGGGGAGTCCTCCAAATCATTGCCCAAGAGACAATCAACAGGCATGGCGGGCCTCACAGCAACCTGAAGAGTACCTGAGACCCCCCCCACTCAAAAGGAACTTGAGCTACCTCACACTTACTCTGTGAGTTGTCAGCAGCTACAACGGGGTAGAATGCATGAGGGACCACCTGCTCTCTGGACACCAAGTGACACTTGACAGCTGTCACACTCGCTCCGGTGTCTCTGAGAGCTTCCACCCTATGGCCATTAATGGTCACCCACTGCCTATATTTCTTAGTGTTACTAGGCAGAGGGGTTGGAGGGACCATTTCCACGTCTCCTAAAGAGACCAGGGACATTTCTGCGGGACCCCACCCACCGGGGGCACCCATCTCCTCCCCTCCCAGGGCTACACTCGCTACCTGACGAGGGGGTGCACGCGGCGGTGCATTCGAATCCTTCATGGGACACTGGGGATCATAATAACGGTGTCCCACCTGCTTACAGGCATAGCAGGTCATGGGGCCCCTGTGAACAGGTTTACCTGTCGGGGCCTCTGGCTTCTTTACAGGGGGAGGCTGGGAACCCTTCCCTTGGTTCCCTTGGGGACTACTTTGGGGCCCTTTCTGAAACTCCCTCTGTTTACCCCTGTCCCCCCCACTCTTCTGCTGGGGACCCTGCCCACCTTTGGCTGAGTCTCCCACTGGACCCTTGTGGACCCTGGTACTGACCCAGCGGTCCGCCTCCTCAGCAAGTTTTCTAGGGTTAGATAGCTTGCTGTCAACGAGGTGCTGGCGTAGCTCTGGAAAACAGTTATTAGACAAGTGCTCCCAAGCAAACAAATCATAAAGAGCATCATAACTATCAACCTTGCTACCCTTTATCCAACCATCCATGGTTCTGCAGAAAAAAGACACATATTCAACCCACGTAGTACCAGGCAACTTCTTACATTCTCTAAAGGTTTGTCTGTACTTTTCTGGGGTTAAGCCATATCTCAGCATTAAAGCATCTTTCATATGATTATAAGACATCCTATCCTCAGCAGGAAGGCTCAACAAGGTATCTCTCCCCTCGTTTGTAAAGCGGCTCCACAACCCCGTTCCCCAATCCTTCTCAGGGACCCGGTGGGCCAACAATGCTAACTCATACGCTTTAAACCATTGGCTAATATCTTCATTCTTACTGTAATCCTTGATCACATCTTTAGGAAAATAAAACCTACTTTCTGCAGGCACGGATGGAGTGCTGCCACCAGAGGGATTCAACTCTAAACTCTTAGTTTTAAGCTCCATCTCCCTCACCATCTTCTCACGTTCAAACGCTAATTTCTCTCTCTCAAAATCTAATCTTTTGCTCTCCATTTCAGCTTCTCTCTTGCTTCTCGCATTCTCTAATTCCAACTGCCCTCCTAATTTAAGTTTCGCCATTTCCAACTGGTACCCCCTCTCCTTCTCCCTGTCTTCTAATTCTTCGGGGGAAAGGCTCCTAGAGGACGCACTACTGCCTGGAGATGACACTGGCCCACCTGTGGGCTCTTCCTCTTCCTCTTCTTCTTCCTCTTCCGGTACCACCACCGGATCAGAGGGATTTCTGGCCTCTAACCAGGCCTTCAGCGCTTTGAGGAAGCCCTCTTTCTTTGAGACACCTGTGGTAGGAACTTTAAACTGCTTGCAAAATCCTTTTAGATCTTTTAGCGTGTAGGAATCTATCTTCTCCTTATCGAATTCCCCCACAACATTCTCCACAGGTGTAGCAGCTCCGGCATTCTCCATGGTCAAAACTGGCAGTGTTTAGAAAAATCAGATCCAGGAAAGCGGAGAACAAAAATAGAATATCCTACCAAACAGACTGTGGCTGCGTTATGGTCTGCTTTCACTATGTAGCGTACACTAATCACTGCACATGAGTCATAAATGCAAAGTTCAAATCCTCACCGCTGACCACCAATGTTAGAACCGGCGGTCTCTAGTTGGCAGAGGTATACACTTCTGACAAATAGGGACCAACCAACTCTAGTCAGGGCAAGGGGATTACACACTCAGATAACCCCTGCTACCCCCTTGGTAGCTTGGCAGAGCAGACAGGCTTATCTCAGAGGCAGTGTGTTAAGCATTGATGACCACATACAGTAATAAAGTGAATCCACTACAGATGGACACGACACAGAAGGTATTATAAAAATAGTATTTTTATATAAGGCTTAGCACAAGACCAAATAACGACAAAAATATACCACAGTCTTAATAAATACTCTTTGGAAGGAAAGAAATAATAGTTCAAGTAAGGTTTCTTCTTGGCAAATAATTCTTTAGCAAAGTATTCTTCTGAGCACAGTTCTTTGGCAACAATGTAACCCCCACAGGAGTCACACGACGTCGAGTCTACAAGATTCCCAAGGTTCGGCGTCGACCGCGAGGAGCGCTACGTCGAGCCTGGAGTCGCAACAGACCCCACAAGTACAGTACCTTGAGAAAACGAAGAAACGATGATCCACGGCGTCGAGATGTCGGCGTCGAGGTCGTGCCTCGGAATCGGGTCGATCTGCAGCAGCGTCGAGGGATGTTGGGCCGGAGCAGCGCTCACGGCGGCGAGAAGGGCGTCGAGTCGATGCGATCAGCAGCGGCGTCGGGACGGGGTCGCTTGGAGGTAGAGCCGATACTCACTCCTCACTGGCGTCGATACCGGCGTCGAGACGGGGTCACTTGGAGCCGGGGCCGATACCCACTGCTCACTGGCGTTGCTGCTGGCGTCGATCGGGCCCGGCGGCGTCGAGACTGCAGATTTTCCCTTGTGTACTGGAAACAACACTTTCCAGCAATTCAGCAAATGGTGAAGTCCTTTGGCCCTGTGACTTCAGCAGGAGACTGGCACTCTTCCAGTCCTTGGAGATTTCCTAGCAAGTGTTCAGAGAGTACACACCAAGTTCCTCTCTCCTTGTTCCTTGGCAAAAATAAAGAAGCGGCTTTCAGGTTCCTCCACAGCAAAACAGCACTCTGGCAGAAGGGGGAGGCAAGTCCTTAGATCAGCAGGCTTCTTGTCCTTGGTACAGGTTTCCTTGTCAGAAGTGATCTGAGTTCTTGGTTCAGGGGTCCTTCTCTTATACCCCTTTTTCCCTTTGTTCCCTTTGTCCAAGCAGGGCGATTCCCACCATCTCAGGTTTGTTGTGGGTGTTGCCAGGCAGAGGCACCTGGCCTATTCACTGAGCAGGGCAGAGTCCTCAGCCGCCCAGCAGGAGGCGGAGACAGTATTGTCACTGGCAGGAGCAGGGCTATCAGTCGCCCAGCAGGAGGCGGAGCCAGTATTGTGTCAGGCAGGGCAGGCTACTCTTCCCTCACTCTATGTGTAAACGCCCCATTCACCCCACACTGACTCACTCAGACCTCTGGAGCCACCCAGCCCCTGACACACACACCAAACCAGCAGAGACCGGTAGATAGTTGGACAAGAAAATAGCCACTTTCTAAAAGTGCTATTTTCAAACATAGAATTTAAAAACCATCCATCCTAAAGGGTGTGTTATTAAATTCTGAGTTCAGGGATACTAAACTCGACTTGCTACCATGCTCCCTGAGTCAGATAGATTATAATGGAGTTAATAATCAGTCTGCCCAGTCTGGCCTATTGGAGGCAGGTAGCCCTTCAATAGTGAAAAACGAAAATGGCTGTAATTCACTATTAGGTCATGCCACACACATCAGGGCATGACCTACCTTTTACCAACAATGCACCCTGCCCTAGGGCCTACCATAGAGGTGTCTGAAATGTGGCAAAGTGAAGGTTTAGAGACTGGTAAGTAGGTTTCCTTACCAAGTCGACAGGGCAGTCGGGGACTGCACGCAGGCGCCGCGGTGGCAGGCCTGAGACACATTTTGCACGCTGCTTCTGTGGGTGGCACAACCAGTGCTGCAAGCCCACCAGCAGCAGTTAACTTACACGCCCTTGGCACGCGCAGTGCACTAGACTAGGGTCTGAACAGTAAGTCAACCAAGCCAATCATGGTAACACCAATCAATGTAACAATTTAACATAGGGAGCACTTGCACTGTGGCACTGATCAGCAGTGGCACAGTGCCCAAAGCAATAATCCAGCAAAAACATCGTAAACAGAGGAGGCAAACAGAAAAAAATGGAGGAGAGACTCATGCCGATGATGCCAGGTCTAACAGTCATGTTTTCATATTAGTCACAAAACGAAATTTCTTTGCCAATTTGAAAGCACACTTACTACTCTTTTTTTTGGCAAGTGATAAACACTTTTACAGACTGACATATTTTGAATCCACTTTTCAGATTCTTATAAAAGCACATGTCCAAACTGCTTTTTCAGACCAGCACCATGTGTAACCTGGGTGACTGACTACACTCCAGCAAGGGCAACCAGCCTTAGTGATGCTGAATGTATTTGCATTACTGACTGAAACCTCAAACCCCACTCGGTTGTGAATACTGTGCATGATTCCACAGGATAAGCAGCTGGGTGTGTGCTAAGAGTCTGCTTCTGCACAAAAAAATGGCTCCCCCTTTCCATCTAATGCAAATGTAAAATCACCAGAGCAATACGCAATAAATCTCTGCCTGTAATTCCTATTTGCACACAGAGTCATGTTTTCACATTAGTCACAAAACGAAATTTCTTTGCCAATTTGAAAGTACACTTACTACTCTTTTTTTTGGCAAGTGATAAACACTTTTACAGACTGACACATTATGAATCCACTTTTCAGATTCTGATAAAAGCACATGTCCAAACTGCTTTTTAAGACCAGCACCATGTGTAACCTGGGTGACTGACTACACTCCAGCAAGGGCAACCAGCCTTAGTGATGCTGAATGTATTTGCATTACTGACTGAAACCTCAAACCCCACTCGGTTGTGAATACTATCCATGATTCCACAGGATAACCAGCTGGCTGTGTGCTAAGAGTCTGCTTCTGCACAAAAAAATGGCTCCCCCTTTCCATCTAATACAAATGTAAAATCACCAGAGCAATACGCAATAAATCTCTGCCTGTAATTCCTATTTACACACAGAGTCATGTTTTCACATTAGTCACAAAACGAAATTTCTTTGCCAATTTGAAAGCACACTTACTACTCTTTTTTTTGGCAAGTGATAAACACTTTTACAGACTGACACATTATGAATCCACTTTTCAGATTCTTATAAAAGCACATGTCCAAACTGCTTTTTCAGACCAGCACCATGTGTAACCTGGGTGACTGACTACACTCCAGCAAGGGCAACCAGCCTTAGTGATGCTGAATGTATTTGCATTACTGACTGAAACCTCAAACCCCACTCGGTTGTAAATACTATGCATGATTCCACAGGATAAGCAGCTGCCTGTGTACTAAGAGTCTGCTTCTGCACAAAAAAATACCTCCCCCTTTCCATCTAATACAAATGTAAAATCACCAAAGCAATACGCAATAAATCTCTGCCTGTAATTCCTATTTGCACACAGAGTCATGTTTTCATATTAGTCACAAAACGAAATTTCTTTGCCAATTTGAAAGCACACTTACTACTCTTTTTTTTGGCAAGTGATAAACACTTTTACAGACTGACATATTTTGAATCCACTTTTCAGATTCTTAAAAAAGCACATGTCCAAACTGCTTTTTCAGACCAGCACCATGTGTAACCTGGGTGACTGACTACACTCCAGCAAGGGCAACCAGCCTTAGTGATGCTGAATGTATTTGCATTACTGACTGAAACCTCAAACCCCACTCGGTTGTGAATACTGTGCATGATTCCACAGGATAAGCAGCTGGGTGTGTGCTAAGAGTCTGCTTCTGCACAAAAACATGGCTCCCCCTTTCCATCTAATGCAAATGTAAAATCACCAGAGCAATACGCAATAAATCTCTGCCTGTAATTCCTACTTGCACACAGAGTCATGTTTTCACATTAGTCACAAAACGAAATTTCTTTGCCAATTTGAAAGCACACTTACTACTCTTTTTTTTGGCAAGTGATAAACACTTTTACAGACTGACACATTTTGAATCCACTTTTCAGATTCTGAAAACAGCACATGTCCAAACTGCTTTTTGAAACCAGCACCATGTGTAACCTGGGTGACTGACTACACTCCAGCAAGGGCAACCAGCCTTAGTGATGCTAAATGTATTTGCATTACTAACTGAAACCTCAAACCCCACTCGGTTGTGAATACTATCCATGATTCCACAGGATAACCAGCTGCCTGTGTACTAAGAGTCTGCTTCTGCATAAAAAAAACCTCCCCCTTTCCATCTAATGCAAATGTAAAATCACCAGAGCAATACCAAACAGCTTTCTGAGACCAGCAACATGTGTAACCTGGGTGACTCACTACACTCCAGCAAGGGCAACCAGCCTCACTGATGCTGAATGTATTTGCATTACTGAGTGCAACCTCAAACCCTTAAAGTATTCCTTATTTTTACCAGTACACCTTAAATTTTCGTGAAAACATAGTCCATATTATTTTACATGTTCCTCACATTTAAATTTCTCCCAAAACAGAAAATAATAAACATAACTTCAACAAAAGGAATTCCAATTCTATTATTCATTTCTTAATTTACCATATACATCCCCTCTCAAACTCTAAACTCACCTTTAAAATTAGTTAATTGTAAAAGAAATGTGGCACTCAAACAGCAGATTATCAGAGCCAGGATCTCTGTTCTGTTCGCCTCTCTCCTCTCAGCAGAACCAGATAATGGCAAACTTTCCCTCTCTTTTTCCACACATATACATGTTAATTTCAAATCTCAGTGCTTCCCCCTTTTTTTCAAATGTAATCACACATTTCTATTGGTTGAAAACCAACCCTTTTCCAAAAGTACCCTTCCCCCAACTTGACTTCTGCCTAGTACCCTTCCCCCAACTTGACTTCTGCCTGCTACCATAGCAACAGCTCATGGAACACTGCTGTGTGGAGTTAGGTCAGAAGTTCGCCACACAATGTTTCATTTCCAAAGAGCAGGAGTGCTTGACTTTTCAAACCTAACAGCAAATCCATAGTACTGTTCTTTGGTAACACATTTTTCTGTACCAATACAAAACATGCTTCTATAAATTTACACATACAGCCTAGTTTTTATTCTAGAATGGTATGAAACAGCCAATCAGTTCTTTTTTTTATAAAAAAAATATGTATGCCTCCATTTCCAAACTGTCTTTCATTTCTTTTTACCATTGTACTGAATTACACCTCCTGAGTGCTTCCAGTTCTCCTTTGAAGATGTTCACAGTGTGGATTGTAGGGCACAGCTATGTCTTCTGGAGTGAAAAGTATGCAGAGAAAACAGATATGGTGAGAGACCTTGCTTTGCCAAATGTAGACATTAAATGGATTGGTCAGAGAGGGTTAAAGTGGCACCAATTGATGCCATTGGTGAAATCCTTCATGCAAATCCAACACCCTGACCTCATAATAGTGCACTGTGGTGGCAATGACCTAGGCACTTTGACTGGGGTAGGTCTGGAAATGCTTATGAAGGAGACCTTTGCACAACTGTTTTCACTTTCCCCTAAAACTGCCTTTGTGTTTTCTAACATATGCCAAAGGCAAAAATGGAACTGGTCCAATCATTTTTGTCCACAGATTGACAAAGCAAGAAAGCACGTCAACAAATCTGTTTCTGCTTTCCTCCGTGACTATGGTATGGGTTCCATTTACCACAACAACTTGCGTTACGACATGCAAGACATTTATAGAGGAGATGGTGTGCACTTCACTGATGAAGGGAACAGAGTCTTCCTCTTGAACCTTAGACTCTGCATCGGTACTTACTTGTAGGTACCACTAAAAAATCAAATCACTTCATAAACACAACGGCTCTAAACACTTAAATCTGAATTTTATTTCTCTTATATATATATATATATATATATATATATTACCTACTGGCGGTCGCCAGTAGGTAGTTATAGTTAGGACCCTGTTTCCATAGGAAATCCGCAACATTCTATTTGGAATAACTTTGGCGCCGGTCGACGAATCCTCGCAAATTTTTCAAAATAGGTGGGGCGCTACGCTCCGCTCCTACACTGAAAGTCTCGGGGGGATTCGTCAAGCGGGGGCTGAGATAAAAGGGGGGTCCCAAAACGCGTTTTTCCCATGCATTTTTCCATAGGACCTTTAGACAGGGCTACAGCCCGAACGGCTGAACAGAATTTAATGAAATTTGGCAGAGAGGTAGTCCCCAGGTCAAGGAAGTGCCTTTTGTAGGTTTGGTGTAAATCTGTTCAGTAGATTCTGAGAAAATAGCCTTTAAATCAATATATATATCTGAGCCAGCTTACGGTGCGCTTACGGTACGCTTACCGTACGCGTACGGTGGCGTGCGCGAGCGAGATTCTGATTGGCTCTTAGATCTTAGTAAACATTCGAATCGGCCGAAACCAGGAAGCGGCGGCCGCCATTTTCTCTCTCGCACTGAGAGTGTGGATTAAAATACAAAGCACAAAAACATGTAAAGGGGCTGTTTGGACAGCCCCAAAACACCTAGCCATATTGAGGGAGTCCCCAAAGATCCCCCAAGGCCAAAAACGGAATTTATATATTTTCGCTAATTTCGCCGATTACGCTTACCGTACGCGTACGGTAAAAAAATCTAAAAAAAAAAATATTATCCACACTCTCCCCACCCCGTGTGCAAATGGTGCCCGAAGGCCACCATTTGTGCATGGCTTATAACACATGTGAAAAATGTAAAATTTTACCTTTCAAAAAGAAGTGCATCATATGTCCTCCATGTGCGCACGGTGCGCGAAGCGCATCGTGCGTACATGGCCCATCTAGCGTAACGTGGGCACTGTGCGCGCACGGTGCGTTAAGTGGGCGCGCACGCCACGAATAGCGTAAAGTAACTTAGCATTTAAAAAACCGTACAAATTCACTGAAAAAACCATAGGTTTCACACACGTTATAGTTAGGAATTAGCATTTAAAAAACCTTGCAAATTCACTGAAAAAACCATAGGTTTCACACATGTTATAGTTAGCGGAAATTTTACTGATAAAAAACCAATGAAATTCCCCCGTGTGTCTTTATGAAAAAAAAATATTTGTAATATATGTATAGCTAAAAATTTATGGAAGAAGACATGGGCAAATAAGTGTCTAAATACAGTATTAGCATCAGCAGAGGATTGCGGTCGCGTGAGTTATAGTTGCCTGCACTAACTATAACGGGGGAATTTCATTGGTTTTTTATCAGTAAAATTTCCGCTAACTATAACATGTGTGAAACCTATGGTTTTTTCAGTGAATATATATATATATATATATATACATATATATATTCACTTAAAAAACCATAGGTTTCACACATGTTATAGTTAGCTGGGCATTTTCCTCATGAAAAACCAATGAAATTCCCCTGTTATAGTTAGTGCAGGCAACTATAACTCACGCGACCGTAATCCGCTACTGATGACGTCAGATATTACATCACTGTATTTACACATTTATATAACCATGTCTTCTTCCTTTTTTTTTTTAGCTATACATATATTTATTTATTTTTTTTTCAGAAAGACACATATGTCATCAGTGATGTAATATCTGACGTCATCAGCAGCGGATTACGGTCGCGTGAGTTATAGTTGCCTGCACTAACTATAACGGGGGAATTTCATTGGTTTTTCATGAGGAAAATGCCCAGCTAACTATAACATGTGTGAAACCTATGGTTTTTTAAGTGAATTTGCAAGGTTTTTTAAATGCTAATTCCTAACTATAACGTGTGTGAAACCTATGGTTTTTTCAGTGAATTTGTACGGTTTTTTAAATGCTAAGTTACTTTACGCCGTTCGTGCCGTGCGCGCACGGTGCACGCACGGTGGGCACGAGGTACGCTTTGCACACCGCGCGCCCACTTCACGCAGTTCGTTCCGTGCGCGCACGGTGAGCACGCGGTGCGCTTTGCGCACCTCGCGCCCACTTTACGCAGTTAGTGCCGTGCACGCACGGTGCACTTTGCGCACCGTGCACGCACGGTGGGCACGCAGTGCGCTACGCGCACCGCGCGCCCACGTTACGCTTAATGGGCCATGTACGCACGGTGCACTTCACACACCGTCCGCACAAGGAGGACACATGATACGCTTTGTTGTTAAGGGTTGTGGTATACTTTGTTACTTTTGTAGTAAGCCGTGCGCACATGCTGGGCTTCGCACAGCATGTGCACACGGGGGGGTTGATATTGCAATCTTATTTTAAAGCATATATACCGTGCGCTCACGCTGCGCGAACCTCGCGGAATTTTTTTCCTTTTGATAGTGCGCGCACGCTTCGCACTCTGCGATTTTCCGAAAAAAATTAATTATTTTTAATTGCCCTAGGGGGACCTCCTGGGACCCCATGACCCCTGCTAGGGGGTCAGGAACTGTTCAGCTTGCCCCCTTTACATGTTTTTCTCCTTTATGTTTAAACACCCTCTCAGTGCGAGAGACAAAATGGCGACCGACACTTCCTGGATTAGACCGATTCGAATGTTTACTAAGATGTAACAACCAATCAGAAGTGCACTCGCGGACGGCCGAGTGCACGCACTGTGCGCGCACGCTGCGCGCGTACAGATATATATATTGATTTAAATGCTATTTTCTCAGAAAATACTGAACAGATTTACACCAAACCTGCAAAAGGCACCAAACGGACCTTATGGCTACCTCTCTGCCAAATTTCACGTAATTCTGTTCAGCCGTTCGGGCTGTAGCTGCGACTAAAGTCCCTATGGAAAAATCCATGGGGAAAACGTGTTTTGGGACCCCCCTTTTTTCTCGGCCCCCGCTTGACGAATCACCCCGAGACTTTCAGGGTAGGAGCGGAGCGCCCCATTCGTTTTGAAAATTTCGCAAAGATTCGTCAATCGGCGCTAAAGTTATTCAAAATAGAATTTTGAGATTTCCTTTGGAAACTCGGTCCTAACTATAACTATCTACTGGCGACCGCCAGTAGATAATATATTCACTTAAAAAACTATAGGTTTCACACATGTTATAGTTAGCTGGACATTTCACTCGTAAAAAACCAATGAAATTCCCCCGTTATAGTTAGTGCAGGCAACTATAACTCACGCGACCGCAATCCTCTGCTGATGACGTCAGATATTACATCACTGTATTTAGACACTTATTTACCCATGTCTTCTTCCATTAATCTTTAGCTATACATATATTACAAATATTTATTTTTCATAAAGACACATATGTCATCAGTGATGTAATATCTGACGTCATCAGCAGAGGATTGCGGTCGCGTGAGTTATAGTTGCCTGCACTAACTATAACGGGGGAATTTCATTGGTTTTTTACGAGTGAAATGTCCAGCTAACTATAACATGTGTGAAACCTATGGTTTTTTAAGTGAATTTGCAAGGTTTTTTAAATGCTAATTCGTAACTATAACGTGTGTGAAACCTATGGTTTTTTCAGTGAATTTGTAAGTTTTTTTAAATGCTAAGTTATGTATTTATTAATTTTTTTTTTTCAGGTTTTTCACCGTGCGCACACCGTGCGCGCGCTGTGGGCGCTCGGTGCGCTTCGCGCACCCAGCACACACGGTTCGCAGTGCGTGCCGTGCGCGCAGTGCACGCACCTCGCGATTTAAAAAAAAATATATATGTTTTTTTCTCCCTTGGGGGTCCTTCTGTGACCCCCTGACCAAGGCTAGGGGGTCAGGAACTGTCCACTCTGCCCCCTTTTCACGTTCTACACCTTTTTTTTTCACCCCCTAAGACTGCGAGAGACAAAATGGCGGCCGACACTTCCTGGTTTCGACCGATTCGAATGTTTACCGACATCTAACAACCAATCAGAATTGCGCTCGCGCACGGCAGGGTGTGTGCACTGTGCGCGCACGGTGCGCACGTATAGATATTGATATGCTTTTAAATGCTATTTTCTCAGGAAATACTGAACAGATTTACAAAAGGCACTTCCTTGACCTTATGGCTACCTCTCTGCCAAATTTCAAGTAATTCTGTTCAGCCGTTCGGGCTGTAGCTGCGACTAAAGGTCCTATGGAAAAATGCATGGGGAAAACGCATTTTGGGACCCCCCCTTTTTCTTGGCCCCTGCTTGACGAATCACCCCGAGACTTTCAGGGTAGGAGCTTAACGGAGCGCCCCATTTGTTTTGAAAATTTCGCGAGGATTCGTCAACCGGCGCCAAAGTTATTCAAAATAGAATTTTGAGATTTCCTATGGAAACTAGGTTGTAACTATAACTATCTACTAGCGACCGCCAGTAGATAATTTATATATATATATATATATTTTTCAAGGTTGCCCTGCATAGAGAAACGCACTCCTCCAGCTGTCGGAACCAATCCTTTATTATTCAAGAAACAGGAGTTCAACTCCGGATATGTTTTGTCCATTAGCCTAATGCATTTCGGAGCGATCGCGCTCCTTCTTCAGAGGCGGATTGTCAGCACATCCGAATCAAGGTTCCCACAATACCCTGCGCTGCCGCACCAATTTCAAGGCCTCAGGTGTGCCATATTTGCAGTGCACGCTGGGAGTTGTGGTTTGATAACCGCTTGTTGCCTCCAGTGGCCGTGAGCTGACAATATATTGTTTGGACTGCTTTTTGCCCTCCAGTGGGCCCCGGGGTTGAATGCCTGTTTCGCCATGAAGAGACAGCTGCGCCGTTAATTCCTGCCCATTTTCAGGTAAGACGATCCCCAGAAGATGAAGGGGGCGGTGCAGTCTTCTCCGCGGCTGGACCTGCCGCGTAACATCTTTTTCAAGGTTGCCCTGCATAGAGAAACGCACTCCTCCAGCTGTCGGAACCAATCCTTTATTATTCAAGAAACAGGAGTTCAACTCCGGATATGTTTTGTCCATTAGCCTAATGCATTTCGGAGCGATCGCGCTCCTTCTTCAGAGGCGGATTGTCAGCACATCCGAATCAAGGTTCCCACAATACCCTGCGCTGCCGCACCAATTTCAAGGCCTCAGGTGTGCCATATTTGCAGTGCACGCTGGGAGTTGTGGTTTGATAACCGCTTGTTGCCTCCAGTGGCCGTGAGCTGACAATATATTGTTTGGACTGCTTTTTGCCCTCCAGTGGGCCCCGGGGTTGAATGCCTGTTTCGCCATGAAGAGACAGCTGCGCCGTTAATTCCTGCCCATTTTCAGGTAAGACGATCCCCAGAAGATGAAGGGGGCGGTGCAGTCTTCTCCGCGGCTGGACCTGCCGCGTAACATCTTTTTCAAGGTTGCCCTGCATAGAGAAACGCACTCCTCCAGCTGTCGGAACCAATCCTTTATTATTCAAGAAACAGGAGTTCAACTCCGGATATGTTTTGTCCATTAGCCTAATGCATTTCGGAGCGATCGCGCTCCTTCTTCAGAGGCGGATTGTCAGCACATCCGAATCAAGGTTCCCACAATACCCTGCGCTGCCGCACCAATTTCAAGGCCTCAGGTGTGCCATATTTGCAGTGCACGCTGGGAGTTGTGGTTTGATAACCGCTTGTTGCCTCCAGTGGCCGTGAGCTGACAATATATTGTTTGGACTGCTTTTTGCCCTCCAGTGGGCCCCGGGGTTGAATGCCTGTTTCGCCATGAAGAGACAGCTGCGCCGTTAATTCCTGCCCATTTTCAGGTAAGACGATCCCCAGAAGATGAAGGGGGCGGTGCAGTCTTCTCCGCGGCTGGACCTGCCGCGTAACATCTTTTTCAAGGTTGCCCTGCATAGAGAAACGCACTCCTCCAGCTGTCGGAACCAATCCTTTATTATTCAAGAAACAGGAGTTCAACTCCGGATATGTTTTGTCCATTAGCCTAATGCATTTCGGAGCGATCGCGCTCCTTCTTCAGAGGCGGATTGTCAGCACATCCGAATCAAGGTTCCCACAATACCCTGCGCTGCCGCACCAATTTCAAGGCCTCAGGTGTGCCATATTTGCAGTGCACGCTGGGAGTTGTGGTTTGATAACCGCTTGTTGCCTCCAGTGGCCGTGAGCTGACAATATATTGTTTGGACTGCTTTTTGCCCTCCAGTGGGCCCCGGGGTTGAATGCCTGTTTCGCCATGAAGAGACAGCTGCGCCGTTAATTCCTGCCCATTTTCAGGTAAGACGATCCCCAGAAGATGAAGGGGGCGGTGCAGTCTTCTCCGCGGCTGGACCTGCCGCGTAACATCTTTTTCAAGGTTGCCCTGCATAGAGAAACGCACTCCTCCAGCTGTCGGAACCAATCCTTTATTATTCAAGAAACAGGAGTTCAACTCCGGATATGTTTTGTCCATTAGCCTAATGCATTTCGGAGCGATCGCGCTCCTTCTTCAGAGGCGGATTGTCAGCACATCCGAATCAAGGTTCCCACAATACCCTGCGCTGCCGCACCAATTTCAAGGCCTCAGGTGTGCCATATTTGCAGTGCACGCTGGGAGTTGTGGTTTGATAACCGCTTGTTGCCTCCAGTGGCCGTGAGCTGACAATATATTGTTTGGACTGCTTTTTGCCCTCCAGTGGGCCCCGGGGTTGAATGCCTGTTTCGCCATGAAGAGACAGCTGCGCCGTTAATTCCTGCCCATTTTCAGGTAAGACGATCCCCAGAAGATGAAGGGGGCGGTGCAGTCTTCTCCGCGGCTGGACCTGCCGCGTAACATCTTTTTCAAGGTTGCCCTGCATAGAGAAACGCACTCCTCCAGCTGTCGGAACCAATCCTTTATTATTCAAGAAACAGGAGTTCAACTTCGGATATGTTTTGTCCATTAGCCTAATGCATTTCGGAGCGATCGCGCTCCTTCTTCAGAGGCGGATTGTCAGCACATCCGAATCAAGGTTCCCACAATACCCTGCGCTGCCGCACCAATTTCAAGGCCTCAGGTGTGCCATATTTGCAGTGCACGCTGGGAGTTGTGGTTTGATAACCGCTTGTTGCCTCCAGTGGCCGTGAGCTGACAATATATTGTTTGGACTGCTTTTTGCCCTCCAGTGGGCCCCGGGGTTGAATGCCTGTTTCGCCATGAAGAGACAGCTGCGCCGTTAATTCCTGCCCATTTTCAGGTAAGACGATCCCCAGAAGATGAAGGGGGCGGTGCAGTCTTCTCCGCGGCTGGACCTGCCGCGTAACATCTTTTTCAAGGTTGCCCTGCATAGAGAAACGCACTCCTCCAGCTGTCGGAACCAATCCTTTATTATTCAAGAAACAGGAGTTCAACTCCGGATATGTTTTGTCCATTAGCCTAATGCATTTCGGAGCGATCGCGCTCCTTCTTCAGAGGCGGATTGTCAGCACATCCGAATCAAGGTTCCCACAATACCCTGCGCTGCCGCACCAATTTCAAGGCCTCAGGTGTGCCATATTTGCAGTGCACGCTGGGAGTTGTGGTTTGATAACCGCTTGTTGCCTCCAGTGGCCGTGAGCTGACAATATATTGTTTGGACTGCTTTTTGCCCTCCAGTGGGCCCCGGGGTTGAATGCCTGTTTCGCCATGAAGAGACAGCTGCGCCGTTAATTCCTGCCCATTTTCAGGTAAGACGATCCCCAGAAGATGAAGGGGGCGGTGCAGTCTTCTCCGCGGCTGGACCTGCCGCGTAACATCTTTTTCAAGGTTGCCCTGCATAGAGAAACGCACTCCTCCAGCTGTCGGAACCAATCCTTTATTATTCAAGAAACAGGAGTTCAACTCCGGATATGTTTTGTCCATTAGCCTAATGCATTTCGGAGCGATCGCGCTCCTTCTTCAGAGGCGGATTGTCAGCACATCCGAATCAAGGTTCCCACAATACCCTGCGCTGCCGCACCAATTTCAAGGCCTCAGGTGTGCCATATTTGCAGTGCATGCTGGGAGTTGTGGTTTGATAACCGCTTGTTGCCTCCAGTGGCCGTGAGCTGACAATATATTGTTTGGACTGCTTTTTGCCCTCCAGTGGGCCCCGGGGTTGAATGCCTGTTTCGCCATGAAGAGACAGCTGCGCCGTTAATTCCTGCCCATTTTCAGGTAAGACGATCCCCAGAAGATGAAGGGGGCGGTGCAGTCTTCTCCGCGGCTGGACCTGCCGCGTAACATCTTTTTCAAGGTTGCCCTGCATAGAGAAACGCACTCCTCCAGCTGTCGGAACCAATCCTTTATTATTCAAGAAACAGGAGTTCAACTCCGGATATGTTTTGTCCATTAGCCTAATGCATTTCGGAGCGATCGCGCTCCTTCTTCAGAGGCGGATTGTCAGCACATCCGAATCAAGGTTCCCACAATACCCTGCGCTGCCGCACCAATTTCAAGGCCTCAGGTGTGCCATATTTGCAGTGCACGCTGGGAGTTGTGGTTTGATAACCGCTTGTTGCCTCCAGTGGCCGTGAGCTGACAATATATTGTTTGGACTGCTTTTTGCCCTCCAGTGGGCCCCGGGGTTGAATGCCTGTTTCGCCATGAAGAGACAGCTGCGCCGTTAATTCCTGCCCATTTTCAGGTAAGACGATCCCCAGAAGATGAAGGGGGCGGTGCAGTCTTCTCCGCGGCTGGACCTGCCGCGTAACATCTTTTTCAAGGTTGCCCTGCATAGAGAAACGCACTCCTCCAGCTGTCGGAACCAATCCTTTATTATTCAAGAAACAGGAGTTCAACTCCGGATATGTTTTGTCCATTAGCCTAATGCATTTCGGAGCGATCGCGCTCCTTCTTCAGAGGCGGATTGTCAGCACATCCGAATCAAGGTTCCCACAATACCCTGCGCTGGCGCACCAATTTCAAGGCCTCAGGTGTGCCATATTTGCAGTGCACGCTGGGAGTTGTGGTTTGATAACCGCTTGTTGCCTCCAGTGGCCGTGAGCTGACAATATATTGTTTGGACTGCTTTTTGCCCTCCAGTGGGCCCCGGGGTTGAATGCCTGTTTCGCCATGAAGAGACAGCTGCGCCGTTAATTCCTGCCCATTTTCAGGTAAGACGATCCCCAGAAGATGAAGGGGGCGGTGCAGTCTTCTCCGCGGCTGGACCTGCCGCGTAACATCTTTTTCAAGGTTGCCCTGCATAGAGAAACGCACTCCTCCAGCTGTCGGAACCAATCCTTTATTATTCAAGAAACAGGAGTTCAACTCCGGATATGTTTTGTCCATTAGCCTAATGCATTTCGGAGCGATCGCGCTCCTTCTTCAGAGGCGGATTGTCAGCACATCCGAATCAAGGTTCCCACAATACCCTGCGCTGCCGCACCAATTTCAAGGCCTCAGGTGTGCCATATTTGCAGTGCACGCTGGGAGTTGTGGTTTGATAACCGCTTGTTGCCTCCAGTGGCCGTGAGCTGACAATATATTGTTTGGACTGCTTTTTGCCCTCCAGTGGGCCCCGGGGTTGAATGCCTGTTTCGCCATGAAGAGACAGCTGCGCCGTTAATTCCTGCCCATTTTCAGGTAAGACGATCCCCAGAAGATGAAGGGGGCGGTGCAGTCTTCTCCGCGGCTGGACCTGCCGCGTAACATCTTTTTCAAGGTTGCCCTGCATAGAGAAACGCACTCCTCCAGCTGTCGGAACCAATCCTTTATTATTCAAGAAACAGGAGTTCAACTCCGGATATGTTTTGTCCATTAGCCTAATGCATTTCGGAGCGATCGCGCTCCTTCTTCAGAGGCGGATTGTCAGCACATCCGAATCAAGGTTCCCACAATACCCTGCGCTGCCGCACCAATTTCAAGGCCTCAGGTGTGCCATATTTGCAGTGCACGCTGGGAGTTGTGGTTTGATAACCGCTTGTTGCCTCCAGTGGCCGTGAGCTGACAATATATTGTTTGGACTGCTTTTTGCCCTCCAGTGGGCCCCGGGGTTGAATGCCTGTTTCGCCATGAAGAGACAGCTGCTTGATTCGGATGTGCTGACAATCCGCCTCTGAAGAAGGAGCGCGATCGCTCCGAAATGCATTAGGCTAATGGACAAAACATATCCGGAGTTGAACTCCTGTTTCTTGAATAATAAAGGATTGGTTCCGACAGCTGGAGGAGTGCGTTTCTCTATGCAGGGCAACCTTGAAAAAGATGTTACGCGGCAGGTCCAGCCGCGGAGAAGACTGCACCGCCCCCTTCATCTTCTGGGGATCGTCTTACCTGAAAATGGGCAGGAATTAACGGCGCAGCTGTCTCTTCATGGCGAAACAGGCATTCAACCCCGGGGCCCACTGGAGGGCAAAAAGCAGTCCAAACAATATATTGTCAGCTCACGGCCACTGGAGGCAACAAGCGGTTATCAAACCACAACTCCCAGCGTGCACTGCAAATATGGCACACCTGAGGCCTTGAAATTGGTGCGGCAGCGCAGGGTATTGTGGGAACCTTGATTCGGATGTGCTGACAATCCGCCTCTGAAGAAGGAGCGCGATCGCTCCGAAATGCATTAGGCTAATGGACAAAACATATCCGGAGTTGAACTCCTGTTTCTTGAATAATAAAGGATTGGTTCCGACAGCTGGAGGAGTGTGTTTCTCTATGCAGGGCAACCTTGAAAAAGATGTTACGCGGCAGGTCCAGCCGCGGAGAAGACTGCACCGCCCCCTTCATCTTCTGGGGATCGTCTTACCTGAAAATGGGCAGGAATTAACGGCGCAGCTGTCTCTTCATGGCGAAACAGGCATTCAACCCCGGGGCCCACTGGAGGGCAAAAAGCAGTCCAAACAATATATTGTCAGCTCACGGCCACTGGAGGCAACAAGCGGTTATCAAACCACAACTCCCAGCGTGCACTGCAAATATGGCACACCTGAGGCCTTGAAATTGGTGCGGCAGCGCAGGGTATTGTGGGAACCTTGATTCGGATGTGCTGACAATCCGCCTCTGAAGAAGGAGCGCGATCGCTCCGAAATGCATTAGGCTAATGGACAAAACATATCCGGAGTTGAACTCCTGTTTCTTGAATAATAAAGGATTGGTTCCGACAGCTGGAGGAGTGCGTTTCTCTATGCAGGGCAACCTTGAAAAAGATGTTACGCGGCAGGTCCAGCCGCGGAGAAGACTGCACCGCCCCCTTCATCTTCTGGGGATCGTCTTACCTGAAAATGGGCAGGAATTAACGGCGCAGCTGTCTCTTCATGGCGAAACAGGCATTCAACCCCGGGGCCCACTGGAGGGCAAAAAGCAGTCCAAACAATATATTGTCAGCTCACGGCCACTGGAGGCAACAAGCGGTTATCAAACCACAACTCCCAGCGTGCACTGCAAATATGGCACACCTGAGGCCTTGAAATTGGTGCGGCAGCGCAGGGTATTGTGGGAACCTTGATTCGGATGTGCTGACAATCCGCCTCTGAAGAAGGAGCGCGATCGCTCCGAAATGCATTAGGCTAATGGACAAAACATATCCGGAGTTGAACTCCTGTTTCTTGAATAATAAAGGATTGGTTCCGACAGCTGGAGGAGTGCGTTTCTCTATGCAGGGCAACCTTGAAAAAGATGTTACGCGGCAGGTCCAGCCGCGGAGAAGACTGCACCGCCCCCTTCATCTTCTGGGGATCGTCTTACCTGAAAATGGGCAGGAATTAACGGCGCAGCTGTCTCTTCATGGCGAAACAGGCATTCAACCCCGGGGCCCACTGGAGGGCAAAAAGCAGTCCAAACAATATATTGTCAGCTCACGGCCACTGGAGGCAACAAGCAGTTATCAAACCACAACTCCCAGCGTGCACTGCAAATATGGCACACCTGAGGCCTTGAAATTGGTGCGGCAGCGCAGGGTATTGTGGGAACCTTGATTCGGATGTGCTGACAATCCGCCTCTGAAGAAGGAGCGCGATCGCTCCGAAATGCATTAGGCTAATGGACAAAACATATCCGGAGTTGAACTCCTGTTTCTTGAATAATAAAGGATTGGTTCCGACAGCTGGAGGAGTGCGTTTCTCTATGCAGGGCAACCTTGAAAAAGATGTTACGCGGCAGGTCCAGCCGCGGAGAAGACTGCACCGCCCCCTTCATCTTCTGGGGATCGTCTTACCTGAAAATGGGCAGGAATTAACGGCGCAGCTGTCTCTTCATGGCGAAACAGGCATTCAACCCCGGGGCCCACTGGAGGGCAAAAAGCAGTCCAAACAATATATTGTCAGCTCACGGCCACTGGAGGCAACAAGCGGTTATCAAACCACAACTCCCAGCGTGCACTGCAAATATGGCACACCTGAGGCCTTGAAATTGGTGCGGCAGCGCAGGGTATTGTGGGAACCTTGATTCGGATGTGCTGACAATCCGCCTCTGAAGAAGGAGCGCAATCGCTCCGAAATGCATTAGGCTAATGGACAAAACATATCCGGAGTTGAACTCCTGTTTCTTGAATAATAAAGGATTGGTTCCGACAGCTGGAGGAGTGCGTTTCTCTATGCAGGGCAACCTTGAAAAAGATGTTACGCGGCAGGTCCAGCCGCGGAGAAGACTGCACCGCCCCCTTCATCTTCTGGGGATCGTCTTACCTGAAAATGGGCAGGAATTAACGGCGCAGCTGTCTCTTCATGGCGAAACAGGCATTCAACCCCGGGGCCCACTGGAGGGCAAAAAGCAGTCCAAACAATATATTGTCAGCTCACGGCCACTGGAGGCAACAAGCGGTTATCAAACCACAACTCCCAGCGTGCACTGCAAATATGGCACACCTGAGGCCTTGAAATTGGTGCGGCAGCGCAGGGTATTGTGGGAACCTTGATTCGGATGTGCTGACAATCCGCCTCTGAAGAAGGAGCGCGATCGCTCCGAAATGCATTAGGCTAATGGACAAAACATATCCGGAGTTGAACTCCTGTTTCTTGAATAATAAAGGATTGGTTCCGACAGCTGGAGGAGTGCGTTTCTCTATGCAGGGCAACCTTGAAAAAGATGTTACGCGGCAGGTCCAGCCGCGGAGAAGACTGCACCGCCCCTTCATCTTCTGGGGATCGTCTTACCTGAAAATGGGCAGGAATTAACGGCGCAGCTGTCTCTTCATGGCGAAACAGGCATTCAACCCCGGGGCCCACTGGAGGGCAAAAAGCAGTCCAAACAATATATTGTCAGCTCACGGCCACTGGAGGCAACAAGCGGTTATCAAACCACAACTCCCAGCGTGCACTGCAAATATGGCACACCTGAGGCCTTGAAATTGGTGCGGCAGCGCAGGGTATTGTGGGAACCTTGATTCGGATGTGCTGACAATCCGCCTCTGAAGAAGGAGCGCGATCGCTCCGAAATGCATTAGGCTAATGGACAAAACATATCCGGAGTTGAACTCCTGTTTCTTGAATAATAAAGGATTGGTTCCGACAGCTGGAGGAGTGCGTTTCTCTATGCAGGGCAACCTTGAAAAAGATGTTACGCGGCAGGTCCAGCCGCGGAGAAGACTGCACCGCCCCCTTTATCTTCTGGGGATCGTCTTACCTGAAAATGGGCAGGAATTAACGGCGCAGCTGTCTCTTCATGGCGAAACAGGCATTCAACCCCGGGGCCCACTGGAGGGCAAAAAGCAGTCCAAACAATATATTGTCAGCTCACGGCCACTGGAGGCAACAAGCGGTTATCAAACCACAACTCCCAGCGTGCACTGCAAATATGGCACACCTGAGGCCTTGAAATTGGTGCGGCAGCGCAGGGTATTGTGGGAACCTTGATTCGGATGTGCTGACAATCCGCCTCTGAAGAAGGAGCGCGATCGCTCCGAAATGCATTAGGCTAATGGACAAAACATATCCGGAGTTGAACTCCTGTTTCTTGAATAATAAAGGATTGGTTCCGACAGCTGGAGGAGTGCGTTTCTCTATGCAGGGCAACCTTGAAAAAGATGTTACGCGGCAGGTCCAGCCGCGGAGAAGACTGCACCGCCCCCTTCATCTTCTGGGGATCGTCTTACCTGAAAATGGGCAGGAATTAACGGCGCAGCTGTCTCTTCATGGCGAAACAGGCATTCAACCCCGGGGCCCACTGGAGGGCAAAAAGCAGTCCAAACAATATATTGTCAGCTCACGGCCACTGGAGGCAACAAGCGGTTATCAAACCACAACTCCCAGCGTGCACTGCAAATATGGCACACCTGAGGCCTTGAATTTGGTGCGGCAGCGCAGGGTATTGTGGGAACCTTGATTCGGATGTGCTGACAATCCGCCTCTGAAGAAGGAGCGCGATCGCTCCGAAATGCATTAGGCTAATGGACAAAACATATCCGGAGTTGAACTCCTGTTTCTTGAATAATAAAGGATTGGTTCCGACAGCTGGAGGAGTGCGTTTCTCTATGCAGGGCAACCTTGAAAATATATATATATATATATATATATATATATATATATATATATATATATATATATATATATATATATATATATATATATATATATTCACTTAAAAAACCATAGGTTTCACACATGTTATAGTTAGCTGTACATTTCACTCGTAAAAAACCAATGAAATTCCACGTTATAGTTAGATCAGGTAACTATAACTTGCGCGCCTACAAAAAACTGCTGATGACGTCACATAGTACATCACTCATGACATGGTCAGTGACATCACTCATGACATCAATGATGACATCTGAAATTACACATTGTGGATTGCGGTCGCGCAAGTTATAGTTACCTGATCTAACTATAACGTGGAATTTCATTGCTTTTTTACGAGTGAAATGTACAGCTAACTATAACATGTGTGAAACCTATGGTTTTTTAAGTGAATTTGCAAGGTTTTGTAAATGATAATTCCTAACTATAACGTGTGTGAAACCTATGGTTTTTTCAGTGAATTTGTACGGTTTTTTAAATGCTAAGTTATGTATTTATTTTTTATTTTTTTTTCTGGTTTTTCACTATGCGCACACCCTGCGCGCACGGTGCGCTTTGCGCACTGAGCGCCCACGTTGCGCAGTCCATTCCGTGCGCGCCTCGCCTTTTTTTACGCAGTAGCATTTGTTTTTTTCTCCCTTGTGGGTCCTTTAATTTATTTAATAAATGTGATTGTTACTTCTTTATTTTTTTATTTTTATTTTTTTTGCCGTGCGCGTACGGTAAGCTTACCGTACGCGTACCCCGCGATTTTTTTAAAAAATTATTAAATTTATTTTTCGTACTTTTGGGTCCTTCTTGGACCCCCTGACAAACACTAGGGGGTCTGCAACTCTCTTCGTTGCCCCCGTTTCACGTTCCCCACCTTTGTTTCTCAGTGCGAGAGACAGAAAATGGCGGCCGACACTTCCTGATTTCGACCGATTCGAATGTTTACAGTCATGTAACCACCAATCAGAATTGAGCTCGCGCACGGCACCGTACGCTTACGGTAAGCGCACGGAGCGCTCTTACAGATATATATATTGATTTAAATGCTATTTTCTCAGGACCTACTGAACAGATTTACACCAGACCTACAAAAGGCACATCCTTGACCTGAGGACTACCTCTCTGCCAAATTTCAAGTAATTCTGTTCAGCCGTTCGGGCTGTAGCTGTGTCTAAAGGTCCTATGGAAAAATGCATGGGGAAAACGCGTTTTGGGACCCCCCTTTTTTCTCAGCCCCCACTTGACGAATCCCCACGAGACTTTCAGGGTAGGAGCGGAGCGTAGCGCCCCATTAGTTTTGAAAATTTCGCGAGGATTCGTCAACCGGCGCCAAAGTTATTCCAAATAGAATGTTGCGGATTTCCTATGGAAACACGGTCCTAACTATAACTATCAACTGGCGACCGCCAGTAGATAATATATATATATATATATATATATATATATGTGTGTGTGTGTATATATATATATATATATATATATGTATAAAACATATTCAACCTTTACAGAAACACACATTCACTGGATGATGTCATCAGAATGATCGTTGACAATTTCTTCGTTTCCCCCGAAACATATTGGTCCCCAAATTTTCCCTCCATGTCCATTTCTGGATTTGCTCTTTTTCACCCTCCTTCTGCATCAGGCGATCCATCTGTGCCTCTCTCTATTCTTGAATCTCTTATTCTTTGCTTGTAAACACTCCAAAGGAGGCACCACATCCAAATAATTAGGGGTGAGTGGAATGTTTCGTTCCGGCCATGGAATTGGCAGACTTTTGCTTACCGAGCATTACTCTTTAACGTGGACCTCTTGCCACATTCAGCCAATCGCTGCATAGCAGAATTTTTCTCCTGCAAGGCTCCAGAAAATGCAAGCAACATTTAGCATCCCCTATCACAATCTTTTAGCGCAGGTGGGCGCGTAGGGTCATGGTCAGAGGGCTGTTTCACGACGAGATTTGCTGCCGCTTTAACAGATTTTCTACTGGAGCGCAGCAAAATAAACTTGAATAGCCACACACTCTTGTGCAATGCACAGTGCCATTTGGGCTGATTTCTTTTTCAGCACTGGTTGTGCTACCAGGGCTAAATTGCAGCACGAGTTGCATATTTTCTGCCCATTGGCTGCACTCCATGAAGTATCGCTGAGTTTTATGAAACTTCTCGAGTTCTGCCCTTCCCTACTAATAGCCTGACCCTCTCATAATTAAACATCTTTTTAAAATAAATATATAAACCACTTTTGGCATTCGGTTTGGACATAGATTCTTAATTTGTGTCACACTAGAGCATCCTATCCTCTACAAAGAGTGTTTATTAGTAATACCCATTACTAATGGTTTGTATTACAGGCTAGTTTTAGCCACCCTTACCTGGTGTTCTGGATGCCACTCATCCCCAGCCAGTCCCCGATGTGGATTTCGGCACTGTTAATTCTCGTTGACTCATTGCCTCCTGGGTTGGTGATGGCCACAGACGTTACAGGCAAGGTGACCTGCAGATCCACCCTCCACCAAGGACTGTAGCTGTATTCCGTGGAACTGCAGTCACCCTGTGTGAAATCGCTCCTCAGATCCCCATCTATGGCCCGACTCGCGACAGCCTCATTGTCCAGCGTGCTGGACTGGCTGGCCACACCCCACAGGGCGACGTTGAGCTCTGAAAAATATATATATATCTGGGTTAGTTGTTGCCATTGAGAGTTGAAGTCATGGAGATGTGAAGACAGGCTCCAATGGCAAGCATTTCAGATAAAAGATCAAAGAAAATATAACAATTTCCTAAAGGTTACCAGTTAAATTAGACAGTCAGAGACAGAAATGCCAAGGGGACATTACAATTCAGAAAACAATTAATGAGGAAACGAACAACCTACGCAAGCAAGATATCATTGGTCCGGTCAAAATACCCACACCAATGGTCTGGCTTATAGTTCCTGTGGCCATATGCATCAATGCCAAAATAGAGAGGGAGAGTGACCCTGGACCCCTGCATCCTGGGCATGATGCATCAGCTGGAAGGGGCACATTTCTTTGCAAACATTGACATAAAGAAACAGCTGGAGTTGGAGGAGTCCAATTATTACAAAAGATGTTTGCCAGACATCCTGGTCTCAGGTATAAGCGTCTGAGTTTTGGCATCTCTCCTTATTAGTACTTGCTATTTGAAAGATATAAATGGATTCACCCTGATACACAAATAATTAAATTCTGTTTCATTGAGAACCCTTGTCTCCATGTCTATCAATTCAGTGCATATTGGGGACTGCACACAGAATGTGCTGTGGCAGCTGAGTTGGGGTGATAGAGTAAGCCAGCACTTAAAGAAAAAGAAGAAATACTAAAGTGGTAACTGTCTAGGATCAAGAAGCCAGAGAAACAGAGATGTAGCAATAGTAGTACACCAGTACACTTATAGCCAGAGAAGCAGTAGGGAGCTTAGTATTGTACCTTTCTACAAGTCTGCTGTCATGGAAAGCACAGTGGCAATAACTCAATGGTTCTTTAGAAGGCAGCAACTAGAGTATTAGAAGTGATGATATACTTGTCGATGTCTGCAAGGAATATATGACGTTACTTTGCATGCGTTTACAACGCATGCCTTTACAACGCGGTCAGTACAACAACTGCGTTGTTACCACGCGTACCATTACAACGCAAGTCATTACAACAACTTGCTGTAGGGGGCGCTGGAGTTTGGAATAGTATAATTTACTATTCCAACTCCAGTCTGTGCAATAGTAGGGATGGTGTTGGATTTAATATCCAACACCTAAAGCCCCCCACAGCAAGTCATTGTAATGACTTGCATTGTAATGGTATGAGTGGTAACAACGGGGTCGTTGTACTGACCGCATTGTAATGGCACCGCATTGTATCAACAGTGTTGTAAACGCTGTTTCTCATCTGCAAGTCCTGTAGAGAGACAAAGAACAACTAGAATGGCAAAACTTCCATTTACACCATATAGAGTTGAGTATTAGCATGGTTTGGTGGGTCAGTGAGACAGTTGCTTGGTCAGCAAGGAGTCCTGGGAGGCCCTGAAAATTTGGATCTTGGTCTGAGCATATGTGGGCGCCGAGCCTTCTGGGCACGTGTAGGTGAGGCACAAAATCGAGAATGAAATTCCAGTGGAACTAGGAACCAGTGAACGGCTCACAATCCCTAAAAGTAACACTAGTACTTTTTTAGCCAGAACAAGAGTCTGCCTCCACCATTTTAGTTTTTTGGTCTCCTTCCCTTTGGTATACTTTCAGGCCTGAATGAAAACCATTCCTGTTGTCCCAGTGTGAGTTGATTTGAGAACTGTTTATTAGAAGATGGTGCATATAAAGTTTGTTTATTAACTTTGTCCCTCTTAAGAATTAGATTCTTTTGCTCCATCCATTACTCTGTGTCAGGTACTTAACTAATATATCTAGTAAAGTATAGTTTAGATTGGATAATGACATCATTCAAAGCATGGCCTTCTTACCTTTGTTTGTTGACATGGTCTCCACCTGAGCCACTCCTAGAAAATATGACATCACAAAATCAGTTACTTTTCATCCCCTAGAGAAAGACTGTTATAAGCCATTAGATCGAAGAGTCAAACATTTTGTACACTGACTCTAATGTCGAGACACTCAAGACACACACAGTAGAGAACCCTTATCAGTGCACAGGCTGTATGTCTAACACTGGAGCACTCTCTTTGTTTAAACTGAATGCCTAACAAAGAGCGTTCTCACTGTTGCATGGTCAATATGTCTAACAGTAGAGCAATGCCATTGTTACAATGTCAGTAGGTCTAACACTATGGAACTTTCACTCTTGTGACTAACACAAGATCACATCCATTGTTTACACACTATCTCTAACACAGGAGTACTCTCACTAGTTATGCAGTACGTCTAACACAGGATTACTCCCATTGTTTACGCATGATCTCTAATACAGGATCACTCTCATTAGTAACATACTATCTCTAACACAGGAGTGCTCTCACTGTTAACACAGTATGTGTAACACAGAGTGCTCTCACTCTTAGATGGTCAGTATGTCTAACACTAGAGCAGAGTCATTGTTACACATGTCAGTATGTATAACACTAGAGAATGTTCACTGTGACTAACACTTAATCACTCTCATTGGTTACACACCATCTCTAACAAAGGAGTACTCTGACTGTTAATACAGTATGTCTAACACAGGATTACTCCAATTGTTTACACACTATCTCTAACCCAGGATCACTCTCATTGGTTACACACTATCTCTAACCCAGGATCACTCTCATTGGTTTCACACTATCTCTAACACAAGAGTGTTCTCATTCGTTATACACTATCTTTAACACAGGAGTGCTCTCATTGTGAACAGAATATGTATAACACAGAGTGCTCTCACTCTTAAACGGTCAGTATGTCTAACACTAAAGCAGAGTCATTGTTACACAGTCAATATTTGTAACACTGAGGAACTTTCACTTTTATACTGGGAGTAACATAGGATCACTCTCGGTGTTTAACACTATCTCTTGCACAGGAGTACTCTCACTGTTAATTCAGTACGTCTATCACAGGATCACTCCCATTGTTTACACACTATCTCTAACACGGGATCACTCGCATTGGCTACACACTATCTCTAACACAGGATCCCTCTCATTGGTTACACACTATCTCTAACAGAAGATCACTCTCATTGGTTACACACTATCTCTAACACAGGAGTACTCACTGTTAATACAGTACATCTATCACAGGATCATCAGTATGCCTAACAATAGAGTAGTGTCATTGTTATGCAGTCAGAATGTCTAACACTGAGGACCTTTCACATTTACACTGTGACTAACTCATAATCACTCTCATTGGTTACACACTATCTCTAACACAGGAGTATTCACTGTTAATACAGTACGTCTATCACAGGATCACTCCCATTGTTTACACACTGTCTCTAACACAGGATCACTCTCATTGGTTACACACTATCTCTAACACAGGAGTACTCACTGTTGATACAGTACATCTATCACAGGATCACTCCCATTGTTTACACACTATCTCTAACACAGGATTACTCTCATTGGTCACATACTATCTCTCACACAGGATCACTCTCATTGGTTACACACTATCTCTAACACAGGAGTACTCACTGTTAATACAGTACGTCTATCACAGGATCACTCCACTTGTTTACACACTATCTCTAACCCAGGATCACTCTCATTGGTTACACACTATCTCTAACACAGGATCGCTATCATTGGTTACACACTATCTCTAACACAGGAGTACTCAGTGTTAATACAGTACGTCTATCACAAGATCACTCCCATTGTTTACACACTATCTCTAACACAGGATCACTCTCATTGGTTACACATTATCTCTAACACAGGAGTTATCTGACTGTTAAAACAGTAGGTGCAACACAGAGTATCTAACACTAGAGCAGTGTCATTGTTACACAGTCAGTATGCCTAACAATAGAGTAGTGTCATTGTTATGCAGTCAGAATGTCTTACACTGAGCACCTTCCACATTTCCACTGTGACTAACTCATAATCACTCTTATTGGTTACACACTATCTCTAACACAGGAGTACTCTCACTTTTAATATAGTATCTCTATCACAGGGTCACTCCCATTGTTTACACACTATCTCTAACACAGGATCCCTCCCATTGTTGACATACTAGCTCTAACACAGGATCAGTCTCATTGGTTGCACACTATCTCTGACACAGGAGCACTCTCACTGTTCACACACTATCTCTAATACAGGATCACTCTCATTGGTTACACACTATCTCTAACACAGGATCACTCTCATTGGTTACACACTATCTCTAACACAAGATCACTTTCATTGTTTACACGCTATCTCTAACACAGGATCACTCTCATTGGTTACACACTATCTCTAACACAGGAGTTATCTCACTGTTAAAACTGTAGGTAGAACACAGAGTTCACTCACTCATAAATGGTTAGTATGTCTAACTCTAGAGCAGGGTCATTGTTACACAGTCAGTATGCCTAACAATAGAGTAGTGTCATTGTTATGCAGTCAGAATGTTTAACACTGAGGACCTATCACATTTACACTGTGACCAACTCATAATCACTCTTATTGGTTACACACTATCTCTAACACAGGAGTACTCTCACTGTTAATATAGTATGTCTATCACAGGATCACTCACATTGTATACACACTATCTCAAACACAGGATCACTCTCATTGGTCATACACTATCTCTAACACAGGATCACTCTCATTGGTTACACACTATCTCTAACACAGGAGCACTCTCACTGTTAATACAGTACATCTATTACAGGATCACTCTACTTGTTTACACACTATCTCTAACACAGGATCACTCTCATTGGTTACACACTATCTCTGATACAGGAGCACTCTCACTGTTGATAAAGTACGTCTATCAAAGGATCACTCCCATTGTTTACACACTATCTCTAACACAGGATCACTCTTATTGGTTACACACTATA
Organism: Triturus cristatus; assembly: GCF_964204655.1. Taxonomy (NCBI): domain Eukaryota; kingdom Metazoa; phylum Chordata; class Amphibia; order Caudata; family Salamandridae; genus Triturus; species Triturus cristatus. The sequence goes on along the minus strand of NC_140579.1, from coordinate 113,969,270 downwards.
TCTAACAGAGGAGATCTCTCACTGTTAATACAGTACGTCTATCACAGGATCACTCCCATTGTTTACACACTATCTCTAACACAGGATCACTCTCATTGGTTACACACTATCTCTGACACAGGAGCACTCTCACTGTTAATACAGTACGTCTATCACAGGATCACTCCCATGGTTTACACACTATCTCTAACACAGGATCACTCTCATTGGTTACACACTATCTCTGATACAGGAGCACTCTCACTGCTGATAAAGTACGTCTATCACAGGATCACTCCCATTGTTTACACACTATCTCTAACACAGGATCACTCTTATTGGTTACACACTATCTCTAACAGAGGAGATCTCTCACTGTTAACACAGTAGGTATAACACAGAGTGCTCTCACTCTTAAATGGTTAGTATGTCTCACACTAGAGCAGTGTCATTGTTACACAGTCAGTGTGCCTAACAATAGAGCAGTGTCATTGTTATGCAGTCAGAATGTCTAACACTGAAGAACTTTCACATTTACACTATGATTAACACATAATCACTCTCATTGTATACACACTATCTCTAACAGGAGAACTCTCACTGTTAATATAGTACGTCTATCAGAGGATCACTACCATTGTTTACTCACTATCTCTAACACAGGATCACTCTCATTGTTTACACACTATCTCTAACCCAGGATCACTATCATTGGTTACACACTATCACTAACACAGGATCACTCTCATTGTGAACAGAATATGTAAAACACAGAGTGCTCTCACTCTTAAATGGTCAGTATGTCTAACACTAAAGCAGTAGCATTGTTATACAGTCAGCATTTGTAACACTAAGGAACTTTCACTTTTATACTGTGAGTAACACATGATCACTCTTATTGTTTAAACACTATCTTTAACACATGAGTACTCTCACTGTTAATACAGTACGTCTATCACATGATCACTCTCATTGGTTACACACTATCTTTAACACAGGAGTACTCTCACTGTTACCACAGTGATCTCACTCTTAAATGGTTAGTACGTCTAACACAAGAGCAGTGTCATTGTTACACAGTCAGTATGCCTAACAATATAGTAGTGTCATTGTTATGCAGCCAGAATGTCTAACACTGAAGAACTTTTCCATTAATACTATGACTAACACAGGATCACTCTCATTGTTTATACACTATCTCAAACACAGGAGCACTCTCACTGTTAACACAGTATGTCTAACACTTAGTGCCCTCACTCCTACTCAGTCAGTGTGTCTAATGCTAGAGCAGCGTCATTGTTACACAGTCAGTATGCCTAACTCTGAGGAACGTTCACTTTTATACTGTGAGAAACTCAGGATCACCCTCACTGTTAACACAGTATATGTAACACAGAGTGCTATCCCTCCTATATGGTGATTATGTCTAACACTAGCAGTGTCATTGTTACACAGTCATTATGCCCAATAACAGAGTAGTGTCATTATGTACAGAATATCTAACACTGAGGAACTTTCACATTTATACTGTGACTAACAAAGGATCAGTCTCATTGGTTAAACACTATCTCTAGCACAGGAGCACTGTCACTGTTAACCCAGTATGTATAACACAGAGCACTCTCACTCCTACACAGTCAGTATGTCTAACACTAGAGCAGAGTCATTGTTACACATGCAGTATGCCTAACTCCTTGAGTAGTGTCATTGTTACAGTCAGAATTTCTAACACTGAGGAACCTTCACTTTTATACTGTGACTAACACAGGATCACTCATTGTTTACAAACTACCTCTTACACACGAGAATTCTCACTGTTAATACAGTATATCTAACACAGAGAGCCTTCACTCTTACAAGGTCAGCATGTCTAACCCTAGAGCAAGTATCATTGTTACATAGTAAGAGTATCTAACGCTAAGGAACTTTCCCTTTCATACTGTGACTAACACAGGAGCACCTATTGTTTACACACTATCTCTGACACAGACCACTCTAACTGTTAACATAGTATGCATAACACAGAGTGCCTTCACTCTTACTCGGTGAGTATGTCTAAAACTGAAGAACTTTAGCTTTTATACTGTGATTAACACAGGTCCAGTCTCATTGTTTACACACTATCTCTAACACAGAATACTCTTACTTTTAACACAGTGTGTCTAACACACTATGTCTAACACAGAGCGTTCTCACTTTTATACGGTCAGTATGTCTAACAGTAGATCTGTGTCACTGTTATACAGTCAGTATGTCTTATATTACATCAGTGTCATTCTTATAGAGACAGTATGTCTAACGTTGGGGAACTTTCACTTTTGTTTTAGGAATAACACGGGATCACTCTCATTGTTTATACACTATCTCTAACACAGAAGTACTCTCACTGTTAGCAGAGATAGCCACATCCATAAAGGGCTTCTTCAAAGACAATATATGCTCTGTTACCTCCTTCTCTGCATTCTGGGAGGCGTTCAAGGTGTACATAAGAGGGCTGGCGATCTCGAAACACACAGGAGTGCTACGTTCCATACGAGGCAGACCATCCAGATTAGAAAAAGAGCTAGCGCTACTGGTACCATCACATTTGAGAACGAGTGACACAAAGCTCCTAGAGGATATTCAAAAAGCCCTAGAGGGGTACTATGACACAGCAGACAGTTAGGAGAAATACCTAGGCAAATATGCTGGTGCTGGGGTATAAGGAGAAGGTGAGCGCCCTGGGGCCACTTTAGAGAGTCTGCAGCACCCTAAAAGGGAGGCTGGAATGATCATTGGAATAAAAGACAAAAATGGTAGCCTGATTCATGAGACGTCTCACATTGCTGAGAGATACAATAGATATTATGCCGATTTATATAGCTCACAGATAACACTAGAAGATGAGGCAAAGAAAGACTACTTGAAACACATCCAAATTACAAGGCTCACTGACGCACACAGAGAGCACCTCATGGCACCTCTATACCCTAGAGAAATTTGGTTTGCGCTGAAAACTAAGGGGCCAGAAACGTGCCTGGCATAGATAGATAAATGGTAGCTTTCTACAAAGTCTACCAAGAACTACTTTTTCCTCACTTGGTCTCTCTATGAAGAAATGGTTGAAACCAATATGATGCCCCATCTATGAGGGAGGCAGTGATTGAAACACTCCTTAAGCTGGACAAACCTCTCAATGATTGTGCATCCTACAGACCCCTATCCTTATTAAACGTAGATGCAAAACTTTTTGACAAACTTCTTCCCAACCGACTGACTCCGCTGGTTCATCTGTTAGTGGGTCCAGAGCAGGCAGGCTTCGCTCCAGGGCGCAGCCTAACTTACAATCTCAGAACTGTCTTCGGCACCATACACAACATAAATTCATATGTTAAAGTAGCAGCGGTTTTCTCAGACGCTGAAAAAGCATTTGATTCTGTGGAATGGCCATTCATAAAAGCAGTGCTACGGCGCATTGGAGTGAGAGAGGTCTTTCTCCAGTTAGTGGCGGTCTTACATGATGCCCCAGTTGCAATAGTTAGAGTGGGGAACAGTGTTACATCCAATACCTATCTCAAGGGGTATCCAACAGCGATGCCCTTTATCTCCTCTGCTGTATGTCTTAGTCACGGAACCCCTGGTCTGTGCACCACAGGCATAGAGGAGTGCGCTTCCCAGGCTACCATCTGATCATCTCGGCATACGCTGATGACATGCTCCTTTATATTCGGGATCCAGAAAGACAGTTACACCTGTCCTTGCAGAGATGGTCCGCTTTGGGCAATTATCTGGCCTCAAGGTCAACTGGGCCAAATCTTACATTTTGCCTCTAACGCCAGTTACAGTTCCGACAAATCTGGAATTCCCTTTGCAATCGACCACCGACTCAGTACGCTATTTAGGAATACAGGTTCATACTGCCCCAGAGGTAGTATCAACAGATAACTATGGGAAGGCACGTAATAACCTGGAAGAGGATATTGCCCGATGGATCTGGTTGTCAATCTCGTTGATAGCCGTATCTCTCTCATAAAAATGATTATCCTCCCCAGATTCACACGCTTAGATTCGCGGGCGGAAGACCATATCACACCTTTACATTGCAAGGTATGATGGCGACCCGAACACACCCTCATAAACTCCTTAACACTCCGGTCAGGAAACACAGTGCCCTAGACTCACTAAACTCTACCATTCATGTCTGGCGGAACCTATTGGAAAGACAATCTGGAGCGTTCATGTACTTTCCACTGATCCCCCTAAACTGCTGCTCCTGATTCCAGACGGGCAGAGAAAGGGAGGTCTCTGAAGCGCTTGGGAAAGTTGTTATCACCAAGATGGCCGACTTTTTCCAAGAAGGGATGTTATGCAAATGGGATGATATGCAGGCAGAAGGGCAAGAACTCTCGACTCTTGCCTAATACCACTACTTGGGAGTTAGACATGCTTTTCAGGCTCTGTTAGGCGAAGACCTGAAATAACCATTAGAGGTGTCAACACTCACCCATATAATCCGCACTCCCACTCCCTCTAAGCTAGTTAGAAGGGTTTATTACCTCACAAAAGAGCGTAGTAGACCACACTTAACAAAGGCACACCAGGACTGGCAGATAGACTTAGCTCAGACAACTGATGACAACAGCTGGCGGTATTGCTGCGAGGTGACGAGACGAATCTCATTGAATGGTAGCCACAGGCTAATTCACTTTACAGATATTAATAGAGAGTATTACACGCCTGACAGACTTTGCAGATATGGATTGCGGGACTCAGCGGTCTGCTATCACTACACGGAGCTGGAGGCTGGGTTTTTACACGTGGCCTGGCATTGCCCTAAAATTTCAGATTTCTGGCAGAGGGTTTTTCATACACTGAACGACATTACAGGTCTCTCTATCTTACCCCAGATCCGTTTCTCATACTGTTGGGCTACGATAAACATATCGGCAAGCATGTGAGATATCTGGTGGCTATAGGTATGTTGCTAGCTAAACAAAGAGTAGCACTGTGTTGGGTTAGAGTGAAAGTCCCAACAATAGAAAAATGGACTAAAGATATGATATATTGCAACACACAAATGGACACATATAACAAATTGTTGCCCCCACAGAACTGTCTCAAAGGCTTTTGGGGATTATTGCAACAATACCTGGTTGGGAAGGAGATCGGGGAGCCAGATGGCGTGGGTGACCCTTAGACACACACTAGTCACGCCCACCATGATAAGAGGGAAGTAGGCACCCAAAGGAGTAGGCGAGATACACAGGAGAATCAATATCACCGCAGGTCCTATTGGCAATACAGGCATTCGCTAGTGTCCCAACGGAATCTATGAAGGATAACAAACTGATTCTTGTAACTCTGTGTGATGTATGTAGCCATCGATGCATTGTACTGTACCCAAGCTACGAGTATATATAGCTGTATTAATGTTATGTTTACTGAAAAGCAATAAAACTATTTTAAAAAAGTACTCTCACTGTTACACCCGGAGCCTAACACTAGAGCAGTGTCATTGCTACACAGTATGTATGTCTAACACTGAGAAACTCTCACTTCTACACCGTGACTAACATAGGATCACTCTCATGGATCACACACTATCTCTAACACAGGAGCACTCTCACTGTTAACACAGTATGTCTAACATGGCATGCTCTCGCTCTTACATGGTCAGCATGTCCAACAGAGAAGTGTCATTGTACACTGTCAGTATGTCTAACACTAAGAAACTTTCACTTACATCCTGTGATTAATATAGGACCACTCTCGTTGTTTACACACTATCTCTAACACAGGTGTACTCTAACTGATACCACGGTATGTCTTACCCGCAGCACCCTTACTCTTACGCGGTTAGGATTTCTAACACTAGAGCGGTGTCATTGTACACAGTCAGTATGTCTAACACTGAGAAACGTTCCCTTTTATACCGTGACTGACACAGGGTCTCTCTCATTGTTTAAATACTCTCTATATCACAGGCCTACTCTCACTGTTACCACGGTATGTCTTACACAGAGCACCCTCACGCTTACATGGTCAGCATGTCTAACATTAGAGAAGGGTCATTGTTACAGTCAGTACGTCTAACACTGAGAAACTTTCACTTATATACTGTGATCAATATTGGATCACTCTCATTATTTACACACTATCTCTAACACAGGAGTACTCTAACTGTTACCACGGTATGTCTTACACGAAGCACCCTCACTCTTATGCTGTCAGTATTTCTCACACTAGAGCAGTGTCACTGTACACAGTCAGTATGTCTAACACTGAGAAACTTCCACGTTTAGACTGTGACTAACTCAAAATCACTCCCATCGTTTACACACTGTCTCTAACACTGGATCACCCTCATTGTTATAGTCATTATGTCAACACATGAACACTTATACACTGACCAATGTCTTAGAGGTCGATAATATCCTTCATCCCACCAAAATGGGCTTTCGAGTCGTGCATAGCACTGAGTCAGCATTACTGACGGTCACAGAGGAGCTAAATGCGACACTAGATGAGGGTGGATCAGCTGCCATCCTCTTACTGGACCTCAGTGCTGCATTTGACACCGTAGCTCACACTATCCTAAAAAGGAGATTAGGGGAAGTTGCAATTCGGGACAAAGCCTTGAATTGGCTGGCCTTCTTCCTGGAGAACAGAACCTTCCAAGTGATGGAAGGGGACTGCGTTTCAAATCATCTCCCAATCACATGTGGTGTCCCACAGGGCTCATCCCTTGGCCCTACTTTATTTTATATCTACGTGCGACAGCTTGTTGAGGTAGTACAGGAATTTGGCATATCAGTGGTGCCATATGCTGATGACATCCAGCTGGTAGTGTCATTTAGAAACGGCTCCAAACCAAGCAATCATGAGCTGTCCCACTGTCTAGAGAAAGTGGGAAACTGAATGTCTAACAGCTGTTTGAAGCTGAATGGTGGGAAAACAGAGCTTATGCTGCTGGGAAACCTGGCCATCCATGCACCCCACACACAGCGGCCCAGTTGTATGGGAGATCCACCTAACCCCAAATCAGCTATAAAAAACCTGTAAATCAGGCTGGAGGATACACTTACGTTGGACTGCCAATCCAGGAAGCTATCAGGAATTTGCTTCTCGCTTCTTAAAATGTTAAGGAAAATTATTAAAGTGATCCCTGAGCACCTGAAGAAAACTGTGATTCACTCCCTCCTAATCTCACGCTTGGAATACAGCAATTCGCTGTATCTGGGTTTGCCGAAGTACGTAATAAAGCGACTCCAAGTAGTACAGAACGTGGCAGCTAGACTCCTGCTAAAAATCCCTAACCGCGTCTCTGCCAAAGAGCCTCTTAAACAGCTGCATTGGTTGCCCATCGATGCCAGAGTTAAGTTTAAAACCCTCTGCATAGCTCACACAGCCATCAATAACAAAGGGCCTGCAAAGCTTAGGAATTTGATCTCTAGGTATACCCCGACCAGACAACTCAGATCATCCCCACAAAAGCTCCTCAAGACAACCAGAGTTAAGGCAGTAGATCATTTGCTCATCTGGTACCCAAGATGTGGAATGCCCTCCCACTTGAAATCAGAGCCTTACCAAACAAAACATCTTTCAGGAAAAAACTAAAGACCTGGCTGTTTCCCTTCTAAGTACGTGTAGGCTCAGCACTTCACTAACAGAACCGCTTTCAGCACTGGGAAGCCCTCCGGCAGCCATGCGCTCTACAAATACCTTTACAATACAATACAGTACACTGAGACACAGCCAGTATGTCTAAAACTGGAGCCCTCTCAGTGTTTCACTGTATGTTTAATACTAGAGCACTGTTGTTAAACAATCATTATCTATGCTTACCGACCACTAGAGTGCTCTGCCTGTTAATGTTGGTATATCTAACACTAAGTGAACTCTCTGTTGCAATCAGTGTATAACACTAAAGCCTTATCACTGGTACAGAGTGCCAGTGCCAACTGATCCATACGCGCCACCAATGCAACGCCCAACCAGCATCCATGTCATTTTGCCAGACAGTTTTTACAAGAAAATAAATGGCATAAAATTAGTACCACTTTAGGTTCACACTGCATGTTGCTTACCACAGCGTGAGAAGGACTAAGTTGTATTGTGTATGTGCATGTGTGAGTGGCTCTCTCAGTAGTGCACCTCTCACGTCAGCATAATACATATACACGGATGCTTCAGGGAGTGAAGCAAGGGTGGGCTCAACTAGGTAAGAAGCCCCCGCTTCCAGTTTTATCTTGACTTCTGATTGGGCAGGTTCAGCCAGGGAGAGTCACACGCATGTGGACCTAGTAGGACAAGTGGAACCTGTGAACCATTACAGCTCTTGCATGTGTTCACATCTGTGAGTGAATGTGTGTCTGCTAGTGAGTGGATACCTACATCTTAAGAGGGTTCGGGGGCATTGGAAATGCCCTTTAGCCTTTTATGGTGGCACTTGCACAAGGTACCCTTTGTGGTATGCCATGGCTACACTTGGCATATTCGTGGCTATCTCTGGCATGATTGTGGCATGCCAAAAGCCATATCCCATGCTTCTAACAGTGGTTGTGGTATAAAGGTGTCTTCGTTAACATATTGTGGCTAGCCCTGGCATAATAGCAGTCCTGTCCAAACAGTGTCCATCCTTGATATAGTACAGGAACACTGAGTATTGTTGTGGATCTCCTGGCACCACAGTTGACCTGTTATAATGGTGCCCTGTTTAATAAATTGACTTATTTGTGGCTCTCCATCCCATAATTGCGACCCTAGCATAAAGGTTCCATCCTTGACATATTGGAGGCATTCTTGAAATAATTTGGTTATCCCTGGCACAATGAAGGTGTAAATCACTGCCATATGATGGATATACCTGCCATTTGATTATAATAAATGAGCATGAAAGTCAATGATTTAATAAAAGCATCCTTCCACAAGTCTGCTACAGTCAAAACCCATGAGGCGACTACCAGTATGTGGAATACTTTTATATGACAATATCGTGGATGGCACCCACATGATCAATCAATCAATCAATCAATCATAGCATTTATAAAGTGCACTGCATACCCGTGAGGGTTTCAAGGCGCTAGGGGGGATGCTGCTACTGTTCGAAGTGCCAGGTCTTGAGAAGTCTCCTGAAGGTTAGGAGGTCTTCGGTCTGCCGCAGGTGGATGGGGAGGGTGTTCCATGTCTTGGCGGCGAGGTGGGAGAATGATCTTCCACCGGCAGTCACTCTTCGGATGCGGGGGACGGTGGCGAGGGTGCGGTCTGCGGAGTGGAGCTGGCGGGTGGGGGTGTAGAGGCTGAGTCGTCTGTTGAGGTACTCTGGTCCGGTGTTGTGGAGTGCCTTGTGTGCGTGGGTGAGGAGCTTGAAGGTCATCCTCTGGTTGATGGGGAGCCAGTGCAGGTCTCTCAGGTGGGGTGTGATGTGGCTGCGGCGGGGAATGTCAAGGATCAGGCGTGCTGAGGTGTTCTGGATGCATTGGAGCCGTTTCAGGACTTTGGACGGGGCTCCAGCATAGAGTGCATTTCCGTAGTCCAGTCTACTGCTGACATAAGACCCGATTCACAAAGGTAAACTGAGACGAAAGTCTAACTTAACGACTTTCAGTATTCACAAAGGGTATTTACTAGTAGTAAAGTTAGACTTTTGTCTCAGTTTAACCTAAGTATTGGTCTTACGTTTAACTGAGATCAAAAGTCTTTAAGACTCTAATTCCAATAACAATGTATTAATCTGTTAATATATAAAATACATTAATTTAAATATATTGGCAACGTAGGATTTATGGTTACATTCAATATTCTAATAGTAAACCCAACTTATGTATTAGTGATGACAATAAGGACATGGCGACTAGCCAAAGTGGGCTCAGCCAACTCTATTAATTAAAAAAAAGATAACATCTTTGGGGATGTTTTGTTAAGTCTCATACCTCTTTCCCTCACCCATGTACAACTCTCCTGTTTTTACCTTCCAGTTTTGTCACTGCTTCCGAACAAACAAGCCTCTACACATTCAACACGTTTTCACCTTCTAAGACCTCTGTGTTGTTGTAAGATGTAATGATGCTTCTCGGTTCTGAAACCCTGGACAGGCCCTTCTTACTGCCACCATATATCTTCACACCACCATTTTCCTTTTCTCTGAACATTTTGTTGACATCCAATTTTTAGTGTTTTGTCTGTAAATATTGGTCTTCTGCTTCCGTTTTACCACTCTTGAAAACAACTCTGTTTCAGTGGCTATGGCTTGACATCTTCCCATCCAAGCAGGTTTTATTTCAGTGCAAGAAACTCTTTCTTTCTACAAAGAACAGAATGGGGAGTTATTCTTTGACTCCGTAGCTTCTTTCGCATCTCATTTTTCTACTCTGAAATAGTACTTGCCCAGTTTCACTTAGAAAGCTATTAAACCTCTCAACCAATCCCTTCAACCAATCCCTTTTCCCTTGGGTTTGAGTCTGATTGTTCACTCCAGTTGACTTTTGTGGGTACTGGGTCTCACGGCAACTGTGTTCTGCTGTAGCGTGTTTACCAAATGCAAGAAGCCCATCGCAGTATGATGCACAAAGTCAGGTGTCACCTGAATTTTTTTATATGAGTCGCAAGCACATGGTTGAAGAACCTGGAGGCATGTCATCCTGTGTGACCAAAGCGCATTGTTCATGAGTGCATCACCCTGTGTATCCCAGCTGGGTTGCTGGTGATGGAACATTACCCTGAGAAATTGAATGACAGCCATCTGCTTCAGAGACGTGCACTGGTAAAAAGTGAGCAGGACTCCCAACATCTACTCTAGAAACTGACAACAAAGAGGAAATGCTACCTGCGTTGACCGACACTGAGAGTGAGGGTTGGGGAGGTCAACAACCTTGTACAAACCCAGGTGAGCCGAGGACATTGTGGGGAGACTGGAGAGAGGTCTTTAAAACTTGTTTTGAGGGAGTTGGTGGAAATGTGTTTGTATCAAAAAGAAAATGGATCTGCTAAAACATAATTTAGAGTTGAGGACAGGAGCTTTTTGAAGACATTACCTGTATTTGACAGAAGAAGAAGTAAGGACAAAGACAATTAGGATAGAGATGAAAAATCAGGTAACAAATATGGAAAGACTATAAGAGCTGAAGGCGATTACTATGCTACAAAGTTAAGCCCCACTGTAGAGAGACACACATTTTTTTCTGCAGTGCAATTATCTACTCTTCTGTGTAACAATTATGTAGCAGTGTTATGCAACTTAACTCAAGACCCACTCCAGGGACAATCAAAATATTTCAATGCATTGAAATATATTCTGGTATTATAAAGGACTAAGGGATGATGTATCGACATTCCCCCTTGACACAAAATCTCTAAACTCTAAGGATGAAGAAGGGCATTTGAAGATATGGAAAAATATACATGTTGCATACAGTAACAAGGCAAAAAGGAAACGATGCAAGGAAAACAGCGAGGAAAAGTAATAATAAAAAAAGTGTATGCATCATTTCACATTGTTTAAATGACAGTGTCTGTGTCAAAAGCAGAATTAACAAAGCGTTCCCAAAAGTATGCATGGAAATATGCAATTAGAGTAGCTTTCTGGCCATACCTTGGAATTGTCTAGTGAATTCCTACAAAAGTTAAAAGTGTGTTCATAAAGGAGAGGAAATCATCATCATTACAATATATTTATTTCGGACCAAATCCATAAAACATCATCACTGCAAAACTAAGATAATAATAGATGATGAAGAGTTCAATAAAAATCATTAAAAATTAAAAAGTCAAAAAACAACTTATTAAATTCAATTGGAACATGTTTATACATGGGAAAAATCCAACCTAGATTTCCGAGCAAACCAAGGTGTCACAGAGTAAACAATACAATCACATGAATCAGTTTTAAACATTCTAAGGGCGTTTAAATATTGGCTGAGCCCTAAGGTTGTGCAGACTGGGCGCAGACACCTATGTCAAGGTTCTCCATAAACAGGGGAGAAAAAAAAAGTGTGCTTCAGTTTCTAAAGCAGCAAAACAGGTTGGACTGGGTTCTTGATTCTGATCCCATTTAGCAATAAAACTTTTGAAGGGTAAAGTTCTCAATCTGATTTTAACATTCAAGGTTCTTATAACAGGTGGCAATAAATTATCTTGAAATACCTCAAATTTGGGTGCAGAATAAAAAATTTGAAAATTGGTTTGTTAACACCCCACTTTTCAGACTGGTACACCAGTTCTCACAGATATTTTGCCAATAACTGAGCGTCATTTGTTCCACAGGTTTGCTAGACATGGAGCTAGGATTAGCTCATAAATCTCTTAGACCTAGTTTATGGAGCCAATTACGCACGTTTCAACCACAAAGTCTTGCATACCTGGTCGAGAGATAGCAACTCCCTTAAACCATCCTATAATGTTGAAATTCAGGAGATGTCCATAACCTAAGCCAATAAAGTAATAGTTTAAGGACCGGTAGGTGACACATCCTTTTTAAGTTGACATCAAGGAGTAAGGGAAGTGTCGGGGTTCTATCTGGGACATTTACCAGACACCTAACAAGCCTATTCTCTGATACAGCTAAAGGATCAGTAGCATTTGAGTTCCACAGCTGAGCCCCATATAAAAATGGTGTTAGACCTGTCATCATTGGCGTGGGTTTCCCCTGTTTTTTTGCTTTGCCTGCTGTTATTTTGCTGTGTGTTGAACTTCTTAATTGCTGGTCTAAATGCTTTGGGCACTTTGCCACTGCCGTTCAGTGCCAAAGTGCAAGTGCTCCATGTAAATTGTTGTTATGGATAGGTGATTCCATGATTGCCATATTTGATTTACTAGTCGGTCCCTAGTACAGGCCCAGGGCCTTTAAATCAAATGCTGCTAGTGGGCCTGGAGCACTGTTTGTGCTACTCCCATATGTAGCCTGTAAATGTAACTCAGACCAGCCACTGCAGTGTCTGTGTGCAGTTTAGTATTGCCATGTTGACCTGGCAAGTGCACCCACTTGCCAGGCCCTAACCGTCCCTTTTCTTACGTTAGTCACCTATAAGGTAGGCCCAAGGTGCCCCTGTGGGCAGGGTGCAGTTTGTGTGAAAGAAAGGAAATGCCCTGATGTTTGTGGCATGTCCTGATAGAGAAATACTGCCAATTTCATTTTTCACTATTGAAAGGCCATCTGTCCCATAGGATAGAATGGGGAGTTTTCTTAAAACATCTTATAAGCATAACTGCCCATGGGAACAAGATAGGAAAGTAACGTTTGATATGCCTGAACTCAGAATATTAAGATGCATCTTTTAGTGAGGGTGATTTTTACATTCTGGGTTTGAAAATACCTCTTTTAGAAAGTAGGTATTTTCTTGCCTAACCATCCAGTGGGCCTCTGCTAGGTTGTGTATTGACTGTCTGGCTTAGAGTGACAGGGGCTGTGGATGTGCATTCTGTTCAACCAGCCACTTAGGGGTTTAGGTGTGTCCTGCCTGTTCAGGGTAAGTCAGGGCTGGGCTGAATAGACCGGGGCTGAATTCAGTGTAAGGGGAGGAGATTTCTTTCACACCTGAATGAGCCCGGTCTGCCTTGGACAATGCTGTCTCCACCTCTTGCTAGGAAGCTGCACCAGAGAGGACAGAACTGGTTTTGGCTGGGCAAAGAGCTTCTCTGCCACAGAGAACAAACAATTTTGAATTATAAAAAGAGGGGCCCAGACCCCAGACTTTTAAATCACTTCTGGGAATGAAGAGGGGCCTATGCCAAGAAGAAAAGCTGGCAAAACTGAGGAAGAGTACTGCCCCTTTGCTGTTTGCTGTCTGGGGATGGCCTGCAGTGGCTGTTTCTGCCAAGGAAAGGACAAGGACATTTGCTGTGTGCCATGTCCACTGCTTGAGGAAGATCTCCAAGGGCTTGAAATAGAGCTTTACTCCTGTTCTGAAGTCTCAGGGACATAACGACTTCACCACCAGCTCCCCTGAACTTCCTTGCTGGGAGTTATGACCTGCTAAGAGGTGCTTGCTACTGTTATGGAGCTCTGGAGGCTGTTTGCCACCTGTACCTGTATCCGACTCATCGCTGAAGAAACCGATGCAGCGCCTGCCCGCGGCTTAAGAAACCAATCTATGAAGGCCGAGATCACCCCTACCGATTCCGACGCAGGCCCTGCTGTGCTGCTGCAAGAACCAACGCATCATGTGACCGTGGCTGAAGAAACCAACCCATGTGCTGTTGCCGCCGCCACCGCATCGAGAATTCACGCATCTCCGATCCTCACGCCATGCCGGCAAGAACACCGGAATTGCAGTAAGAACCAATGCATCACCTACCCACACAGTAAGAATCCGACACATCACTTCCCCTGATGTAAGGAACCGACGCATCACCTTTCCTGGGCATAAGAAACCAACAGATCACCTTCCCTGTGACATTTTTTATTTGTGTGCATGACGCATCCAAGTTACTTTGTGTGAAAAGTGCTACATCTGCAATTTGCTTTGAGCATAACTATTTTTACCTTTTAAAAGTTATATCTTGAGTTCTGTATTGTGGATTTTTGTCGTTTTGGTCTTGTTTAGTTTAGATAAAGATTACTTATTTTTCTAAACTGGTGTCTTGTCCATTTGTAGTGTTTTCACTGTATTACTGTATGTGTTCACAAATGTTTTACACACTGTCTCTGAGATAAGCCTGTCTACTCGTGCCAAGCTACCAAGGGGATGAGCAGGGGTTATTTTAGAAGTGTATCCCCCCTTACCCTGACTAAGAAGAACCATTGCCAACAAGAGACCACCATTTCTAACAGCTCGACTTTGTGTTTTGACCCTATGTAGGAGGCTGGCTTAGTATATGGTGTGCACTTATTTAAGTGAAGCACCGTACTCTAATTCTCGGCAACCCTTAATGGTGATTTTGGTGGTCTTTGATAACATTTGAAAGCTCTCAAAGTGGTAGCTGTGGAGGGCAGCCTTCAGGCTTATCTTGAAAGAGTGTTAAGCAGCTAGTTTTACAAGTTTAGTGATGTAGTGTAGGTTAAATGAAAAAGAACCACACAGTCTATATATACAAATATGACTATTTATTACACAACACTCACTAACACATTGGTATATCTTCTACCCGGTGATATCAACACTAATACACAATAATACTTCAATTGCAATAGGTAAGTGAGCACAAAATATAGTGGTCTCCAGGGGGAGACCAAACCATATACTAAACAAGTGGAATGCGAACTGCGACTGGAACCGGGACTTGGACCAGGAGACTCAGATGAGCTGGTGACACAAGGAACAATCCAAGGTAAGTACCCAGGAATCCCACAGAGGCTGTGTTCAGAGTGGGAACACAGCTGTGTGGCCAAGAGAAGTCAACGGAAAATTGTGGCTGCAGTTTTCAAGAAGTAGGACCCTTCCCAGTTGACCCTGAAGAAACCCTATGGTTGACAGACGGTAGGAAAGTCACCCCACCGGTGGATACCCCAGGAACCAGGATACCTACACCAAGCAAGCCGGGTGCATAGGTGCGAGTGATGTCGGAAACTGCCTTAGACCATAATGGAGGACTTCAGGAATAATACCACTGGAGGAGACTGTGCAAGAGTCTGGTGGAATGCAAGGCTGGATTCTTGAAGTGAAGAAACTGTAAGCAGAGGGGACAGTGTGTATGCCACTCGGAGGTGCCCAGTATTCACGGAAGAGCAATGCCCACCGATGTCAGACGGTTCAAAAATGATGACAGTGACCTTGTCACTGCAGCTGTGAGGACTAGGCAACGCTGAGGAAGACCATGAGCTATGCACGAGCTGTCTAATGTTGGAAGTCAAGAACCAAGGGGTACAGTGTTCGGCTGGAGCACCAACAAGCCTTGGCAGCTGCAACAGGTTTGGAGCGCGAAGAAGGAGCAATGTTTGGACCAGCAAGGTCCAAGGGACTCACCACAAGCAGGAGTCAGAGCAGGCCCCGAGCAAGCAGGGGAGCCCACTGAAGAAGAAGACCTTCAAGAGGACCCAGGAGTCACAAGAGGACCTCTAGCAGCTCACCAAGAAGAAAGGCCCACAGTGCAGAGGATGCAGTGAAGATGCTGTACTTGATAGAAAGAGATGCTGGAGGCTGGGGTTCCTTGTAGCTTGAAGATCTCTGGAGTACAGATCCAACAAGCCTTGGTAACGGCAATTCGATGTCGTGCACAGTGCTTTGGTCCCAGCGGTATACTGGCCTCAAAATTGCAGAGAGGACAGGTCAGGCCTTGAGGGAGTTGCAGAACCACCACCCATTTTGCTGAGCCTTTTGAAGTCTGCGGGACGTCAGGAGCAGCAGACCGGTCAGCTTTGTTCCCTGCAGATGACTCCTTCACTCCAAGGGAGATTACTTCAGGCGTCCTTGATGCCTACAGGTCTGTTGAATATCCTGGAAGAAGCACAGACACAGACAATGAAGAAGACTTGCAGAACAGCGAGACCAGGAGCTGCAGGAGTCTTCCTTGGTACGGTCTCGGTTCCAGGTAAAGTACAGTGAAGTCCAAGTGTCCAGACGGTCGAAAAGTGATGTGGTGGCAGGCTTGAGTCTTGTCCCACGATGAATCTGAAGAGCACTTAGGTATCCTAGGAAAAGGGTTGGCATGACTTAGGGGTCCCTCCCAGACGAGGGGCTGTGCAGAGGGTAGGATTCTCCCATGTCCTTTGTCCAGTTTCACGCCAGAATGACTGGTTCCAACTGGAGTATGCAAGGAGGGCACCAAATGTGCCCTTCAAAGCAGTCTGGTGGTGATGGCAAGCGCCTCCACCCCAGTCCAATACACTAAGTCCTGTCTGGGAGGTGGTTGCACCTGCGACAGGAAACCTATTGTTCTATCTTCCCCTGCTTGAGCTTGGTTCAGCAGCAGGAGGGCAGAATCATGTCTGTGGTTGGCAGCAGCACTAGCTTGCTGTCAGACCCTGAAAGGCTGCAACATGGAATACGGGGGAACCCCAAGCAAGCCCCCCAGGACCACTGAAATCAGTGTTAGGGTAGGATTCCAACATGTTTGATAATAAACATGACCAGGTTCGGTGCAGCCATTGTATAGTTAGAAATCCCATAGTGACTGATGTCCACTCTATGTATTAAAATGGGTGACCGCACTTATAAAGCCTGGAGAATCAACTCTGGGGTTTGTAGGAGTGTCCTGCTCATCTATGGACACCCTCATACTTATAACCAAGCACACTGCCTTCAGGACTGAAAGGCCTGCCATAGGGGTGACTTATAGGTTTTACGTGCAGTGACCTCAGATATGAGAAAATGTATATCTGTCATGAGGGGTGCTAGCACAAACTCACACAGGCTGCAATGGCAGGCCCATAGTCACAGTTTGAGTGGTCTTTTGTGAGTGGGACAATACATGCTGCATCCCATGGGAGACTCCTCGGGTACCTGTGCCCTGGGTAGCTTAGTACCATATAGTAGGGACATATAAGGGTACATCAGTAGCCAATTGTGGATGTACAACAGTACTTACAATGGTCAATTTAGGGAAGATGCACTTTGACTGGGGTCTAAATTAGCAGGATCCTAGTCAGACTCGTCAAAACAACATACTGAAAATAGCAAAAAGTGGGATTAACCATGAAAGCAGATCCTACTGCCCTACACCCTATATACAGCCAAGGCTGGTTTTACCATTCTTGACCTTCTAGCTCTATACATTCATAAAATGACTGATAAGAAGAGGATAGAATAGGAAATCAATAAATATACTGTTATGCTTTTATGTACTAGGACCAAGCATCTAACACTGAAAGACTCTCAAAATTGTGCAGTCAGTGTATGTGCCTTTTTTGACACTGCTTTCCATTGCTCTGGACCACTTGGAAGTCTATAGACATTGTACATGCAAACATTTTAGTACAGGAAATTGGGAGATTTTGAAAACATAATCGGAGGAACAAATGTTGCCCACTGACTTCTAGTCTCGCCCCCTGAATCGGGTCTGTTGGCATGTATGGGTCTGCATTGCGTGCATGCGGTTGGCACTACCTCCCAGAACGTCGGATTCCTGCCTTTTATGACACTTTTTCAGCTGTTTTTGAATGAGAGGACGTCTGGGATTATATCATGAACACATGGACTGGCACCTAAGTACCTGTCTTTATTCATTTACACTGTCTACATACATAGATATAATTTCTCCAAGTTAATGCATGACCTGCAGGTAGAATTGTCAGATCTTCTTCCAGCGAGTGCAGCTGAACATGGCAGGGCCCCTGGTATTGGCTGTATTCTGGCCATTGAGCTAGGTTTGCTCCACAGCTGTCATTCGTGCAACAGCCTCTCCCTGACCCCAATGTGCTGCTGTGTGTAGGGTTATTGGTTTAGAAGGCATGTCTCACTCTCTTACCTGTGCAGATCCACACCGCCAGCAGAACGCTCCATCCCCGCATGCCTCGTAATTTCTGTAATGGGAGGAAGAACAAAATCAATATGTCATCCAACTCAGGGTTGTGTAGCATGAATGTGGAGTATGGACACAGACACACATGCGTGCACACACGTGCATGCACACACACACACATACACTACACACACCTTACACACGCACACATGCACACACACCTGCACCTGGAGCTCAACAGAGCCCTACCGCTGGCTTGCCACTTGATACCTTTGGTACTGTTCTTGCTACCCCTGGTCTCAGATTTCTGCAAGGCTGTGGGAGGAACAGAATGTGAAAGTCAACAGGGCTTCAAGAACCATGTGTAGTTTCTAGATTTCTACCATATATACCCTACCTCTTGCTCGCCACATGGAAACAGGAAGCCATTGAGGAGCTACATTTGGGCTATTGGGTCAACAGTGTGCCGACATCAGAAGATTAAGGGTGTCTTATGTCATACCTGCTACCCGTAGCATTTTAGTGAATCAAAGTCCAGGACTTACCAGCTGGGAATAGGGCAGCAACCTTTCTCAGGTAGTTATTGATAATTTCTACATGTTTTTATGAACTGAGAGAACAAAGAGATGATACTTAAATAACAGATCAGCTCATTCATATCCACCCTCGCTAATTACCACCACCACCTCCGGGAGACCAAGAAGAACAACCTCACCAACCACATCAGGACTAGCACCAACCACGCCAAAGAGCTCTTCACCATCGTCAGCAAGTTCTCCTGCCCAGATGCCACCAAAAAATCTATTCACCCCTCCCAAGCCCTATGCGACACCCTAGCAGACTCCTTCCACCAGAAAATTACAGACATTTACAACAACTTTGACACTCAACCCACTGACTTCAGAAACCTCCAAACGCTCACTGTCACCGCCAATACTCACCAACTTTCTGACTGGAAGCAGCTCTTGACCAAAGACACCACCACCATCATGAACTCTATCCACTCCGGTGCACAAAGATCCTCAACATGTCCAACAGGCTCAGCCACCTTCCCCACCGCGTGGAAGCGTGCAAAGGTCAAGCCTCTCTTGAAAAAGCCCTCCGCCGACCTCAGCGTACTCAAGAATTATCGACCCATCTCACTACTCCCCTTCCCAGACAAAAGTTTGAAGAAAGCCATCAACAACCAGCTCATAGACTGCCTTGAAGATAACAACCTCCTTGACGCCTCCCAATCAGGCTTCTGGGTCAATCGCCGCACAGCGATAGCCCTGATCGCAGCCACGAACAACATCAGATGCCTCCTCGACCAAGGGTAAACAGCAGCACTCATCCTCCTCGACCTCTTGGCCGCCTTCAACACTGTCTCCCATCACACCCTCATCACCAGACTCCACCACCTGGGCATCGAAGGCAATGCTCTCAACTGGATTGCCTCTTTCCTCTTCGGCCATATACAGAGGATGCACCTGCATTCTTTCTTATCTGAACCCAAGAACATAAGGGTCACCCTCTTCAACACCTACATCATGCCTCTAGCAGACATCACCCACTCCAACAAACTTAACTTCATCTCATATGCCGATGACACACAGCTCATCCTGTCGCTCACAGAAGACACCGACTCCACCAGAGCCAACTTCCAGAACACCCTGACCGACGTCACTGACTGGATGAAGGCCAACTGACTGAAACTCAACTCTGAGTAAGTGGAGGTACTCATCTTCAGAAACAACCCCATCCCATTTGAGAATTCCTGCTCGCCCTCTGTATCACCCCGCTCCTTCCAACCACGCACGCAACCTTGGGATCATCATGGACAGCCAGCTACCCATGAAGAACCAAGTCAACACCATCTCCTCCTCCTACTTCCACATCCTCCGCATGCTTCTCAAGATCTTCCATGTGATCCCCATCTCCACCAGGATAACAGTCACCCAAGCCCTCATCTCCAGCCGCCTCGACTACAGCAATGCACTTAACGCCGGAATCACAACAGCTAATCAATCGCCTCCAGACCCTCCAGAACAACGCAGCAAGACTCATCCTCAACCTCCCCAGGAGAACCAGCACCGCCCCCTATCTCAGAGCCCTCCACTGGCTCCTTGCACAGAAAAGATGCCTCTTCAAGCTCCCAGCCTATGGCTACAAGGCCCTTCACAACTCCCGGTCTGCCTACATCATCCACCGTCTGATGTTGCTTCAACCAGGGAACTATGCTTCTCCTCCCTTACCCTGGCCCACAACCCCTGCATCCACCGGAACCGCTGGGGAGGTCATTCCTTCTCCTACCTCACAGACACGTTTAGAGCAACCTCCCCCTGGACCTACACACCTTTCCTTCACCATAAGAATTCAGGAAGAAACTCAAGACATGGTTCTTCGACCAAAGGTGTTAGGACCGAGGACCTGGAGGTCCCCCAGGGTGACATGTTGCACTTTACAAGAACTCTTTGATTGATTGACAGTTTGGGTGAAATACTATGTTTTCTTTTTTCAGCACCACAATTCTGCCTCTAGGTGTTTTAAAATCATTTAGGAATAGTCCAGATATATCTTCAAAACTTTGAATATCTTTATATCTTGCATTTATTGTTTTACGTTAGAATACCTAAAGGAAAAAGTACCTACATTGTTGATTTTCATGTTTCTTTCTCTGTCCTGGAAATAAAATACCCTACAAGCCTTTAAAATACTGGTCAGGTTGCAACCTTTGCAGGGAACATTCAGGCAAATTGAGAAGTGCAAGTCCAAAGCATTGTCCGGAGATCTGCTTCTATTCAAGTACAGATCCCCTGTAGCTCCTGAATCTGTATGTATGTGTGTGTTACTTCTCAGAGCTCAAACCTAGCCAAAAGACATTGCAGGGTTGTACATGGTCAAAGACAAGCATAAATACAACAAATGACTAAGGGGCATATTTACAAGCAGGGGATAAAAAATTATCGCCGCTTTTGCGACCGTTTTCGGCCGAAAAGCGGTGATAATGTTATCGCCTAATTAGCAAGGCCACGCTAACGCATGAAACCTTGCTTTTGCGTGGGGATTCCTAACGCCCAGCTTTGCATCTCTAATGAGATGCAAAATGGGCGTTCCTGACCTGACATGACAGGAGAAATGTCGCTAAGCGACATTTCTCCTATCATCAAGCCCCACGCTATGAAGCATAGCGGCAGGAAAAGTAGCTATAACACTTGTTATCGCTACTTTCCTAACACCTGCTTCAGGACTGACTTAGCCATGATATCCTATGGAGGGTGGATATCATGGCTAAGTTTGTGAGTCCCTATCAACAAGCTAACGCCACACTACGTGAGAGTATCGCGGGGTTTCTAGCGATAATCTCACGTTAGGCAGTTAGCGCTAGGATTTTTATCGCTGAGGAGATAAGCGTTGCTAATAGCACGCTATCTCAGCGATAAAAATCCACGCTAGCCGGCGATAATTATCCTCACGCTAAGAGCGCTGAGCGCTAATTATCGCCGGGTGTTGCTGATCTGCCCCTAGGAGAGGCAGCTTGAGTCTCGGAGCAGAAGTGGACTTTTGCTGCATTGTAACGAAGCGTCTTCTAAAGAGGCGAGTCTTCAGTTCTTTCCTAAACTGGTTGATCCTGATGGTGTTCCAGTTCCTAGCTGCATAGGTCGAAAATGCCTGCTGTCTTGTTTTTTTTCGTATTTCCACTTCTTTATCTCCGGGCAGCTAGTGTCCAGCCTGTGGGTGTGCAATGACTTGAACAGCAGTTCTGAAGCTCCTTGTTGGGAGGACATTTTTCACTTTCTTTGAGATGGAGCTGGTACCAAGCCATCGTGGCATTCTTGGCATTGTGTTCCTTCAGGGTGAGGCTTGTGTCCAGGATGAATACAAGTCATTCTGCCTTGGGTGAAAGTTGGGGTTTCAAATCAATGACAGGATTTTTGGGCCCTGGGTAAGGCATATTTTGGGAGCCTCTGTTTGGAACAACTTAGAAGTTATTAACAATTTTTTGATATTCCTAGAACAGATCCTATTTATTGTAAATTCCACTGAGGTTTTTTCAGTGTTTCAAAAATTGTACAAATCAGTGGTTACCACTGTTCATTCTGTTAATCATGGATGGTGTTTTTCCAGAGTTTACAACAAAATGTTCTTTAATTTCCTTCCTTCCCTTGATCATTCATACTGTCAATTTGTCCTATGTTCTTTCCTGCTCCTAGCCCCCTTCTTTGTACCCTTTAATTGAATTTGATCTTTTAAGTAACTTTCAGTATTTCTCTCAACTTCCTGCCTGACTCATTTCTTACTACTCAAATTCCTCTTTGTGAGCCATCCCGTGCCACCCTCTGTTGAGGATGTGGAGATATGTTTACTCCTCATCAATATTTGCTTGTGGCCGGTACGAGGCTAGAGATGAGCATTTGACACACCTTCTAGCTGCTCTGTCTTCGGACAAATGGCAACGATTTGCTGAGTTGAAATGTTCTTCTTAGGTCAGGAGATTCCTATAGTAGGATATAATAAGTTATTTCAAGCCTGTGGCACTCGTTCTGTTCTTTGCTTTGAGATACCGAGAAAGGACTGGGATCATTATTGTATTTTTATGGTTTGCTCAGGGCATATCCGTGCTCTACCTGAACATAGGGGAGTAGCCTGCTGAGAAAAGGCTATCCTTATCATTAACTATAGGGGCTTCAGGGTGCAGTCCTTACCATTAACTATAGGGGTTTCAGGGTGCAGTCCTTACCATTAACTATAGGAGCTTCAGGGTGCAGTCCTTACCATTAACCATAGGGGCTTCAGGGTGCAGTCCTTACCATTAACTACAGGGGCTTCAGGGTGCAGTCCTTACAGGGTGCAGTCCTTACCATTAACTATAGGGTCTTCATTGTGCAGTCCATACCATTAACTACAGGGGCTTCAGGGTGCAGTCCTTACCATTAACTACAGGGGCTTCAGGGTGCAGTCCTTACCATTAACCATAGGGGCTTCAGGGTGCAGTCCTTACCATTAACTATAGAGGCTTCAGGGTGCAGTCCTTACAGTTAACTATAGAGGCTTCAGGGTGCAGTCCTTACCATTAACTATAGGGGCTTCATTGTGCAGTCCATACCATTAACTATAGGGGCTTCAGGGTGCAGTCCTTACTATTAACTATAGGGGCTTCAGGGTGCAGTCCTTACCATTAACTATAGGGGCTTTATTGTGCAGTCCTTACCATTAACTATAGACGCTTCAGGGTGCAGTCCTTACCATTAACTATAGGGGCTTCAGGGTGCAGTCCTTACTATTAACTATAGGGGCTTCAGGGTGCAGTCCTTACTATTAACTATAGGGGCTTTATCGTGCAGTCCTTACCATTAACTATAGGGGCTTCAGGGTGCAGTCCTTACCATTAACCATAGGGGCTTCAGGGTGCAGTCCTTACCATTAACTACAGGGGCTTCAGGGTGCAGTCCTTACTATTAACTATAGAGGCTTCAGGGTGCAGTCCTTACCATTAACTATAGAGGCTTCAGGGTGCAGTCCTTACAGGGTGCAGTCCTTACCATTAACTATAGGGGCTTCATTGTGCAGTCCATACCATTAACTACAGGGGCTTCAGGGTGCAGTCCTTACCATTAACTACAGGGGCTTCAGGGTGCAGTCCTTACCATTAACTATAGGGGCTTCAGGGAGCAGTCCTTACCATTAACTATAGGGGTTTCAGGGTGCAGTCCTTACCATTAACCATAGGGGCTTCAGGGTGCAGTCCTCACCATTAACTATAGAGGCTTCAGGGTGCAGTCCTTACAGTTAACTATAGAGGCTTCAGGGTGCAGTCCTTACAGGGTGCAGTCCTTACCATTAACTATAGGGGCTTCATTGTGCAGTCCATCCCATTAACTATAGGGGCTTCAGGGTGCAGTCCTTACTATTAACTATAGGGGCTTCAGGGTGCAGTCCTTACCATTAACTATAGGGGCTTCAGTGTGCAGTCTTTACCATTACCTATAGGGGCTTCAGGGTGCAGTCCTTACCATTAACTATAGAGACATCAGGGTGCAGTCCTTACCATTAACTATAGGGGCTTCAGGGTGCAGTCCTTACTATTAACTATAGGGGCTTTATTGTGCAGTCCTTACCATTAACTATAGAGGCTTCAGGGTGCAGTCCTTACCATTAACTATAGGGGCTTCAGGGTGCAGTCCTTACCATTAACTATAGGGGCTTTATTGTGCAGTCCTTACCATTAACTATAGAGGCTTCAGGGTGCAGTCCTTACCATTACCTACAGGGGCTTCAGGGTGCAGTCCTTACCATTAACTATAGGGGCTTCAGGGTGCAGTCCTTACCATTAACTATAGGGGCTTCAGTGTGCAGTCTTTACCATTAACTATAGAGGCTTCAGGGTGCAGTCCTTACCATTAACTATAGAGGCATCAGGGTGCAGTCCTTACCATTAACTATAGGGGCTTCAGGGTGCAGTCCTTACCATTAACTATAGAGGCTTCAGGGTGCAGTCCTTACCATTAACTATAGGGGCTTCAGGGTGCAGTCCTTACTATTAACTATAGGGGCTTCAGTGTGCAGTCCTTACTATTAACTATAGGGGCTTTATCGTGCAGTCCTTACCATTAACTATAGAGGCTTCAGGGTGCAGTCCTTACCATTAACTATAAGGGCTTCAGGGTGCAGTCCTTACCATTAACTATAGGGGCTTTATTGTGCAGTCCTTACCATTAACTATAGAGGCTTCAGGGTGCAGTCCTTACCATTAACTACAGGGGCTTCCGGGTGCAGTCCTTACCATTAACTATAGGGGCTTCAGGGTGCAGTCCTTACCATTAACTATAGGGGCTTCAGTGTGCAGTCTTTACCATTAACTATAGGGGCTTCAGGGTGCAGTCCTTACCATTAACTATAGAGGCATCAGGGTGCAGTCCTTACCATTAACTATAGGGGCTTCAGGGTGCAGTCCTTACCATTAACTATAGAGGCTTCAGGGTGCAGTCCTTACCATTAACTATAGGGGCTTCAGGGTGCAGTCCTTACCATTAACTATAGGGGCTTCAGGGTGCAGTCCTTACCATTAACTATAGAGGCTTCAGGGTGTAGCCCTTACCATTATCTACAGGGGCTTCAGAGTGCAGGCCTTACCATTAACTACAGGGGCTTCAGGGTGCAGTCCTTACCATTAACTACAGGGGCTTCAGGGTGCAGTCCTTACCATTATCTACAGGGGCTTCAGGGTGCAGTCCTTACCATTAACTACAGGGGCTTCAGGGTGCAGTCCTTACCATTAACTACAGGGGCTTCAGGGTGCAGTCCTTACCATTAACTATAGAGGCTTCAGTGTGCAGTCCTTACCATTAACTACAGGGGCTTCAGGGTGCAGTCCTTACCATTAACTATAGAGGCTTCAGGGTGCAGTCCTTACCATTAACTACAGGGGCTTCAGGGTGCAGTCCTTACCATTAACTATAGGGGCTTTATTGTGCAGTCCTTACCATTAACTATAGAGGCTTCAGGGTGCAGTCCTTACCATTAACTATAGGGGCTTCAGTGTGCAGTCTTTACCATTAACTATAGGGGCTTCAGGGTGCAGTCCTTACCATTAACTATAGAGGCATCAGGGTGCAGTCCTTACCATTAACTATAGGGGCTTCAGGGTGCAGTCCTTACCATTAACTATAGAGGCTTCAGGGTGCAGTCCTTACCATTAACTATAGGGGCTTCAGGGTGCAGTCCTTACCATTAACTATAGGGGCTTCAGGGTGCAGTCCTTACCATTAACTATAGAGGCATCAGGGTGCAGTCCTTACCATTAACTACAGGGGCTTCAGGGTGCAGTCCTTACCATTATCTACAGGGGCTTCAGGGTGCAGTCCTTACCATTAACTACAGGGGCTTCAGGGTGCAGTCCTTACCATTAACTACAGGGGCTTCAGGGTGCAGTCCTTACCATTAACTATAGAGGCTTCAGTGTGCAGTCCTTACCATTAACTACAGGGGCTTCAGGGTGCAGTCCTTACCATTAACTACAGGGGCTTCAGGGTGCAGTCCTTACCATTAACTATAGAGGCTTCAGTGTGCAGTCCTTACCATTAACTACAGGGGCTTCAGGGTGCAGTCCTTACCATTACCTACAGGGGCTTCAGGGTGCAGTCCTTACCATTAACTATAGGGGCTTCAGGGTGCAGTCCTTACCATTAACTATAGGGGCTTCAGTGTGCAGTCTTTACCATTAACTATAGGGGCTTCAGGGTGCAGTCCTTACCATTAACTATAGAGGCTTCAGGGTGCAGTCCTTACCATTAACTATAGGGGCTTCAGGGTGCAGTCCTTACTATTAACTATAGGGGCTTCAGGGTGCAGTCCTTGCTATTAACTATAGGGGCTTTATTGTGCAGTCCTTACCATTAACTATAGAGGCTTCAGGGTGCAGTCCTTACCATTAACTATAGGGGCTTCAGGGTGCAGTCCTTACCATTAACTATAGGGGCTTTATTGTGCAGTCCTTACCATTAACTATAGAGGCTTCAGGGTGCAGTCCTTACCATTACCTACAGGGGCTTCAGGGTGCAGTCCTTACCATTAACTATAGGGGCTTCAGGGTGCAGTCCTTACCATTAACTATAGGGGCTTCAGTGTGCAGTCTTTACCATTAACTATAGAGGCTTCAGGGTGCAGTCCTTACCATTAACTATAGAGGCATCAGGGTGCAGTCCTTACCATTAACTATAGGGGCTTCAGGGTGCAGTCCTTACCATTAACTATAGAGGCTTCAGGGTGCAGTCCTTACCATTAACTATAGGGGCTTCAGGGTGCAGTCCTTACTATTAACTATAGGGGCTTCAGGGTGCAGTCCTTACTATTAACTATAGGGGCTTTATCGTGCAGTCCTTACCATTAACTATAGAGGCTTCAGGGTGCAGTCCTTACCATTAACTATAAGGGCTTCAGGGTGCAGTCCTTACCATTAACTATAGGGGCTTTATTGTGCAGTCCTTACCATTAACTATAGAGGCTTCAGGGTGCAGTCCTTACCATTAACTACAGGGGCTTCCGGGTGCAGTCCTTACCATTAACTATAGGGGCTTCAGGGTGCAGTCCTTACCATTAACTATAGGGGCTTCAGTGTGCAGTCTTTACCATTAACTATAGGGGCTTCAGGGTGCAGTCCTTACCATTAACTATAGAGGCATCAGGGTGCAGTCCTTACCATTAACTATAGGGGCTTCAGGGTGCAGTCCTTACCATTAACTATAGAGGCTTCAGGGTGCAGTCCTTACCATTAACTATAGGGGCTTCAGGGTGCAGTCCTTACCATTAACTATAGGGGCTTCAGGGTGCAGTCCTTACCATTAACTATAGAGGCTTCAGGGTGTAGCCCTTACCATTATCTACAGGGGCTTCAGAGTGCAGGCCTTACCATTAACTACAGGGGCTTCAGGGTGCAGTCCTTACCATTAACTACAGGGGCTTCAGGGTGCAGTCCTTACCATTATCTACAGGGGCTTCAGGGTGCAGTCCTTACCATTAACTACAGGGGCTTCAGGGTGCAGTCCTTACCATTAACTACAGGGGCTTCAGGGTGCAGTCCTTACCATTAACTATAGAGGCTTCAGTGTGCAGTCCTTACCATTAACTACAGGGGCTTCAGGGTGCAGTCCTTACCATTAACTATAGAGGCTTCAGGGTGCAGTCCTTACCATTAACTACAGGGGCTTCAGGGTGCAGTCCTTACCATTAACTATAGGGGCTTTATTGTGCAGTCCTTACCATTAACTATAGAGGCTTCAGGGTGCAGTCCTTACCATTAACTATAGGGGCTTCAGTGTGCAGTCTTTACCATTAACTATAGGGGCTTCAGGGTGCAGTCCTTACCATTAACTATAGACGCATCAGGGTGCAGTCCTTACCATTAACTATAGGGGCTTCAGGGTGCAGTCCTTACCATTAACTATAGAGGCTTCAGGGTGCAGTCCTTACCATTAACTATAGGGGCTTCAGGGTGCAGTCCTTACCATTAACTATAGGGGCTTCAGGGTGCAGTCCTTACCATTATCTACAGGGGCTTCAGGGTGCAGTCCTTACCATTAACTACAGGGGCTTCAGGGTGCAGTCCTTACCATTAACTACAGGGGCTTCAGGGTGCAGTCCTTACCATTAACTATAGAGGCTTCAGGGTGCAGTCCTTACCATTAACTACAGGGGCTTCAGGGTGCAGTCCTTACCATTAACTATAGGGGCTTTATTGTGCAGTCCTTACCATTAACTATAGAGGCTTCAGGGTGCAGTCCTTACCATTAACTATAGGGGCTTCAGTGTGCAGTCTTTACCATTAACTATAGGGGCTTCAGGGTGCAGTCCTTACCATTAACTATAGAGGCATCAGGGTGCAGTCCTTACCATTAACTATAGGGGCTTCAGGGTGCAGTCCTTACCATTAACTATAGAGGCTTCAGGGTGCAGTCCTTACCATTAACTATAGGGGCTTCAGGGTGCAGTCCTTACCATTAACTATAGGGGCTTCAGGGTGCAGTCCTTACCATTAACTATAGAGGCTTCAGGGTGTAGCCCTTACCATTATCTACAGGGGCTTCAGGGTGCAGTCCTTACCATTAACTACAGGGGCTTCAGGGTGCAGTCCTTACCATTATCTACAGGGGCTTCAGGGTGCAGTCCTTACCATTAACTACAGGGGCTTCAGGGTGCAGTCCTTACCATTAACTACAGGGGCTTCAGGGTGCAGTCCTTACCATTAACTATAGAGGCTTCAGTGTGCAGTCCTTACCATTAACTACAGGGGCTTCAGGGTGCAGTCCTTACCATTACCTACAGGGGCTTCAGGGTGCAGTCCTTACCATTAACTATAGAGGCTTCAGGGTGCAGTCCTTACCATTAACTATAGGGGCTTCAGGGTGCAGTCCTTACTATTAACTATAGGGGCTTCAGGGTGCAGTCCTTGCTATTAACTATAGGGGCTTTATTGTGCAGTCCTTACCATTAACTATAGAGGCTTCAGGGTGCAGTCCTTACCATTAACTATAGGGGCTTCAGGGTGCAGTCCTTACCATTAACTATAGGGGCTTTATTGTGCAGTCCTTACCATTAACTATAGAGGCTTCAGGGTGCAGTCCTTACCATTAACTACAGGGGCTTCAGGGTGCAGTCCTTACCATAAACTATAGAGGCTTCAGGGTGCAGTCCTTACCATTAACTACAGGGGCTTCAGGGTGCAGTCCTTACCATTAACTATAGGGGCTTCAGGGTGCAGTCCTTACCATTAACTATAGGGGCTTCAGTGTGCAGTCTTTACCATTAACTATAGGGGCTTCAGGGTGCAGTCCTTACCATTAACTATAGAGGCATCAGGGTGCAGTCCTTACCATTAACTATAGGGGCTTCAGGGTGCAGTCCTTACCATTAACTATAGAGGCTTCAGGGTGCAGCCCTTACCATTAACTATAGGGGCTTCAGGGTGCAGTCCTTACCATTAACTATAGGGGCTTCAGGGTGCAGTCCTTACCATTAACTATAGAGGCTTCAGGGTGCAGTCCTTACCATTAGCTATAGAGCCTTCAGAGTGCAGGCCTTACCATTATCTACAGGGGCTTCAGGGTGCAGTCCTTACCATTAACTACAGGGGCTTCAGGGTGCAGTCCTTACCATTATCTACAGGGGCTTCAGGGTGCAGTCCTTACCATTAACTATAGGGGCTTCAGGGTGCAGTCCTTACCATTAACTATAGAGGCTTCAGGGTGCCGTCCTTACCATTAACTATAGGGGCTTTATTGTGCAGTCCTTACCATTAACTATAGAGGCTTCAGTGTGCAGTCCTTACCATTAACTACAGGGGCTTCAGGGTGCAGTCCTTACCATTAACTACAGGGGCTTCAGGGTGCAGTCCTTACCATTAACTATAGGGGCTTCAGGGAGCAGTCCTTACCATTAACTATAGGGGCTTCAGTGTGCAGTCCTTACAATTAACTATAGGGGCTTCAGTGTGCAGTCCGCAACAAAATGATATTTATTTTACATTGTTGGGCAGTGTATGTGGGATTTTGTCTTTATATGAAAGACAGGTCAAGTACCTCTAAGCAGTGATTTATTTGAAAGATGCATGTGGGTGTACTTTTGTGTTTTAAAGCAGTGCAGACTGTGTTACTATCGAGCATTTGTGACTTTACCTACGCATTCTGTGTGCTTTGCCATTTTATTTTGTGCAGTGTGCACATTTTCCATCTTGGGGGGAAAGAACAAAAGCCTCTCAATGTGTCTCCTTTAAGGGCAGTCATTGTTTTGCACAAGTGATGTTGCCAAGTGTCAGGGTTTCATCCAGATGCTGGCTTTCGTTACAGTTAAACATTGTGATCCTGGACAGATTCAAAATGTGTCCATTCACCTGTGTTTGCTGAAACAGCGCCATCTGCAGCACATCCCAGAACACAAGGAGCAGAGGTTGCCTCTTCACATTTCTGAGCACTAGAAGCATCACAGTGTCACCAGAACCAGCTCAGGGACCTCTTTGAATGCAGGGTGCAGGACCACTGAACCTGCTCATGATAGAGCTGCTGGTTCCTCTGTGTGAAGAGATGCAGCCCCTATAGATAGGCTTTTTAGATAATACTAATGTAAACTTAAGAACAGTGCTGGGTGAAGTCTTTTATTTGAGGTCATTGATGCCTGAAGCATCTATATGACCTGGGGGCATTCCTATGACCTGTGATCTTTGTTGCCACAATCCTGATACCTGAGCTTTCAGAAAGCAAAGCTCTCAATAAAGGAGGATGGAACCATGGATGAGATGCTTGCCCTGAGGCTCAGCTCACTGAGCAACTGACAATCTGTTGGCTACTACACTGCATTATAAATCCAGTACTTGTATAGCGCACGAATCACCCCCGAAGGGGTATCTCGGCGCTGGGGGCCGTTGGGAAGATTAAGCGAGCTATTGCCCAGAGTCGCATGGTGCTGGGCAGACCCCTGCCGCCGGAGCCAGGGATCGAACCGTGATCCTCAGCGTCCAGTGTCAGTCGCCCTGGCTGCGGCGCCACACCTCTCTCAGTATGCAGTGAACAGTGAGCGAAAACCATATCATCGGATCCATGCTATAAAACAGGAGTGGAAGCAGTTCCTATCCAGTCAGTAGTGTTTTATTAGTTTTAACTGGAAATTAATTTTATCCCAACCGGTCCTTTGTGATGTCCAACAATATTTCATTATATTTTAAAATTTCAGAAATGATGACACGCAAAAAACAACTGAAAGTTCAAATTGCGGCATCTGAACTTGAGCAAGCATCGATAAGCCATTATTTTTTGTGCTTGGATTTAGATTTTTTTGTTTTGCAACAATATTTTAAGTAGAATTCAGTATCTAATAAGTTTCTTTCCTCCCACCGTAGATAAGATACGGTAAGAATGACTTAGCAGACTATTGCATAATAATAAAATAAGGCACACTACACTTGTATTGACAAATTTATAAGTAGACCCTCTTCATAACTAGCATTCTTGCTGCAACAGTAAAATCAAAATCTTGCTCTGAGAATTTTTATAACTCTGTTGAATGAAGTGGGACAATTTCCTCCTAATTCTCTTCCTCTGCCGTGTATACTGCTTCCCATTTTTCTCCTTCTACCTCCGTTGTTTTCTCGGTACATCTGTGTTGGACTTGGCCCTTTCTGCATCCCCAAACCTTTCGTCTTCACCTTTCCGGTTTCTGAATCTGTTTTTGTTGGCTTTTAGGACTCTGCACACTTTACCACTACAAACCAGTGATAAAGTGCTTATGCCCTCCCCCAAAAACTTGGTAACATTGGCTTACACCCAATTGGCACATTAAAGTTAATTGTAGGTCCCTAGTAAACTAGCACTACCAGTACCCGGGGCCTGTAAATTAAACGCAACTAGTGGACCCCCAGCACTGTTTGAGCCACCCACTTATGTAGCCTTTGGCTAGGCCTAAATCCCTACTTTTTAATACATAAAGTGACCCCTAGGGTAGGCCCTAAACAGACCATAGATCAGAGTTCAGTATATTTAAAAAGTTGGAAATGTACTTTTAACTTTTACATGTCCTGTTAGTGAAAAACACTTACATTCGTTTTTCACTAATGAAAGGCCTAATTCTCCCATCGGATAACATTGGGCTAATTCTCCCATAGGATAACATTGGGTTACCTTATTACAATTAATAAGTGATAACCTTCAACTTGGAGCAAATACGGAAGTCAAGTTTGGTCTCTAAAGAATTGTTATTTAAAATCCTCTTAAATGGTAAAGTTGGATTTTAAGTCACAATTCTGAAAAATGCCACTTTAGAAAGTTTATAAACTTACAAAGTATCTAGTTGCCATATTTTATGTCTGCTCAAAAATAAAGGTACCATGAGATTGAAGCACACATGCGGAAGGAATGAAAAGAACTATACAGACTATTGAAGGCGTGCAGTAGAACGAGGCGGCTCAAAGGCAGAAGAACAGCTTACTTTGAATCAAAAGTACTAGTTTTCCCAAAAGAACCCACTATGGTTATACTCTATATTGGAGGATTCAACACTGATACGACTAGAGAAATGACCGAGTCCAGGTCCTGAGGAGAACCCCTGAAATTATTAGGGGCTTGAAACGAGTTGGCCCATGCCATTGGGGAAAGAACATTCACATTGATAGTGTCTGAGAGAGATTTGGAAGATTGCAACTCTCTCCCTGAAAAACTTTAGAGTCAGTGGCCCTAAGGCAATACACATTGGCAAAATATACCATACATAACAGAAAGGAACCTATCTGCCTAGTGTCAATATGTAAATGAAGGACTGGTCAAAGAAAGGCCATATATATAATGTTTTTGTTACACATATGAATATGTTGGTTTATTAATATATGTTGTTTGGAAATTCATGTGCATACAAATGTGGTTTAATGTATGTTTGTTCTTTGTGTTTCACAATTAAGTGTTGCCCTTTAAAGAGACATGCAATAATGTAAAAACATTTTTCAGAAAAAAAAATAAAAGTGAAATAAATCACAAGGGCTAACGAGATCACAAATATTGGTACTTTTATTTTTGAGCAGACAAAAAATAGGGCCACTAGATACTTTGTACGTTTATAAAGTTTAAGTGGTCCAATCTAGTTCGCACAAAGGACCCAAGCCTCCCTTTATTAACAAACTTTAGAAAGTTGGCATTTACTTGTCCCAACCATTTAGTGCCTGCAGCCTGTATCCTGGGTCACATGACTAGCTGTAGCTGGACGTCGATCTTTGTGTATTACTCCCAGACAGTATGACAAAGGGGGATTAGGTGGTGTCAGGATGGGCCATCTCTGCCAGGATGAGGGGGAAGGAGCTGTCACCTATCACTTGCACATCACACTCATAAATTGTTTCACAC
This sequence comes from Triturus cristatus, assembly GCF_964204655.1. Lineage (NCBI taxonomy): Eukaryota > Metazoa > Chordata > Amphibia > Caudata > Salamandridae > Triturus > Triturus cristatus. Next base: position 113,935,623 of record NC_140579.1, on the reverse strand, counting down.
TCGTTTTGTGTGCCCCCAGGCAAGCTCGGGCCAGGGCAGGCAAGAAGGAAATTCTAGACACCGCTGAAAGAAGAGGACTCTGGAAGCTTCTTCAACTTCAAGGTGGGCACCAGGTATAAGAAGTGGACCCTCAGACACAAACTCTTCAGTACACTCCTGGAACTGTGGATACTACAGAAGGAGGGCGCCCTGCTGTCTTGCTATTTGAAGACTGCCCTGCTCGTTGAGATGGGAAAATAAACGTGCACCCTTCATCCCAGGCTGAAGAGACTCCAAGGATCAGCTAACTGACCTCCTGTTAGTGCTACAGCTCTTACAAGCTCCAGAGGCCTCCCTGCATCTGCCCAGCTGACCAGAACTTGATCTGTCTGAGTCCTGCTGACCTCTGCTAGAGTGAGTTCCTGACCCCCAGGAAGTGCCCCTACGGTCCTGGACCCTTGGTGTGGCATCAGTTAAACTTCTCCTTGAAGAAAAGAAGAAATCCTGAAGTTTTGGGCTCTTTGTAACCGTGAACTAGCCTGTTCATGGCAAGATCTTGCCTCCCGCACCGCCCACCAAGAAAAGTCTCCTATGAACCCGACTTTTCATGCTACAGTGACCGCCGGAGACCAGCAATGCGAGAATCTGCACTTTGCACTACATCATCTACAGACTGCAGTGACTGCTACTGTGAATCCCCAACAACGACCATCCGTGACGCCCAACCGGACCTTCACGCTACTGCGATGATCCTCTCCCTGCTTCTCCCAGCCTTCTCCACTGCGAACAGAACTCTTTGCGCTGCACTTGAGAATGAAATATTTTTCAGCTGTACTAACCAGATCCCTATATCCAATCCGGGCTCCATCACAGTTAGCCTGAACTTGTGACTTTCACCTAGTCTCGCATGGCCAGATAACCGCTACTGGTGCTCTGTGCTGCTCGGCGCTATACTTACCTTAAATATTTAAAATTGCATATCTCCAATTCCTCTGATTGGATTTTTGTTGTTTTGGTGTCAAATATGTTATTAGATTTTACTCTATATTGCTGAATTGGTAATAGATTCTTTTGTTCTACTCTCACTTTATTACTCTTTGAAGTGGTGCATAAATAAAAAAAACACATTGCCTCTAAGTCGAGCCTAACTGCTTTTGTGCCAAGCACTGGTGAATTTTGTGAGTTTTTATGGTTCACCCTGACAAGGTTTGTGGCTGTTGCCTCAGTAGAGTTTCACCCCTGGTCCCCCACAACCAACAACCCAGTTTCTCACATTTGCCTTTCTTCATTTACAATAGTTCTACCCCCTACCATAAATTTCTCACTCTGTCATCTATATCTCCCTTCCTTCTCACTATACCATTCTATTTACTTGTCTGCCCTTCTCCGACTAGACAGTGACCCATGACTATGATGAGTAACAGAAACAGAAGCAGTCAAATGACTTGAGAAGGACAGAGATGTAAAGAGACCATTACAGTGGTATGGGGTAGAGAGTAGGGGCGGGCGGAATTTGCGAAATTGCGTTACGCAAATCTCCGCGAAACGGTAAAAAATCTCCGCGAACACGCAGAAATTCCGCGAACACGCGGAATTGCTTGTTCGCGATGCTTTTTTCCTGTTCACAATTGCTGTTTGCGTGCTCGGGGAGAAATATCTCGCGAACACGCATTTTGAGAACGCGAACAAGCAAAAATTTCGCGAAATCGCGGAAAGCAGACTTTTGAGCAATTTCGCGTTCTCCGCGGAACGCGAAATTCCGCGAATTCCGCAAATTCCGCGAGCGGAACGGAATTTACCGCCTAGGCCTAGTAGAGAGAGATGATGTAAGTGAGAGTAAGACGTAGAGACGTAAGGCAGACAGTGAGATGGAGAGAAGACTGAGAGAGAGGTACGGAGAGGTGAGATATAGAGACATGGGGAGAAAGAGATAGAGTGGTGATGCACAGAGAAAGGAAGTTGAGAGAGATATTAGGGAGAGATACATCAGGTGACATGGAATTAGTGAGGAAGAGGGCAGATGATTAGAGATATTGGGGCATATTATCAACGGTCATCGATAATTATCGCTGGCTGTGCTTAGCGATAATTTTATTATCGCAGGCTATCTCTGGAATTTATCCCCCTGGTAGCACGGTATTAACAACGCGTTACTCCAGGGCGATAAAAATTCCAGAGATAGCAGGGTTATCGCCGTTTTGCAGGGAACATCGCTGGTTTTCCAGCGATGTTCCCTGCAAAACGGCAATAACCTTGCTGATACGACCCACAGGGTCGTATCAGCATAATCCACCCCAATGTTAGGGATAGGTAAGTCTGCTTTTTAGCAGAAGTTCGTTTTTGGAGACAACAGCGGTTTTCTCCAAAAACTAACGTGTGCTAAAATGCTGGGGCAGCCTTGTAAATATCGCGATGTGAACGTCAGCGATATTTACAAGGTTGTCCATCCGGGGAACGCCCACTTTGCATCTCATTAGAGATGCAAAGGGAGGCGTCGGGAAAAAGGGTGCTAACATGCGATTATGCATGTTAGCACCCTCTTGTAAATAGGATGATAGTTTTATCTCCGCTTTTTTGGCTTTTTAAGCCAAGAAAGCGGAGATAAAGCCCTTGTTAATATGCCCCGTAGATGATGGCCCAGAGAGATATTTGAGGTAAGAAGCAAGAGGTAGAGAGTACTGGGAGGTAATATATGCATTGAGAGAGGGCAGACATATGTAAGCTAGAGAGTATTGAGATGGAGAGGAAAGTGGAAGGTAAATATAAATGTAGTGATATGTGGTTAGGGACAGCTCGAGGAAGAGGGGTGAGGTAGAAGAAGGTATTGCCACCAACTTGTCAGTCTAATGCTTAAATGTTCCCATGCCAGGCATGTGTAGTAAGCTTCTGTGATGTGTCCATGCCTATTAAATTAAATAAAATACGTTTTTCTATGCACCTGGAAGAGTGAAGCACCCAGTAGAGCTGTCTGACTGTGGGACTTTACAGGATCCAACCCAAGTGCTGGAGTGGGTCTCCATTCATCCTCTCATTCAATGTCCCAAAGATTTCAAGCGTGATTTTTGCCTGTCTACCCAACCAGGAGGGGCATTACAGGAGACAACCCAAGTGATGGAGTGAGTCTCCCTGCCTCCCCCAGTTTGATCCTGGTGTTCTGCACCAAAGATTCTAAGCATGACTGCTGCATATGGTCACCCCCAAACAACCACTACTATAAAGACTCCACTGTCTCGAAGTCTGTGAAAATGGATTACTTCTTATCTCACAGATGGAGAAATTGCAGTTTGTCTGTCACTTTTCACATCGTCTCCTTACACACAACACTGTTGCGTCCCTCAGGTTCCCTCAGTTCACCCCTGGTCCCCCACAACCAACAACCCAGTTTCTCACATTTGCCTTTCTTCATTTACAATAGTTCTACCCCCTACCATAAATTTCTCACTCTGTCATCTATATCTCCCTTCCTTCTCACTATACCATTCTATTTACTTGTCTGCCCTTCTCCGACTAGACAGTGACCCATGACTATGATGAGTAACAGAAACAGAAGCAGTCAAATGACTTGAGAAGGACAGAGATGTAAAGAGACCATTACAGTGGTATGGGGTAGAGAGTAGGGGCGGGCGGAATTTGCGAAATTGCGTTACGCAAATCTCCGCGAAACGGTAAAAAATCTCCGCGAACACGCAGAAATTCCGCGAACACGCGGAATTGCTTGTTCGCGATGCTTTTTTCCTGTTCACAATTGCTGTTTGCGTGCTCGGGGAGAAATATCTCGCGAACACGCATTTTGAGAACGCGAACAAGCAAAAATTTCGCGAAATCGCGGAAAGCAGACTTTTGAGCAATTTCGCGTTCTCCGCGGAACGCGAAATTCCGCGAATTCCGCAAATTCCGCGAGCGGAACGGAATTTACCGCCTAGGCCTAGTAGAGAGAGATGATGTAAGTGAGAGTAAGACGTAGAGACGTAAGGCAGACAGTGAGATGGAGAGAAGACTGAGAGAGAGGTACGGAGAGGTGAGATATAGAGACATGGGGAGAAAGAGATAGAGTGGTGATGCACAGAGAAAGGAAGTTGAGAGAGATATTAGGGAGAGATACATCAGGTGACATGGAATTAGTGAGGAAGAGGGCAGATGATTAGAGATATTGGGGCATATTATCAACGGTCATCGATAATTATCGCTGGCTGTGCTTAGCGATAATTTTATTATCGCAGGCTATCTCTGGAATTTATCCCCCTGGTAGCACGGTATTAACAACGCGTTACTCCAGGGCGATAAAAATTCCAGAGATAGCAGGGTTATCGCCGTTTTGCAGGGAACATCGCTGGTTTTCCAGCGATGTTCCCTGCAAAACGGCAATAACCTTGCTGATACGACCCACAGGGTCGTATCAGCATAATCCACCCCAATGTTAGGGATAGGTAAGTCTGCTTTTTAGCAGAAGTTCGTTTTTGGAGACAACAGCGGTTTTCTCCAAAAACTAACGTGTGCTAAAATGCTGGGGCAGCCTTGTAAATATCGCGATGTGAACGTCAGCGATATTTACAAGGTTGTCCATCCGGGGAACGCCCACTTTGCATCTCATTAGAGATGCAAAGGGAGGCGTCGGGAAAAAGGGTGCTAACATGCGATTATGCATGTTAGCACCCTCTTGTAAATAGGATGATAGTTTTATCTCCGCTTTTTTGGCTTTTTAAGCCAAGAAAGCGGAGATAAAGCCCTTGTTAATATGCCCCGTAGATGATGGCCCAGAGAGATATTTGAGGTAAGAAGCAAGAGGTAGAGAGTACTGGGAGGTAATATATGCATTGAGAGAGGGCAGACATATGTAAGCTAGAGAGTATTGAGATGGAGAGGAAAGTGGAAGGTAAATATAAATGTAGTGATATGTGGTTAGGGACAGCTCGAGGAAGAGGGGTGAGGTAGAAGAAGGTATTGCCACCAACTTGTCAGTCTAATGCTTAAATGTTCCCATGCCAGGCATGTGTAGTAAGCTTCTGTGATGTGTCCATGCCTATTAAATTAAATAAAATACGTTTTTCTATGCACCTGGAAGAGTGAAGCACCCAGTAGAGCTGTCTGACTGTGGGACTTTACAGGATCCAACCCAAGTGCTGGAGTGGGTCTCCATTCATCCTCTCATTCAATGTCCCAAAGATTTCAAGCGTGATTTTTGCCTGTCTACCCAACCAGGAGGGGCATTACAGGAGACAACCCAAGTGATGGAGTGAGTCTCCCTGCCTCCCCCAGTTTGATCCTGGTGTTCTGCACCAAAGATTCTAAGCATGACTGCTGCATATGGTCACCCCCAAACAACCACTACTATAAAGACTCCACTGTCTCGAAGTCTGTGAAAATGGATTACTTCTTATCTCACAGATGGAGAAATTGCAGTTTGTCTGTCACTTTTCACATCGTCTCCTTACACACAACACTGTTGCGTCCCTCAGGTTCCCTCAGTTCACCCCTGGTCCCCCACAACCAACAACCCAGTTTCTCACATTTGCCTTTCTTCATTTACAATAGTTCTACCCCCTACCATAAATTTCTCACTCTGTCATCTATATCTCCCTTCCTTCTCACTATACCATTCTATTTACTTGTCTGCCCTTCTCCGACTAGACAGTGACCCATGACTATGATGAGTAACAGAAACAGAAGCAGTCAAATGACTTGAGAAGGACAGAGATGTAAAGAGACCATTACAGTGGTATGGGGTAGAGAGTAGGGGCGGGCGGAATTTGCGAAATTGCGTTACGCAAATCTCCGCGAAACGGTAAAAAATCTCCGCGAACACGCAGAAATTCCGCGAACACGCGGAATTGCTTGTTCGCGATGCTTTTTTCCTGTTCACAATTGCTGTTTGCGTGCTCGGGGAGAAATATCTCGCGAACACGCATTTTGAGAACGCGAACAAGCAAAAATTTCGCGAAATCGCGGAAAGCAGACTTTTGAGCAATTTCGCGTTCTCCGCGGAACGCGAAATTCCGCGAATTCCGCAAATTCCGCGAGCGGAACGGAATTTACCGCCTAGGCCTAGTAGAGAGAGATGATGTAAGTGAGAGTAAGACGTAGAGACGTAAGGCAGACAGTGAGATGGAGAGAAGACTGAGAGAGAGGTACGGAGAGGTGAGATATAGAGACATGGGGAGAAAGAGATAGAGTGGTGATGCACAGAGAAAGGAAGTTGAGAGAGATATTAGGGAGAGATACATCAGGTGACATGGAATTAGTGAGGAAGAGGGCAGATGATTAGAGATATTGGGGCATATTATCAACGGTCATCGATAATTATCGCTGGCTGTGCTTAGCGATAATTTTATTATCGCAGGCTATCTCTGGAATTTATCCCCCTGGTAGCACGGTATTAACAACGCGTTACTCCAGGGCGATAAAAATTCCAGAGATAGCAGGGTTATCGCCGTTTTGCAGGGAACATCGCTGGTTTTCCAGCGATGTTCCCTGCAAAACGGCAATAACCTTGCTGATACGACCCACAGGGTCGTATCAGCATAATCCACCCCAATGTTAGGGATAGGTAAGTCTGCTTTTTAGCAGAAGTTCGTTTTTGGAGACAACAGCGGTTTTCTCCAAAAACTAACGTGTGCTAAAATGCTGGGGCAGCCTTGTAAATATCGCGATGTGAACGTCAGCGATATTTACAAGGTTGTCCATCCGGGGAACGCCCACTTTGCATCTCATTAGAGATGCAAAGGGAGGCGTCGGGAAAAAGGGTGCTAACATGCGATTATGCATGTTAGCACCCTCTTGTAAATAGGATGATAGTTTTATCTCCGCTTTTTTGGCTTTTTAAGCCAAGAAAGCGGAGATAAAGCCCTTGTTAATATGCCCCGTAGATGATGGCCCAGAGAGATATTTGAGGTAAGAAGCAAGAGGTAGAGAGTACTGGGAGGTAATATATGCATTGAGAGAGGGCAGACATATGTAAGCTAGAGAGTATTGAGATGGAGAGGAAAGTGGAAGGTAAATATAAATGTAGTGATATGTGGTTAGGGACAGCTCGAGGAAGAGGGGTGAGGTAGAAGAAGGTATTGCCACCAACTTGTCAGTCTAATGCTTAAATGTTCCCATGCCAGGCATGTGTAGTAAGCTTCTGTGATGTGTCCATGCCTATTAAATTAAATAAAATACGTTTTTCTATGCACCTGGAAGAGTGAAGCACCCAGTAGAGCTGTCTGACTGTGGGACTTTACAGGATCCAACCCAAGTGCTGGAGTGGGTCTCCATTCATCCTCTCATTCAATGTCCCAAAGATTTCAAGCGTGATTTTTGCCTGTCTACCCAACCAGGAGGGGCATTACAGGAGACAACCCAAGTGATGGAGTGAGTCTCCCTGCCTCCCCCAGTTTGATCCTGGTGTTCTGCACCAAAGATTCTAAGCATGACTGCTGCATATGGTCACCCCCAAACAACCACTACTATAAAGACTCCACTGTCTCGAAGTCTGTGAAAATGGATTACTTCTTATCTCACAGATGGAGAAATTGCAGTTTGTCTGTCACTTTTCACATCGTCTCCTTACACACAACACTGTTGCGTCCCTCAGGGGTCCATCATATCCCCTTCATTTTTCAACATCTACCTAACCCCCAGTTCCAAATCTGATTAAATCATGCTATCTCACGTGTTACAACTCTGCTAAAGGCGCCCATGTACTTTTAAAAAAGGATAGCCCAGAAGACCTCTACAATGGAAAACTTTAAGAGTGCCTTTGAACCATGAACACATGGATGATGCATAGCCGTCTAAAGCTCAATACTGCACAGACAGAGATTATGACCTGCGGACAATGCCAGAAATACCAGCCACCACCATATGGCCTAAGGAATTTGAGGCCGGTCCAACAATATCAAGAGAAGTCAGAAACCTAGGGGTAAACATGGATTCAGACCTATCCTTGATGCCACAAAAAGTGCCTTTTACATAATGAAAACACTACATACCTAGCCTTCCAACATAAATTGCAAGACATCTTACACACACTAGTAATCTCCAAGCTTGACTGGGACCACCTGCATTCATCATTCGCAAAATAACACTCATCCAAAATGCTGCCGCAAGGCTCCTTCTCTAGCTTCACCCAAGAGAGCGCATGACTCTAGTCCTGCTCTTGCCCTGCTGAGTGCCTATAGTAAGAAAGCAATGTTCAGAGCACTCTGATTTATTCCACAGAGCCTCCAAATGAAAAGAACAGCTATATCTACAGGTAAATTAAATATAAACAACGCAGTATGATGCGCTCTAGGCTTGTACCACTTATCATCATGCCACCGTAACAGGAGAAATCCATCGGCGCCTCTGCTTTTTCAGTGAAGCAGCCAAGCTCTGGAACTCACTACTAGCCGACATTAGAAGCATCCGGGAGCAAATACATTTCCCAAGACAGTTGAAAACATGGCTATTTCAAGCTACACCACCCCACATCCAGGCCACAGAACCCAGAAAGACAGTCACATCCTCAAGCACAGTCTTCAGCTTCCAACGCATAGATTTGAAACAACCAGCAAACTGCTTTCCATAAGCAGGTAAGCTAAGAAGGGATGAGCTATTGGTTCTCCTGGGCATTAAGCTGTAAGATTTCATATATAGCATGCATGTCCTACAATAAGACATGGCCCATAATACTCAGCAGTCAATGGGTAACGTTTACCTATACAACATACTGAGCAAAAACAGATTGACAAATTAGATATTCAGCCACTCAATTTTTGAAATTTGATGTGAATTTCAACATTGGCTTAGAGAATCATTAGCATGCCTTCACCAAGGTACCACTATCCATCCACCAATTACAGAGCAGAGCACCAATTAAACGGTGGCACCTTTTCTCCACCATTGCCAGTGCCCACCAATTATTACATGGCCCGGTGGGGCCTAAGGATGGCGGCGCAGCTCCCACACCTCAGGGCTGCCGGCAACTCTTGTCTCTTCTTCCCAGGGCTCAGGGAGCGCGTAGGCCGGGGAATCTCTTAGGAGTTCCTGAGCCCATTGAATGGTAAAACGGTTGGCATCATTTCTGCACATCAATGCACCATGATAATCCCAAAAATCACCTGACCAAAGAAGACTCCTGGAGACTCCCTCACTGACAGCGCTCAAATGCATACTACTGGCATAGGGAGTCCCCTTTTGTCAGATAATGCACCCCAGAAAAAGTCATCCCGAGGTGTAACATGATGCCTTTGAGTACTTGGCCTTAGGCATTCCAGCAGTACCTCAACATTCCCCCCTGCACTGCTGCTTACACTGGGGATCCCTCAAGGTCTTGGCATCTCCACCAAGTGCTGTTTCCACCAGGGAGCCCGGAAGGGTGCCAGGCGTGGCTTGCACCGCTGCACTAATGTCTCTCTGTACCCAGGTCTGGATCACCCTGAACAGAAAACTCTTAAATAACATTGTTATTCAGTCAGGAAATTGAATGAACAATCACAACAGTTATCACACATCTATACATCACTTCATTTGTCTTGGGCTATTCTAATATCAGTGCAAGCCAAACTCCATGCAGTGTGAAGTAAAGAAAGAGGGGAGGCCCTGCCTATAGCTTTCCATCCAGAGCCACCCCTGATCTGAACTGGATCATGGTCTACAACCTCAACCCATATTACATGACATTTACCCAAGGGATCACAACATTTAGAAACTGAGACTCAAGGGGCGACTGATCGAGGCCACTTCAGAAATATTTTGCAGCGGTGAAATCACTAAGCAGCTCGCTGCTTTTTTTCAAATTGGTTAGAATATTTTTTTTTCACCGTTAAAGCGTAGTAGCACAATCATTAAATAGAATTGTCATTTTCTCTGCCTGCAAGTTCAAAGGAATAGAACAAGTTTATCAAAGTCAGAATATCTTCTGATCTAAATACTGTGCATCAAATATAGTTTACAAAAATAATACCCTATTGGAGTTACCAAAAGAATACCTACATCTAATTGGACAATGATATTTTTGTAGCTGATTTACAGTCAGCTTAAACCAGTCATCTGTTTTATTCTAATACCCTTTTCCTACTAAAAGCAAACAGAATTCCATCACAATTTGCAATAGATTGTACCGAAGCACACACTCGAATATAGTCCGATCACTACAAGTAGGGACATATTAACAACAGCATGCGATAATTATCGCAAATCGCGCCTAGCGTTTTTTCTATTATCGCCGTCTATCTCTGGTTGACATCACCGTGTTAGCGGTGTATCAGCAACACTTTGAACAGAGGCGATGTGAAAACCAGCAATAGACAGAATAAGCAGAAATATCGTGTGAAATCCTGCGATGATCATGCATCGCTAATGTAAACCTTGATAATAGGCATGTGTGTACGTAACCATTTAATCCACCTCCCATTCACAGGATGCCTAAGTTATGTTTCAAACAGGTGTTAGATTCCTGAGATAAACGCGCTTAGCGCGAGTTTTCCTATCGCTTCGCAGGTCCGGGCCAGCATTGTTAATTGGGAGAAGTAGTGTTTGGGACTGTTACTATGAAGTTTAGGTGAGGAATGCCTACTTTGCATGTCATTAGCGATAGATATCGCTGACATGCAAAGCAGGAAAAAAAAACGGCAGGACTCCCAAGGAAGCAAACACTAACGCATATTAGCGAGTCCTTGTAAATAGTGGAAAATGTACCACTTTTTTGGCGAATATCGCCGAAAAAGCAACAAAGAATTTCTTGATAATATGCCCCATAGAGTCCATGAATTCTCGATAGAAGTGAAGTGATTCAAAGTCTTTTTATTAATGGAGTCTTCTCAACATACATCAAATCCTTGCAATGTAGGTTGAATGGTGCATACAAAAGATCACAGGCAGCCGACACGTGTTTCGTCCACCCAACTTTATCAAGGCTGATCTATTGCGGTGTATCCACAATAAAGTGAAGGCAAAGTATGCAAGCACTAAATCTGTTGTATGAAAAATCAGCTGGTACGGTATGTGCTGTGCTAGAGAATTCTGCGACGTACTGTATCGAGTGTAACTCAAAATTGTAAACGCTGAGGAGGGCCGTGATAAGCCAAGTGCATAAAAACCTCCTCCTCTGGAATTGTCTGAGACTTCACTTCATTGTGGACAGTCCACCGGTGTCTCCTCCTTTACAGAGGAGGAACATCGCCCCATTGAAATGCCCCAGAGAAGAAAAATAAAATGGTAATGGAGTTAATCGATTACCACTTTATTTTTCGTCACCCCGTCCCAAATGGAGTGTCAGGTTGGAGCAGGCCTGCTGAATGGCAGCTGCAGCAGGGAGGAGGGCGGGCTGCTTTTGCACTTGTTTATAGCGGGCCTTTCTCTTTGGCCGGCCGTCTTGTGATGGCCAGCCACACATGCGCACTTTAAACCTCTCTAACACAGCTGCCTTAAGACAGCCGGGTTTGAGGAAACAAAATTCTCCAGTGCTCTTGTGAACGCTGATAGAGGCCGCTCCCAACAATCCTGGCACTGCTCTGACGCTGGGTAACAGCGTGTGAGATTGTAATAAAGTTAATATGATGATGATGAGGATGATGATGCATGAAAGCAGCGCCAGAATTGCTCAAGAGAGTTAGCTGGGGCCCTAGAGTCGCGAGGGAAGCATACCGGTGCCAGGAGGATGCAGCAGCAACCACAGTAAGTGCATTTTTATTTTATTTAGTTAATTGTTTTTATTTTATAAAACCACCCACCCACCACCCATTTGTCCGCCCCTCCACTCGCCAATAGTGGCAGTCGCCACTGGAGAAATCACAGTCGAGTAGACGAAAAACATGTCGGCTTTAAGAGCGGCCATCTGAGATGATTGTTTCCTAGCTGCATTGCCCATTCTGTTTGGCAACCACGCTGGTATTCCCTTACACTCCTCTGGTTTTTAAAGTGACTTTCAACACCTAAAGAATTGAAACAACTGATAGTAAAAATCTTGCATAGGGTTGCACAAACTTATAATTGTTACCTTCAGAGTTTTCCATGTTGAACAGCTAAATATTTTGAGAAAACTACAGCAATTGTCAACTTTGCTAAACTTCACCACTGAGTGAAGAATTCTTCAATAAAACTTTTTGCTTAAAATTCACCCCTCAAAGACATCTTTCAAAAGGGAAAAAAACCGGTAAAAGTGAATATTTGCTGGACTATACTTTAGCAAAAAGTAAAATTGCAAGCTTTTTTACAAACAAATAAAACTTTGAAACCTTCTGTAAAGTTTTCCATAAAAACCTCACTAAGCTTGAAGAGGAAATTCATTGTGACTTCACTCTCACCGAATTCTGGCATCTGTCAAACACCCCTCTCTTAGCAGAAGTCTGGCACTAAATTGTATGGCATCATGGGATGAAAAGTCAAGCATAAGCATGTTAAATACAGGTTTTTGAATGCCTATCCTATTACATTGTTCAGATTACTGTATTAAACAACATGCAAATTAATTTAACCGACCAGTTAGGGCAGATAGATTAGGTGAAAGGGAAGGAAGCATGAAAGACAAAGATACAAGAAAAAGTGTAAATCTAGAGGACAACAGCAAAAGAGAAAAGAAAGAAAAAAGAACTAAGAAGACAAAATAGCAAATAAAGTGAAAGAAGTATAAAATAGAGAGAAGGAAAAAGAGAAAACTATGTTCATTGGGGCAAAAGTGAACACAAACAAAACTGTTGCGGTGAAGGCACTGGATGAAGCTTGAAGAAAATAAGAGAAGCAAGAAGAGAAAATAGATGTGAAAAAGGTTAAAGGAAAGAGAGATAGAAATAAGGCAAGAGAAAAATAAAGAGAAGGACAGGGAGTGAGCGAGCAATGGAAATGGAAGGAAAAGATACCGAGGTATGATGGAGGGAGAAAAACATAAGATTGGGAGAGTGAGTGAGCATGAGATGAAGGAAAGGGGATGGGAGATATGGAGGAGGAGAGAAAGAGACAGAACAAAAGAGTGAAAATGATGAGGAAAAACAGAAAAAAACAAGAAGGTGAGGAGGACAAAGAAAGAAATTATGGGTGAAAATTAGATCAATAATGAAGGGATGGAGAAAAGCAAGGGAAAGAGAGAGAAATTAGGCAAAAAAATCAAAAGGTACCTTTTCCATCGATCTGTGGGGATTTTGGGCGCAACACCAGCCAATCACTGGAATAGAAACTGTGGATAAAGGGTACTGTGAACACTGGGTGCAGACGCGTCCGTGTGAGTGCTGACGTCACGTGTACAGCCACCCACATGAAGGAGACCACAGAAACCACAGCTTTACATCCGTCTGGCCCATGTGAGAGGCCTGCAGGTCTGTCAATAGACCTGAAGCAAACAAACTAAAACACACACACACATGCCCACGTCTACGCATCACTGTGGGGACCTGTCATTGATTGCCATCAAGGGTTAATTCTAACATCGAGTCTATTTGGTACACCACAAAGGTTATAAAAGTAGAGCAAACTAAATGTCACTGCATCTAAAACTTTGAAAGAAACCAAACAATTTGCTTCTGCAAAAGCACAGTTGTGTCTTCAAAACCCTACATAGTCTCTGACAACACCCCCATGTTGAAACTGCAAAAAGCGCCTTCTTACACACACACATGCACACATGCCTCTGTCATTCATCCTTTCTCTTACCCCCTCCCCTAACAGTCAGAAACTTTGACTGACAGAAGAGGGGAGGGCCAAAAAGACCCTGTCCACATTGTTCATTCCCATTTCCTCCCTCTTCCTCTTCACAGTGCCTAACCAAAGGATTGACTACCCTCCTCCCATCTGTGCTGCTGCCAGAGAAAAGCACCATGAATTATCTAGGTATCCAAGACACTTTAAGTGTGAGCCCCTGAAATTTCAAGCTCAGCCAGCCGGATGAATAGACTGCATAATCACAGCTGTGTGGAGGGCAGGCACTTTTTTGTGGCAGCTTGCAGCTTCTGCCCAATCAAAACATGTACTGCGGCCTCCCATCATGAGGGCGGAGCCAAAGCCACTCTCTATTGCTGCTCAAATAATTGCCTGGTGACAGCCTTGCTGTCAAGCTGGATCATAAAAAGGAAATGTCTCTCTTGCTTGGCTGTAAGTCTGTCAGCACTGTTACAAAGACAAAAATTAAGTCTTTCATCAAAGAATGCATGAAGAAAAAGCAAGACACTCAGAAACAAAATAAAAAAGATGGAAATAAAGAAAGTACGAACAAGTGCAGCCGGGGGTTGGGTATATAGGTAGTGAAGTGAATGAGTACCTGCAGCTCCTGCTCCCTGGCCTCAGGGGATGAATGAACCAGCAAGGGAGGCATTAATAAGCCTCAGAGAGAGCCAGGGTCAGGGCTAATATATATATAGGTGCTTCCAGGGGAGGTGGTCCAAACGTGCTTACCTTTGTGCTGGATGTTTATGGAGTCAATGTGCCCCTTTCGTTGAGGGCAATAAGAGAGATCCCTCAAACAGAGCTGGGAGCAGACTTCACAACACACAGTGATACAAGCAATGCTTGTTCCACAACATATGCCTTGTACAATAAACAGAATTTATCAAAAGGCAGTGGTTACTGTAGCTGGCTTTTTATGTGCTAATGCCTATGTAAGGGCATACCATGCAAAATGTTCAGATGGCCCTTGTTGGTTTACAGGTCTTACTTTAATGATCCCAAGGGATCTATTTGTGTAAGCGTGGGCGGTCATTTTAGGCTTTCCATAGAGAAGTGTTATGAATTTGTTGTAAACACTGAGTCAATAATGAGATACACACTCATGAAGAATTCAGAGACCAATTTCGAAAAATAACACAGATTTTTATATAATTTTAGACACCAAGAGCATCGGAATCAGGTAAGTACTTTTTGGAGTTATGGATTTTACAAGAAAACAGTAAAATAGTCAAATAACGTGTTTTGAGGTAAGAGCCTCCAACGCAGCAATGTTATCCTATGGGAGGGAAGACATATACTGCAAACATATAGTTGTATTCAAAGTTCGGGTGCTCTTTGGAACTTAGGATGCTAGAGTACCAAGGTCCAAAGAACCACCATCAGTTTAAATTTACCTTCGCTGGCGTTTCCGGGTGCGGAGGTGCTGGATGGATTTGTATCCTCGAGTGCTACACCGTTGAAAGCACTGGGTACCTGAAACTAAAGGCTGCAAAGGGGGACTTAGGGACAAGTCCAGCATAAGCCAAAGGGTGGGCTTGGCAGGTGAGGGTCTTTACAACAAGGGGACTGGGTTCAGTCCGTTGTCATGAACCCAGGCTGCTGGGCTCAGTGGAGAGGTGTTTGGCCGGCTGGCCACTTGCGTTGGAGGCTCTAACGGTTCTCGGTATGACCTGTAGAAGGATAAAAACATCTGGGCCACTCTCGGTGTGCACCTCATCAGTCTCAAAGTCCTTCGTCATGCAAGGCTTTGACAATAACAAGCCTTGGTTGCTGCAAGTGGTCCGGTACCCAGGGTATCGGTGCAGTGGGGCCCTGGGTGGTGTAGCATCTCGAAGCTCAGCAAAGAGATAGGGCTGAACTCCTGGAATCATGAAAACCTCCTCCTGCCATGATGCTCCCTCAGTGGGCCCGATGGCCAGCAAAACAATGTACCAAACAAGTGCGGTCAGTGCCTGCAGATGCAAGGGGGGGCTCCTTTACCACAAGGGAGATGCTAAGTGGTTGTTGAAGTGGGACAATCCTCCATGGGTTTGTGGAGGATGTGCAGCTTTTGGACGAGTCGGTCTTTGTGATGGTCGCGGTGTAAGCAGCCAGGCAGTATTTGGCACAAATTTTTGGTGCAGGTCCTCTGTTCTCATGATGTCAGCACTTCTTGGCTGTTCGCAGATAAAACACATTTGTTGTGCAACTAAATCATAAGACAATTACTAAGGTTACAGAATTATCATTTCTAATGGAGAGTTAATACAAAACACAAGTTCAAAACGAACTTGATGGGCGTGGTCTCTGCCTCCTGGATTCATCCCACGGAGACTCCATGTTACCAGCATGGTAAGTCCTTGTACTGCCTATGCTGCGCCCTCAGTTAACTAACTCTACACTGGAGGATTTTGGACCATCATCGTATGGTGAATTCCTATTCATTTTTAACACTCACCTCGCTGTGGGAGTGTCTGAAATTGGCTATCTATCCCTGTTGTCTGCTCGTCCTGAAGAAGACCCGCTGTAACGCTTTCTAATTGAGCACTCGTCTGGGTCGAAACATCAACGTACTTTTTAGTCTGGGTCCATGAGGTCTACCGGCTCCGAGAATAAAAAAGCACATTTAATGTGAACCAGAGACGCTATATTTAGAATTGATAAGTACAGAATCCATTTTATAGTTCTCTTCTGTATATTGTACATATAGTTGTATGTTTTGTGTAACTTATGTAGAAATCTCACCCAGTCACCTACGTCACTTTGTCACTCTATTCACTTAATTTTTTGTCACTGATGTAATTTGCTGCCTATTGAATTGTGACAGCCATATATGATTTACTGAGAAAAGAAAAAGTAAAAAATAACTTTTATATCAAATATTTCTATTGTCATTCTTAATTGTCATTAAGGTTCTATCCTGAAATCAACAAAGAAAAGTATTAGATTTATCAATTGTGTGTTTTCATGATTAATACCACTCAATTTCAAAGCAATTGCTCTACCCGCCAGAACCATTTGTAGTTTATTGTAAATCTATCTAGGTTCTCAGGGGCATAGGGTTACCCCATTGACTCTTTCTATCTTCTTCCATTCCTAGGTAGACGGATCTGTCTCTCGGGTGTCAGAGGGAGACCTAAATACTCCATTTAGGGGCATTTATGGGCGTATATGGTAGTAGCCAATAGGCTACCTGCTAGAAGGGTGACTAAACCCCCTACATGACCCATTCCTGTGGGGTTAGGGCATAACCCTGACCCGGAATTCTCTAATTTCACCAAAAACAATATGGTGAAACCCTTCTCTGGTTGTCCACTTCAGGTAGCCCAACTTAGGAGTGTGACTAGCCTGTAAGTGAAACACGCTTCTTGAATATTTAATTTCCCACCTGCTCTGGTGTCAAATGGGCCTCAGGGAAGGGGGTGGCATTCCCCAGGTCTGTGTTTCATCCAGGAACCTCTCCAGGCCTGTGGGCATCAAAGACACCCACAGTAATCTCCCTTGGAGTGAAAGGGTCACCCCCCTGCATCTGCAGGCACCACAACAAAGTTGACCGGTGTGCTGCTCCTGACGTCCTACGGACTCCAAACGGCTCATCAACACAGGTGGTAGTTCTGCAACTCCCTTGAGGCCTGGTCTGTGCTCTCAGAAAGTTTGAGGCCAGCATCCCTTGTCGGAACCACTGGAGAAGTACCCCAGTGCAGTGCGTCAAATTGCCGTTGCCAAGACTTGTTGGCTCTGTACTCCAGAGAACGTTTACCTACGAGGAGCTCCAGCATCTGGTCCTGCCAAGATCTTTGTCCTCACCACATCTTCCTCACCGTGAACCTGAATCTTTGGTGAGCTGCTCGAGATCCTCTTGCGATTCCTGTGCCTTCAGCCTGCGGGCCTTCTTAAGGGCCTTTGGCTTCAGTGGGCTCTCCTACTTGCTCAGGGGCTGCTCTGACTCTCCTGCAATTGGTTAGTCCCTTGGACCCTGCTGGACCCAACATTGCTCCTTTTTTGTTTACCACGTCTGTTGCTGCTGCCAAAGCTTGTTGGTGCTTTCGCCGGAAACACCCACCACCTGATTCTCGAATATCGACATGGGACAGCTCATAAATGGCTCCTGGTCTTCCACACCATTGACTGGTCCTCACAGCTGCAGCAACAAGGTCACCTTTATCACTCCTGCATCTTCCATCATCGGTGGTCATTGGTCTTCCGTGCCTCCTGGTCACCTCCGAGTGGCCTAGACTCTGCCCACTTTGCTTGCAGGTGCTTCTCTTCAAGAATCCATCCTTGGATTCCACCGGACTCTTTCACCTTCTTCGCCAGCGGCATATTTCCTGAAGTCGTCTATTGTGGTCTATGGCAGTTTCCGACATCACTCCGCACCTATGCACCCATCTCCCATGGTGTAGGTATCCTGGTTCCTGGGGAATCCAAGGGCGGGGTGACTCTCCAACCTTCTGTCTTCAACTGGATTTTTCATGGTCCACTGGGAAGGGTCCTTCTTGGAAACTGCAAACGCGACTTTTCCATTGACTTGCATTGAGTACGCGGCTGTGTTTCTACTCTGCACAGAGCCTCATTGGGGTTCCTAGGTACTTACCTAGGTTGTTCCTTATGTCCCCAGCTCTTCTAAGTCTTCTGCTCCAAGTCCCAACTTCGGTCGCAGTTCGCATTCCACTTCTTTTGTATTTGGTTTGGGCTCCTCCTGGAGACAACTGTCTAGTGGTGCTTACTTACCTCTTTGCAATTGAAGTATTGTGTGTATTGTGTTGATATCTCCGGGTAGGAGTTATACCAATGTTTTAGTGAGTGTGTATAATAAATATACTTGTTTTTATAACTACACTGTGAGGTTCTTTTTCGTTTAACCTTCACTATATGATTAGTTCTGGTAAAACAAGCTGCTTAACACTCCTTCTGACTAAGCCTGAAGGCTGCTCTCCACAGCTACCACAAAGAGAGGTTTCTATGGTTGTCTAAGATCACTCAAATCACCCTAAGGGTTACCTGGATTGGTGCAAGGTGCACCACTTAAATAGGTTTGCACCATATACTAAGCCAGCCTGCTGGATGATCCAGTACAATTGGTTTATGGCCTTGTAGGAGGAGTGTTTCACGCTAGAGGCCGCACAGTAGGCAGGGAGGGGGAGGTGTAGCAGCTGCAGAGGTACACAACCGTGGGTGGCCATGTGTCTCCCATAGCACAGGGCTGTAAGGAACATCAGCCAGGTATCCGCAAGGCAGAGTCTTTTTCCAGGCAGGTTATGGCACAAAATGGATAGATTCCTGGCAGCAGATTATTACGCTTGCGTGACCAATCAGTTTGACATCCACCAAACTACACAGAACATCTCACAGGTACCAAGATTAAGATTAGATTAGATTAAAATACTTGTATAGCGCATGGCTGCCTCGGCAATGAGGCGTCCCAGCGCTGAAGCAAGACAGAGTGGGGAGCAGGCAAAGAGTTAGCATTGAGAGAAAAGCCAGGTCTTTACAAGCCTTCTGAAGGCCTGGTGATCAGAATTGCTATGGATGTGTAGTGGGAGGGAGTTCCATAAGGCGGGGGCCAGTCGCCTGAAAGATCGACCACCAGATCTGGTCCTTCGTATACGTGGAATTCTTGCAAGAAGCAAATTCCCTGAGCGTAGCGCTCGTGAGGGTGCGTAATGGGCGCACAGATCGCTCAGGATTCCTGGGCCGATGCCTGTCAGAATCTTATGCGTGATACAGAGCGCTTTGAAACGAACTTGTTGTTCAAGGAGCGGCCAGTGCAGACGGTGGAGGAGGTTGTAGACACACTGCTGATAGTGAGTTGGATATGCCTTGAGATATTAAGCATTTATATTTAGGGAGGGGAGCAAAAGACACCCCTTTTATGCTCTTTATGCTATGTATTCTTCACGGTAACCAGAATGAGTCAGCGGTGCTTTGTGGTGCTATGTCAAATCCCTTCCTTCTTGCATCATTCTCCAATTGAGATACAGGAGTTTTCTCAAGGGAAAGAGCAATAGAGACATCAAGCACACCGCCCTTGGTGACTTATGTGTCCACAGCGTGATGCAAAATAAGCATTTTAGGGGACGGCTGAAGAGCAGTTTCACAAAAGACAATTTACTGCTAAAATGTTGGACGACGGTGCATGCGTGAATCACTTGCATGGTGACCATTGCGTCCCCTGGTTCCTATAAGTCTGCAAAATTCAAGGAAAACTTGGAGCCCATGCCAGGTTATGGTGGAAAGTGAAAATCCATCCCCTTCAAGGACAGAATATACAGTTAACAAAGACCAGTTTGGCAGCTCTCCGCAACCCTCAAACCGCCTCAGAGTCTTGGAAGTAAATTCAGTAAAAAGGGCCATGTAATTGTAAGGGGCTTCACTGCTTCCTCCCATAGGCACAGGGTCTGCCATAGGAAAGGAGTGGTTTTTACAAGGGACAGGCTGGATCTCCAGTGCTCTGGATGGGGAAAGACATGTCACTCTGTGTGCCTGTCAGAGACACAGTCCGGGGGGATACAGTAGATGGCCCTTACCAGGACGTACATATTGCCAACGAATCCACACGTTGAAGGTCGATGCAGCAAGGAAGCTGTATTACTTTAGGAAAATGAGGTAGCGAGAGATCTTGAAGGTCTCAGCATCATCACACTCATACTTACTAAAGAGGCAAGCCACAGAATAAATCAAGTGTTTGAGGCACTCATTGTAACAGCCGTGCTTGGTTGGCAAATCAGAGATCGGTGTCAGTCAGGATTGATCCCACTCTGAATCAGTATAGCATTGCTTCTGGATTGTCTACAATAAAGGGGGACTGGAGACTTGAGTTTACCACAGTTTTCATCACCAGAAGTCTCATGGGCAAGGGGAAAGGACAAACTCTTGAGTGAGCTATGATGGGCAAGGGTCTCTCACACTCAGTTCAAGTGGGTCAGGCACAATCAGAGGCTAACCCGCACTCTGTTGGCCTGCATGGCAGAATTAACTTTTGGGCTATGATGAAGCAGTTAAGACGTCAATCACTTCTCTAAAAAAAGATACTCTCTGGGTCTTAAATTGCCACTGTCAGACATTACACACTCTAGTTCATGAGTGGGACCTGTTACAATGGCGGGGAGCGCCTAACCCTTTAGGCCAGGGCGTCCTAATATAAACAATCATAGGGGTTGATATCCAAGGAAGTGCAGGTGCGGCGGAGGGAAGGCAAGTTCGCCTGAGACCTCATTTCCCTGTTGTGGAAATTTGAGAAAAAGAGAACGGGGCTACCCCAGAAATTGGGCTGATTGGCTGGGTTTTGACCCCTTGTGGGGGTTATGTTCTTGGAGAGCATGGGCCAGCTGAGGGGGAGTAACCTGCTGGTGGTACTGGGCTTTTCAGCCCTTCCCTAGGTTGCCTACAGCTGATTATTGATGGCGCCTTTGCCTGGAGGCTGGTCAGGGCACAGGTAACATGGCAGGAACAGTGGGTCACGCGGTTCCCTGGAGTTGCAGATTACGTATTGAAATAGGTGCATTTTTCATACATCATCTAGCCAGAGGTGAAAGCTTGTATAAATGGCTGTTGATGATATTATTTGCCCAAGAACTCTTTGTAGGGAAGGAAAATTGTTAGCACTGGATGCCTGCCCCTGCAGGAGATGTCTTTAGATAGAATCTGCAAGCTACAATACATTTGTGAACTGTTTATCACTGGACTTAGGAATGATGGCTAAAAGTATCTGGGTTCATTTATCTGAAGAGGCACTTGCTGTACAATATGGTTGTTGCCATCCTCATTTCCTGGCGTTTATATCTAACTCCTATATGACTGATATTTCATTCACTAGTGGTATGTTGCTTGATTAAATAGCTACGTCTTGATAATACCACACAATTTGAGTATGTCTTTCCTTCGTCTGAGGGTGGAGTCAGTGGTGTAGGGGTAAAGTCCAGCGACTTGCTTGTTGTGAGCTTACTAATGGGGTTTCAAAAAAATAAGAAGTAATGATACATTTGAATATCAGTGCCAGCTGGTGATCTTTGAGGATGATGAGGAGTAAACAAGAGGCCCCGACTTTCATAGTAAAAAGTGGTCAATTATATTTTAGTATTTATTGGTTGGAGTATGTGTTGTTATTTAATGATGTGCTTTTAAGTCTGGTTACTTACTGGTATAAATATTGTGAGGTCATGAGCATTGCATTTGGTGTGCTAGTTATGATTCGCTCGGCTGTTGTGCGAATGAGCTGCTCACATATGGAGCCAGGACACATGAGTAAAAGATTCCAGCCCCAGAGCAAATAGGAAATTTGTCCTCTCAGGACTGTCACGACAGAATCGGCCACTTTCTCGTTTTTAGGTCGAGCCTAGCGTTGCAGCGCATGCGCTACACGCTTTGCGATGCATGCAGTATTCAGTATAGTGTGGAAGCTTTGTGGAAGCTCCGCCCACTGTCGGCCCATCTTTTTCATTGGCTTAGGTCCTAAATGCTGCCTTCCGATTGGTTTTAGGCTTGTTAGTCCCTCCTCTAGACAACCATGTCATCATTTGTATCCTTCCAAGACTATTGGCCACTTTACTTCGAGTGTTGCACTGTAACTATTTTCTTCCCGTGCCTTCTCCCCCACCGTCCCCTCCCACAGTCCGGCGTTCTCACCCCCCCACTCTCATTGTTCGTGCCTTCTCGCTCCCTGCCCTCCACCCGCACTCCCGTTTTCAATGCAATAGGTCTTTCGTAAATGCGAGTCCTATTGCATTGCAAATGCTTGTTTTCCAAGCTACAAGGTAAAATAGTGATGTAGACATCAGGTTCCAGTGAGTATACCACACTTTCATGTAGCTAAGCATTGAGTTCCTGACATATAACATTGAATAAAGCTTCAGAGGCAAGTTTATGTGTGTACTATGGACATACATTACGTCATTTCATGGTTTATGACACTGCTGCTCGAGAGCCCATGCCAACTGTTGCTTGATAACAAGTGAGCATGGCAGGCGATAGCAGAGGTGCACGTGTGGTACTAATGGACAGCGCGTGGCCCCTCTGCAGTAGATTGAATGGAGAGGAAGGTAAGCAAATGCAGTGATAAGCAGTCATGTTTATTTTCGTGGGTTTAAGTGGTCTGTCAGGCGAAGAGGTGTGTTACTTTAAGCTCGTAGCCCAACAGGTAAATGTTATTCATGCTTAAAGGTGGCAACTTGCAAGATAATCAGTGGGTTACTTTTTACGCATGCGCCTATTAATTTTTTATTTAACTAACTATATGGTTGTTAAAAATGTTTAATTTTTTTCCCGCGTCTTAACCCAAGTCCCTACTCTTTTGCTAAATTCCGGAAATGGCCCATTCTAAGTGCATTAATGCATGTACAGCGCAATGAGGCAGGGATCCTGTTTGATATCTTCTGAATCTGACCTAGTATTGTTCAGGTCAGTGGTTCACACAACACTTAGGGGTCTTTTGCAATGGCGGGCGAACAAAGTCCGCCCGCGACCGCAACGGCAAAAGGGACCCACCGCCATTGTTGCTGCGGTCTGGCCATACGAATTAGGATGCGCCCGCCACACTGGCGGGCGCATCCTGCATTTTTGACATTGCGGCGGGCGGTGCTGTTAGCAGCACCCGCCGCAATGTCAAAAATGCATGTAGTGCATTTGCATGCACAACGTGACAGACACCGCGTGGTGCCTGCCACCTTGTGCATGCAAATGCAGGGGGGTTCCATAGGTATCCCCATGTGCACCCCCCACCCCCCAACATCCTGGGGGCCCGCTATGGGCCCCCAACAGCGAAGACCTCATGCCTTTCCATGGCGGCGTTGCCGCCATGGAAAGGCCAATCTCCGCCTGCATGTTAATATGGTTGGCGGTCCATATTAAGCCCCTTTTCCACACGGTCGACTTGTGGACAGGCGGAAAAGCGGCAGACGGTGTTGAAAATGGCCCTTTTTGCAGGGTCATCCCTAAACTTTTTGCCTTCCTCCTGTATTTTTTCTGACCTGTTTGTGTTGGTTCGATGACTCTGGGCACTTTACCACTGCTGATCAGTGCTAAAGTGCATATGCTCTCCCTGTGTAAATATGATATGTGAATTGGTATATCCATGATTAGCTTCTTTGGTTTACCTGTTAGCCCCTAGTAGCGTGGTCTGTGTGTGCCCAGGGCTGGTAAACCAAATTCTGCTGGTGGGCCTGAAGCGCTGGTTTGCGCCACACACAGAAGCAGCTTGTAAAGTGTGTCTCAGGCCTGCCACTGCAGAGTCTGTGTGCAGTCCAGAACTGCCATCTTGGCTGTGAAGTGCACCCACTTCCCAGCCCCTGAACCTTCCCTTGGCATCATGTAAGGCACACCTATGGTAGGGTGCATTGTATGTGTAAGGTAGGACATGCCTTGGTGTGTGTAGCATGTCCTGGTAGTGAATTACACCCAATTTCGTTTTTCACTACTGTAAGGCTACCTGTTCTATTACATTCTATAGTCCTAACTGACCCAAGGAACATGGTAGAAAAACGAATTTAGTATGCCTGAGCTCAGAATATTAAAATACATATTTTAGTGAAGTTTATTTTTATATTCTGCGTTTGAAAATACCACTTTTAGAAAGTAGGTATTTTCTTGCCTAAGCCTTCCAGTGTGCTCTGCTGTTATGTGTATTGGCTGTCTGGTTTTGGAAGGACAGGGCAGGCTGAGTCAGACCTGGGTTGAATAGAGAGATCTGCATTAGAGTATGGGGAGGGGTAGCTCCTTGAACTGAATAGGGCTGTGCCTGGCAAGGTGAATGCTGGCTCCACCTCCCACTGTGCGTCTGATGGCAGACCCCCTCTTTCTGAAAGGAAGGATGCAGCCTGGTAAACAAAGTGCTCCAGGACTGGGCAGAACTGGTTCTGGCTGGGTTCAGTGACTTGTAGCTTTTGAGAACAAAGACTTTTGGGGTATAAATATCTGTGCTGAAACCCCTACACTTTGTATTGCTCCTGGACAACAAGAGAAACCTCTGTCCGTGTAACTGAAGGAATCTGCAGGAGGTGACTGTCCTTGTGCTTGTGTGCTGTTTCTTGGATTGGCCTGCAGTAGTTACCATTGGACTTGGAAGAAGAGGGAAAAGGACTTTGAAGGAACTTTTATTTATCTTGCTACAGCAATCACCCAAGGGCTAGAAGAGAGCTAGCCTCCTGTTGAAGTCTCAGGCACATCAGACTTCATCACCAGCCTCCTGTTTCCTCCCAGCGAGGATTTCTATCTGCAGGTGAGGCTCCTGTGAGTTCCAGGGCCTCTAGTTCTACTACAGAGAAGAGAGTGCTGAAATCGTCGCTAACTCCCATTTGTGAGCCGCCGCAGCTGAAAGCGCCCAGAAAATCATGGCGCTGCTGCCGATGAGTGCTCGCAACCAAAAATCATTGCATCGCACGTTTGCGGGCTGCCAAGTGCTCGCTAAACCCAAAGATTATGCATTGCACATTTGCGGGCCTCCAAGTGCTCGCTAAACCCAAAGATTATCGCATCGCACGTTTGCGGGCCTCCAAGTGCCCGCTAACCAAAGATCATCGCATCGAGTTTATCGCTTCACGACATTGCAGCGTGGACGCCGGGCGTCTGCCATTTTCATCACATCGCATCAGGATCGTCGCTCCCTCGCGGAGCGCCATTTTCTCTCATCGCAACCTGATCGCACATGCAACAGGATCGTCGCATCGTCTCCACCCTCGCGGCAAGGAGTCATCGCATTAACGGCCTAGCGTGCAGACGTTTGTCGCCTTGTCCCTCACGCTTCCGCAGATCGGCGCATCATCCTCCCTCGCGGCAAGGATTCAACGCATCGCCGGCCTCGCGTGTGGAAAATCATCGCTATAGCTCCGTTGCAACATTTTGGTTGTTTTGCTACGAAATCCAGGTACTTTGTAAGTAAAAGGGTCGCAGAGACCATTGCTTTGAACTGAACTACTCTTTGCACACTTTTAACTATTTTTGCAGCATTTCAAGAGTGACCTGTAATATCCTTAAATTTGTAAAATTAATAAGTTGCTTTATGTTGTTCACATTTCAGTCATGTTGCTTATGCTTGAAAGTGCACCATGGTGATAGAACCTGGTGCAGTGATGCTTCTGCTGTTGATGGTCAGTTGTACCTTACATCTCCTGCTGGATGGATGGGATCACCATGCTGGAATAAACTTAAAACCTACTTTTATCATTGGAGCCTCCTCATCTTCTATTCAACTTGAATTTTACACTGGCAACGAGTTATGGTCTCCACCCATGCATCAGCATCGTGATCTCAACAACAGAACATATTTTTGGGAGTTTCTTCATTCAAATGACTTCTGGATCTGCTAAACTGGTACTCTCAATTATCTGTAAGTACCTTTCATCACTGTGACTCTAACTTTTAATATGAGCTCTTACACATGTATATTATTCAATATCCTATTGAATTAAAAGAACTCTGTGTGAGCTCCACTTTAAGAGCAATCGCCGCACATATCATCTAATTTTCCTTGCGTTGAGATTTTCCTTTGTGGGCTCATTTTCATTTATACTTTAAGACCATTCATGGACATTTACATTTTAAAATTAGTGAATTGTCATTCCGTCTCGTGTGCCTTTGCTGCATTTTTGTTTTGACATTTCTATCACTGCATAGTGAAAATTTCTTGAGGGAAACTATGACTGATTTAGAGAATTCTAGTGGTTTTTATCATTGGCATTCCTCGTGGAGTTTTGAATTTTTGCTTCAACGTCTTGGAGAGAGGAGAGGATTACTAGCCATTTGTTATTTCTCTTCATCATTTATTAACATCTTTCGAAGTTCTCCAGAAACTACTTTTGTTATTTCATTATTTATCTTCAGCGTGTAATTGGCATTCTTTAATTTGCATCTTTTGAACCCCTATCGCATCCATTCAACCGTTATACCCCTTGTGTGCAGTTTCAGCTTCATCGAGGTTTAACTCATATTGAATGTCAACAGGCCTGTCAAGCGTTTCATCCTCGCATGCTTTCTCACCTGTTGCCATGTAACGCGAGGATTCCTTCTCTGGTGCATCGGGAGCCTTCTTCATCACAATTCTCTCTCCCACAGTTCTTGGAATTCGTTATCTCGCAGCGCTGTGTGTGCGTGCGTAACATCACGTGAGCGCCATTTTTGTTTCCCATTAACAGATTCCAGGAATATACTGGTGCATCAGCAGCCTTTACACAAAGAGGACAAGTTTCTCGTTACTTTAAGGCCCTTCTTCTTCATTGCCTCGGCTCTGAGGGTCAAGAGGTGTTTGATCATCTGCCTGACGTAGGGCATTTTGCTTCTTCTTACAATGTCAAGAAAAGTAAGGGAAAGGTACTCACGGTGACAAACAAAAGTGACAGTAATAGTGACACTGAGTCTGATTATTTTTGTGGGCAAGTAGTTTCACAAATTTCTGATAATGAAAAAAGGGGTCCTCTAGATGACATAAAAGTGGAAGGAGAGGTGACTAGAGTTCTGTTTGATTCAGGGGCGAAGATCCCCATCATTTCTAGACAATTCTTAATGAACAAACTTGCTAATGGAGTAAAGCTTCTCAAAGCTGATATAAGGCCAACTGGATATGCAGGTGAGCCCATAAAATTGCTAGGATACTTTACTAGTTTGGTTGAATACAAATGTAGACTTACCACGGGGAAAATATATGTTTCACATAAAGGGGACAGTATCCTCAGTTGGTTTCATCAGAGAGACCTTGGGGTGATACTAGACCCTAACAGTGATCCCCTATTTTACTAAGAGAAGATTTTCATGTTGATAATGTATTAACTCAAGATGGAGAAAGTGATTTCACCACTCGTTTGAAGAGAGAGTTTCCAAACGTCTTTAAAGATGAATTAGGGTGCTTGACAGGATACGCTCACAACATAAAATTAATTCCTGGAGCAGTTCCCATAGCTTGCAAAGTACGCAGTATTTCACTGTTAGTGAGAGATGAAATGAAAGGGGAGCTGGAAAAATTTAAAAAAGATGGTATAATTGAGGAAGTTGAGGGCACCAGGTGGTTGGCGCCAGTCGTAGCCGCACGAAAATCTAACGGACGTTTGCGTCTTTGTATTGATTTAAGAGAGTTGAATAAACAGGTCATCATTGATAAATATCCTTTGCCTTAAATATCTGATTTGTTAATGTTGTTACATGGGGCAAGTGTTTTTTCCACAGTAGATTTAAAATCTGCTTATTTAAAATCTGCTTATCATCAGATAAAATTGGAGGACGAATCCAAAGATCTTACAGCATTCATCACGCCATTTGGGACCTACAGATTTGCTAGACTGCCATTTGGACTTGTGTCTGCAGCATCTGTATTTCAAAGAGCTTTGGAAAGGGTTCTGAAGGGCGTAAGAGGTGTAAAAATTTATCAAGACGATGTGCTTGTATACGGAAAGAATGAAGAAGAACATGACAAAATACTCAGAAATGTTTTTACGAAATTCCAGGAATACAATCTTACGGTCAGAATTGACAAATGTAAATTCAAAAGGACATCTATTGATTACCTGGGACACACTATTTCTGGTCAAGGTGTGCAACCCAAAGCTGAACTTGTGAATGCCATTCAAAATCTAGCCTCTCCATCTAACAAGGAAGAATTAATGAAGTTTTTTGAAATGGCAGAGTACTATAGCAAATTCATAAAGGACTTTGCTGGGATGTGTGTGAATATGCGGAAGTTACTGTGTAAGGGTGTCAACTTCATTTGGTCAAATGAGTGTGAAAATGAATTTCTTGCGGTGAAGAATGTACTTGAGAAAACTCCAAAGCTAAAAAGTTTTGATCCAAACAGAAATACTGTACTCATAACTGACGCCAGCATGAAAGGTTTGTGTGGTGTCTTACTACAAAATGAAGGTAATTCAGAAAATGTCATTCTGTTTCTTTCGCAAAGTCTCAGAGGTGCAGAATTACGTTACTCTGTGATAGAAAGAGAAGCACTAGCTGTACATTGGGCGATAAAGAAACTCAAGAATTTGCTTTGGAGTGTGAAATTTGAAGTAAGGACAGATCACAAACCACTATGTCAGGTTTTTAATAAAAAATGCATAGATGCCATCTCAGGGAGGATTTCAAAATGGGTGGTAGGTCTTCAAGGTTATGGCTTTAAAGTTGAATACCTGCCAGGTGCAAGGAACAGTGTTGCTGACACGTTATCGAGGTTGGTGATACAAAACAATGGTAAGGATGAATTGGAAGAAGATCATTTTAATGAATGGGTTTGCTCCATTGAAGCTGATGGAATGAAAGAGAATAGATGGCGAGAGGAATGCGTTAAAGACAAAGTGTTTGTTGAGTTGATATCCCTGCTAAAAAAGGGTTGGGAAAGGAAAGTCATGGGCGAGTGTGAAAAATATTGGCTGGTGAAGGATGAGTTAGCTGAAAGTGAAGGTCTCATCCTTTCTTGCCTTTTATTTCCCCACCCACCCTTTCTTGCATTTCATTTCCCCACCCACCCGCCCACCCTTTCATTTCCCCAACCACCCGCCCACCCTTTCTTGCCTTTCATTTCTTGCCTTTCGTTTCCCCACCCACGCTTTCTTGCCTTTCATTTCCCCACCCACCCGCCCACCCTTTCTTGCCTTTCATTTCCCCATTCTTGCTGTTCATTTCCCCACCCACCCGCCCACCCTTTATTGCCTTCATTTCCCCACCCACCCGCCCACCCTTTCTTCCCTTTCATTCCCCACCCACCCAACCACCCTTTCTTCCCTTTCATTTCCCGCCCACCTTTTAATCCCTTTCATTTCCCCGCCCACCTATTCTTCCCTTTCATTTCCCCACCCAACCACCCACCCTTTCTTCCCTTTCATTTCCCCAGCCACCTGCCCACCCTTTCTTCTCATTCATTTCATCACCCACCTGCCAACCCTTTCTTCCCTTTCATTTACCCACCCACCCGCCCACTCCTTCCCTTTCATTTCAACACCCACCCTCCCTTTCTGCCCTTTCATTTCCCCCCACCCCTTCTTACCCCCACCCACCCACCGTTTCTTCCCTTTCATTACCCCACCCGCCCACCCTTTCTTCCCTTTCATTTCTTCACCCACCCACCTACCCATCCTTTCTTCCCATTCCCCAACCACCCATACTTTCTTGCCTTTCATTTCCCCACCCACCTACACTTTCTTGCCTTTCATTTCCCACCCGCCCGTTATTGCCTCTCATTTCCCGCCCAACCTTTCTTGCCTCTCACTCCCCATCCACCCACCCTTTCTTACCTTTCATGCCGCTCCCACCCACGCTTTCTTACCATTTGTTCCCTCTACTCACACACCCTTTCTTTCCTCTCACTCCCCCTAGGCTCTCACCCTTTCTTGTCTCTCATTTCCCCTACTCTCCCACCCTTTTTTGCCTCTCCTTCCCCACCCACCCTTTCTTGCCTCCTATTCCCCCGTCCACCCTTTCTTGCCTCTTATTCCCCAACCAACCACCCTTTCTTGCCAATCATTCCCTGCCCACCCACCCTTTCTGGCCTCTCATTCACCGCCCGCCCACCCTTTCTTGCCTCTCACTCCCGCACGTCCATCATTTCTTGCCTCTCTGCATGATTTTCTGCACCTGGTAATATGGGTATGGTTAGGTGGTTAAAGTCAATCTCTTTAAGATATGAGTTAATGTGTGTATATTATATTTAACTGGGACTTTAGTCTCTTTCCAGATTGACATGGGAGCCTCTATTTTACAAACTACACCTGATGTCCTAAAATTGAATATACCATTTTACTTTTGTAGTTAGAGTTATATTATATGTTTTAAGGTTTCAGTTGCTAGATTCAAACAACAATCACTGCCTTGGGATAATATAACTGAGCAACTGGAAGATGCTACTTTCAGACTTTAAACAAAGAGCTTCCGCTCCAGGCCCCAGTCAGTAAACTGTTTGCAGTGTAAACCGAAATTCAGGTACTCTTAGGTAGAGGGCTTGAGTGTTTATTCAGGGTTACAGAGTTCAGGAAGCGTTTACCTGGGGCTGCCCAGTATTACTCCTGTCCTGTGTACACAGGCAGACAGACGTTGCTTCCATATTTCACCGTGACCAGCGCTTTATGACGAGGTTAAAGCAGTTGACAGAAATATAGCGCTATTGTGCATCTTTGATAAGTTTATTTTTGTTGGGAAAGCTGGGATTTCCCCAAGGAAATCACTCGCTGCGCTGTAGGCAAGTAGAGCATTAGCCTGGTTTAGTCACAGCAATTTAAAAGGTTTCCTGTGTGTATTGTGCGTTGTAATCACACCAGTAACGTGTTCCTGCTGTGCTGATATTAGAATGCTGAAGTCTCGCGCATTACCAGCAACATCTGAGTTGCTTATAGTAAGGATTTGTAGGTCGAGCCTAGCGGCAGCGAAGCATGCAGTAGTCGAGTATGCTGTTGAAGCCTCGCCTTCTCTCCGCCCATATTTTTCATTGCCTTGTGTCATTGTCCTTGGTAAATGCTGGCTTCTGATTGATAATGAGGCTTGTTAGTCCCTCCTTGTTACCGTCCTATCGCGATTTGTTACCTCCCATGAGTACTGGATCTTTTACATGTGGCGATACACCGTCTCCTTCATAAGTCGATAAGCACAATATTTTAGGTCGAGCCTATGGCGGCAGCGTGCGTGCGCTGCTCGCTTTGCGAGGTATGCAGTATTCAGTATGGAGTGGAAGCTCCGCCTACATGTTTTTAATTGGCTTGTATCATTGTCTTTCGTAAATGCTGCTGTCTGATTGATTAAGAGGCTTGTTAGTCCCTCCTTTTTATGGCCATGTCATCATTTGTACCCTCCCATGGCTATTGGCCCCTTTACTTCGAGCGTTACACAGTAAGGTACGTGTTATTTAGAATGTTGTGTATTTAGCAACAGGAGTATAACCCATAAACCACGTTGAAATTTGGGTAGGTATGTGAGACAAGGCAACAGTATCTCAACTGGTATCACTAAAGAGGACGGTAAGACATGTATGTACAATACATTACACGAAAAGAAGACTGGAAACTCCAAGTAGATTTTTGAAATCTAACAAGCATTTGCAATGCAATAGGTCTCGCATTTACACGAGTTTCAGCTATTGACATTGCAAGTAACAATGCCTTTTATTTTTGTTTTCGTTTTTAAAACATAAATAAAAAGCATTGTCATTTACAATGCCAATAGCTGAAACTTGCGTAAACTCGAGACCTATTGCATTGCAAATGCTTGTTTGTTTTAGTTTTATATAGCACAAACTCAACTAGACGGTATTGGAGCCCTTTACATGAGCACCAGTTTCATTATACAAGGGCGCATTCACTGTTGGTAAGCACGGAGAGATTAAGGGCCAGATGTACATAAATTCAATTTAGCGAGTCCTTAATAGCGATTTTTACCGAATCGCTATTAAGGACACGCTAAATTGAATGTAGGTAGGAATAGCTAAAATATTAGCGAATCCTTAGAATTCCTTAATAACGAATCGCAAATTGAGAATCGTTAATAAGGAATACCTACCCATTCAATGGGAAGATATTCACTATTTGTGATTCGGTATTAAGGAATCGCAAATAGCAGGAGCCATTTCAAGGGTGCCAAGGTGTCAAAAGGACACCCTGTTGCACCCCTAAAATGTGCATGTGTGCACATGTGGCGCACATTCATGCCCTGGCATGAATGTGTGCCACATGGCACTTTAACCCTTTCGGTCGCGCTGTGCGTATGACGGAACCGCTCCGTCACGGCCCCGCCCGCGCAACAAACCTTCAGCACGGCGCGGTAATCCGCGCCACGCTGAAGGGGTTAAAAAAAGCAAAACAGTGCTTTTTTTAGAGGAAATTGCTAATTACCACCAACTTGAAGTTGGTGGTAATTAGCGATTCCTAAAGCCTAAAGCGCATTTTCTTTTGTGCTACCTACATTGCATTTAAGGAATCGCATTTGCGATTCCTTAAATGCAAGAGCAAAATAAGGAAACGCAAATTTAGCGATTCCCTATTTTGCTAGTAGGTTTAAACTCACCTACATTGCTCTCGGCCAAATACCGATCGCAAACGTTAAAATTCTGCTAATTTCAGCGTTACCGGTCAGTATTTGGCCACCTACATCTGGCCCTAAGTGATTTGCCCAGAATCACTGGATGTTGAGCGAGGCCGAGACTGGAACCTGCTTCCCCAGCTACAAAGTCGGGCGCTCGGGTCGGAATGCCACACCCTCTTTCTCACCTTCTTGATTTCTGTCCATGCTCAAGTCTCTTTTTTATGACGAAAAAGTGTAATTTATATTTTTTTGGATGCCAGAATAAAAAATGAACACAGGTTGTTCCTTCTTGTGCCGCCCGTTCAACCCTGTGTGACCTCTGCACCTGTTGCTGCTGGCCTTGCGGGGCTCCGAAGGCCTGCAGGTGAAAACCCGCCGTGATTTGCCTGAGTAGATAAAACCCCAGGCTCTGTACTGTGCCCGGATGAGCGCGCGCGGCTCTGCATTAATTTGCAAATGTGCCCGCGGGGGATAATCCTGGCAGGCTGTGTGCAGGTCGCTGTTTGCTCTGCTTTGCATTCGCCTCTGTGTGGACCTTGAAGCTTGGCACTCCTTAAGATAGCTCCGAGGCTGCGCGCCTGCTGCGGAGAAGTGCGTCTTCGCGGCGGCCTTAAACCACTGAGTTAAAGGGGCGTAACACAAACCCCTGCATCCCCTGTGGCGCGAGGGAAGCTATCCCTACAGAACAGCCCACATGCATTTTAAGGCTTACCTAAACTATGAGACAGGAGTCCAATAGGCTCCTCCCCACATCCTGTGTATGGAAGGGGGGGGGGGGGACTGTGCTTGAACAATCATCCTTCCAAAGTCGATCGATTATTGTACAATAACAACAACTTTAGTGTGCTGCTGGATACATTTATCGCCAATATATACATTGTAGTGGAGTTGTGCGAAACCAGGTTATTAATTTTAAAATCTATGTTTAACGCTGTGAAACTAGGGTTCTACTCTATATGCAGATTTACGAACGTTGCCTGACCAAATGAATGTGGGAGTATTCAGGCTTTGAAATTGCGAATTAGCATGAGGAATGCATACCCAGATTTTCACAGTGATGACGTCAGTGTAAATGACATCATGTCAGTCAGGAAGAAACCACCCCAGCCCTACACACCATGAGGGGCTGTCACTGACAACAGAAGCTCTGCCCACACACTGGTGGAAGAGGCTTTGCACAGACAATGGGTCTGGACTTTGGAGGGTGGCACAGTGATTGAAACTCTTTTTAATTTTAACTGTAAGCACATGTCCCAAAGTTAAGAATGGAAAAAAGAAAACATGGCACCTCTCAAACGTGGCGGCCATGCGCATACAATAACAAAAGTACATTTAAAAACAATCGCACTGTTTTAATAGAGCAATGCGGGTTATTCCCAGCAGGCACGTGTACCTTGAACAGGTTCTCCTAAAAAGCCAAACCTTAACGAATGGAAATTAAAAAAAAAACTTAGCTTTGCCTTCCTGTCCTTGAGGCGCTAATGGTGCAGGTCTTGAGGCTGGGCCTAAAATGTAGTGACAAAAGGCTGGACCCCTTGAGTGTAGTGTCGACACTGACACTGCTCACAACTCTGGCCCCGGGCTGGGTCACCAGCACTCTTTTTTTTCTAGATGACGTCACCGCGGAGCGTGCCATCACTGCAAGGGCAGACAGGAACGAAAAATACGCTGGAACCAAAGTCTAAGCACCCCCCCCCCCCTCTCTTAGTAAACCACATAGCTAAAAAAAAAAAAGTGGCACCAGATTAGAAATTTGGCCAGTTTCGAACTTATAAAGCGGCACTCCAGGGGTATTTTGCAAGGTTTGGGAGACAGTATACATTTGTGATTAATATAACGGAAATCAATAGTAAAACCGGCCCAGCTGATCATATGACAGGCGCGCACACTACTAACAAAGCATCGCCCCAAACACTGATCTAACAGACCACGTCACCGGGCACTGCCTGATTGCCTTATAGTCGAGAGACAGAACAGGGGAACCCTACTCAATAAGGAACCAGGGTAAGTATTAGATTCAAAAAGACAGTGGTTCCTGAGGAATCATACTGTCACTGTTGGTAATAGGACGCACAATCGCAAGGGAGGGCTTAGGTGATCTCAGAGGGGGAAGAAACCGCATACACCAATGATTCAGTACAACATAGTAATGTTTATATCTCTTATGGGCTGAGTGTCTCATTTGGTGCTGTTCAGACCCAGGTTCTAGTCTCTCTTATGGGCTCTGTGTCCATGGCAGTGCTGTTCAGACCCAGGTTCTAGTCTCTCTTATGGGCTCTGTGTCCATGGCAGTGCTGTTCAGACCCAGGTTCTAGTCTCTCTTATGGGCTCTGTGTCCATGGCAGTGCTGTTCAGACCCAGGGTCTAGTCTCTCTTAAGAGCTATGTGTCTAATGCAGTGCTGTTCAGACCCCGGTTCAAGTCTCTCTTATGGGCTCTGTGTCCTTGGCAGTGCTGTTCAGACCCAGATTCTAGTCTCTCTTATGGGCTCTGTGTCCATGGCAGTGCTGTTCAGACCCCGGTTCAAGTCTCTCTTATGGGCTCTGTGTCCTTGGCAGTGCTGTTCAGACCCAGGTTCTAGTCTCTCTTATGGGCTCCGTGTCCTTGGCAGTGCTGTTCAGACCCAGGTTCTAGTCTCTCTTATGGGCTCTGTGTCCATGGCAGTGCTGTTCAGACCCAGGTTCTAGTCTCTCTTATGGGCTCTGTGTCCATTGCAGTGCTGTTCAGACCCAGGTTCTAGTCTCTCTTGTGGGCTCTGTGTCCTTGGCAGTGCTGTTCAGACCCAGATTCTAGTCTCTCTTATGGGCTCTGTGTCCATGGCAGTGCTGTTCAGACCCCGGTTCAAGTCTCTCTTATGGGCTCTGTGTCCTTGGCAGTGCTGTTCAGACCCAGGTTCTAGTCTCTCTTATGGGCTCTGTGTCCTTGGCAGTGCTGTTCAGACCCAGGTTCTAGTCTCTCTTATGGGCTCTGTGTCCATGGCAGTGCTGTTCAGACCCAGGTTCTAGTCTCTCTTATGGGCTCTGAGTCTTGGCAGTGCTGTTCAGACCCAGGTTCTAGTCTCTCTTATGGGCTCTGTTTCCATGGCAGTGCTGTTCAGACCCAGGTTCTAGTCTCTCTTATGGGCTCTGTGTCCATTGCAGTGCTGTTCAGACCCAGGTTCTAGTCTTTCTTAAGAGCTGTGTGTCTAATGCAGTGCTGTTCAGACCCCGGTTCTAGTCTCTCTTTTGGGCTCTGTGTCCATGGCAGTGCTGTTCAGACCCAGGTTCTAGTCTCTCTTGTGGGCTCTGTGTCCTTGGCAGTGCTGTTCAGACCCAGGTTCTAGTCTCTCTTGTGGGCTCTGTGTCCTTGGCAGTGTGTAGTAACGTAGTAAGTATATCTTTATGTGGAGTGTGTTAGTTATGTTAATGAGAGAACTTGCATTGTAAATTCCATGTTCTGAATTCTATGTGACCGGGTGGAATCTGAACGGCAGATTCAACCTGGGGCTTGAAGTATTACGACCTGTGGTGTACGTTGGAATAAACGTTAAACCAACAAAGCTGTCTGCAATTCATTATTCTGATACTACAGAAATTGGCGACGATCTGACGGATTATTCGAATCTCACGTTGGCTTTTCATGCGAGACGAGAGTTTTGGAAATTCAAGATTTTTTTTTTTCTACTCTCCTCGACGAAAAGAAATGTAACGAACTGTTCAACCTTTCTAGCAAGTATCGTGAGCGCTTTCTTCTACGATTAGACTAGATTCTAGCTGTATTTCATGTTAAAAATTGATTACAGTTAAACTAGTTACCGTTGCTGGTCTCGAGCGCTCTCACTTGCATTCTTCAAACGCGGCGTTCTGTGGCAAACGTCATACGCAACGAAGCGACGCAAGGCATTGTGGGGCATTATCCGGGTCACGCTGCGTGACCTCTACGTGCCGCCATATTGTTTCCAGTCGAGCAAATCTTTGTTGTCTTTGGTTCCCTAGCAACATCGGATCGGGAATCTGCGAATTTAAAGCGCTTTTCTTCACGCTGAAATGGTTGAATTGTAAGCGTTTCATTTCCATCAAGCTCCAGGATTTCTGGTTAGTTTTGTTTTTTTCTTTTCTTTTTCTTTTCTTGTTTCATTTTAAAAATAAAGAGAAATGGAAAGGAATGCAGAAACCTCGTCTGCTGTCTCCAATGTAGTGAACAATTTGGTAGTTGGAGTTAACTTAAATACTCCAAAAGAGTTTCTCACAAGTCCTGGTGAACCAGCTGTCAAATGGATTGATTGGAAAGAGTATTTACTCAATTACATCGCAACATTGGAAGATAATAGTGGTATTCTCTCGCATGAAAGAAAAAAAAGAATCCTTATGCATTGTCTTGGGCCTGAAGGTTTAAGAATTTATAATCAGATGCAAAAAACAGAAAGGGCTGGAGATGTTGATATTTTTAAGTGTGGTATTCTGGATTTAGATAATTACTTCGCACCCATTGTTTGTGTTGCAATCTCCAGACGTACATTCTATAAAAAGAAACAACAACAAAATGAAACCATTGAGGATTACATCTCTTCACTTAAAATTTTAGCGATTCCGTGCAAATTTGGCACTCTTCATGATGACATGATTAGAGATCAATTGGTTGTCTGTCAAAAAAATAAAAATATTCAAGATAAACTATGGATTGAAGGAGACTCCAGTTTGAAGGATATAACTACTTTAATAAAAAAAGCAGAGTTGTCGGAAAGAAGTGTAAAGGCAATTACTGAAAGTACGGAAAAACCCGCTGTTAATTTGATTTCTTCAAAGCAAAAAGAGAAGAGCAATTCTTATGAAAAACATTCTGTAAACCACAAGCCTTCTAAAAAGAGTACTTCTAAATACCAAGGGAATTTTGCTTGTTATAGATGTGGTAGCTCTAAACATAATGCTAGTTCTGAGAAGTGCTACGCTAGATCTTCAAAATGCTTAAATTGTGGAATTGTTGGTCATTTAGCCAAAGTTTGTAATAGAAAAAAATTTAATAAGAAATCTAATCAAATTGCTTGCCTTACAGAAAATTCGGATTCTTCAGATAGTGATGTTGATGAGGATCAATGTTCTCATAATTCTTCTACTAATCAAAAAAAAACAATTGTTATCAACATTACAAGCTCCGATAAGAGTAAACCTTTATGTGTTATTAACTTTGGGGGTATACCTTTACAGGTGGCTGCTGACTCAGGTTCCCCGTTCACAATTATAGCTAAACCTATTTGGGAGGAGAAGTTTATTAAAGTTCTGGGTCCACATTTAGAACCTCCTGACATTTCTCCTGAAAGTTTTACAGGGGAGAAAATAAATATATTAGGTTTCAGAAAACTTAAATTTCAATTCAAAGGAAGACACGCAGTTTGCAAACTATACATTGCATTTGATGGTCCTTCAGTGTTAGGTTGGAAGGATCAAAAAGCACTTAGTATAATCCTTAATCCCAATAGTCCAGAACAAGTGTTGGTGGCTGGCGATAGTTCAGACACTAAATCTTGGGTGATTAATGAATTTGATGAGGTCTTTAATGGGAAAATTGGCAAACTTGAGGGGTTTACACACCTTATCAGATTAAAACCCTCTGCAGTTCCTAAAATTTTTAAGGCACGTAACATACCCTTAATTGTTAGAGATGAGGTTAAGCTTGAATTGAACAAGTTACTTGGCGCTGGAATTATTGAACCTATAGAGGCTTCTGAGTGGGTTTCTCCATTGGTAGTTGCCAGGCGTGCCAATGGAAAAATTTGTTTGTGTGTTGATCTGAGAAACTTAAATGAAAATATTATTGTAGATCAGTTTCCATTGCCAAGAATTGATGAAATGCTTTCATTGACTAGGCGTTCCAAGTGGTTTTCCACGATCGATCTTTCTGCAGCATATCACCAAATTGAACTTCATTCTTCTTGCAGAAATCTTACTTCGTTTTCCACTCCCTTTGGGTGTTTCCAATTTTGCAGAATGCCATTTGGTCTGGCTTCTGCAGCCGCTGTTTTTCAGAGACTAATGAATCAGTTATTTGGTGATATGTCTGGCATTACGTTTTTTCAAGATGATATTCTTAATATGGGCAGAAACAAAATGGAACATGATGAGAGATTAAGATGTGTTTTGAAAATTTTAATGTCAAAAGGTTTAACGGGTGAAATTTCTAAATGTAAATTCGCTGAACGAAGTGTAACTTACTTAGGGCATGAAGTGAGTGATCATGGAATTAAACCTAAATCCAAACTTATCAACGCTATTGTTGATGCTCCTTCTCCTAACTCCAAAGATGATTTGAGGTCATTTTTGGGGTTAGCTGAGTTTTATTCTAAGTCTGTTCAAAATTTTTCAGAAAAAACACATCCTATGAGGCTTCTTTTGAAAAACAAAGTTAGTTTTGAGTGGTCACCTGAGTGTCAAAAGGCATTTTTGTCTATTAAGGAAGCCATTGGCAAAGCTCCGTGTTTGCAAGGTTTTGATCCTTCAGCAGATACGATAGTCACCACCGATGCAAGCGCTAAGGGGTTAGGTGCTGTACTTACCCAGATTGCTGAAAACAACAAAGAGGTAGTTATTGCTTTCGCCTCTAGGTCTTTGTCCCCATCGGAAGAAAAGTATTCCGTTATTGAGAGGGAAACACTAGCGTGTGTTTGGGCTTTAGAACACTTTAGAAAATTCTTGTGGGGTAGGAGTTTTACATTAAGATCTGACCATAAACCTTTGACCAAACTTCTTACTACGGAAGGGTTATCTAGAGCTACTGCTAGGATTGCCAGACTCTCTATGAAGTTACAAGATTTTTCGTATACTATTAAGTATCTTCCTGGTGTTCAAAATAGAACTGCTGATTTTCTAAGTAGAATGTCTCTACCTTTAACTGAACTGGATAGCAATCCTTGGAATGAATTTTCGGTAGCCAGTGTTTCTTTTGTAGATATTTTTCAGGGGTGTATTGAACAATCGGATTGGTCCGCAGCTGAGAATGATGATACTATTCTTCAAGAAATCAAAGCAAAAGTTGTTGCGGGTTGGCACACTGTGGACAAAAAGAATATTACTAATGAAATCAGAGGATTCTGGGAAGTCAGGAATGAGTTGAGTATTAATGATGCATTTTTGTTGAGAGGTGATAAAGTTGTGCCTCCTTCATCGTTAAGAGAAAGGATTATCAAATTGTGCCATGAAGGTCACTCTGGTATCACTAGAACTAAACAAAGAGTTAAAGCTTTGTATTGGTGGCCTGGTGTGGACGTTGCTGTAGAACGTTTGGTCAGAGATTGTGTACATTGTGAAGTTGCAGATAAAACTCATAAAACACTTAATCCTCCTTCTTTTCCTGTACATTGTCCAAGGGCTCCTTGGCAAGAACTTAGTTTAGATTTTATGGGGCCTATTTCATGGCATGATGGTTCCACTAAATATGTAATTGTACTAGTGGATATATTTTCAAAGTGGTTTGAGTTAACTTTGGAAGATCGCATAAACTCAAAGTCTGTAATTACATTTTTGGATTCTGTATTCATTAGAGAAGGTTTTCCTGCCTGTATTTTGACGGATAACGGTGTGCAATTTAAATCTGATGAAATGAAGCAATATTTACGTGCTTCTGGAATTGAACAAAAATTTGCTGCACTATATAATCCTACTGGAAATAGTGTTGTGGAGAGAATTAACAGAGTAATTAAAGGTATTATTCAGTTGTCTAACAAATCTAATTTATCCTGGGAAAATGAGTTAAAGAAAATGTTATGGTCCTATGGAGTTACTAGCCATCCTTCGATAGGGTGTAGTCCTTTTAGGTCTCGCTGAGACAGCGAAAGCTGTCTCTTTGAGACATTTTGTAAGTGAGTTTTTGAAAGTGCTTCCCCTGGCATAAAGCTACAGTGCACGAGGCGTGCACGCGCGCAAAGCAGCCATATGGCTTCACGTCGCTCTCCCTCGTAGCCCCTCTCCGCCCCCTTCCCAGCTGCTATTTCACACCAATTTATCAGAACTCACGCTTCTCTCCCCCACCATCGCGTCTCCCGCGTCCAATGCTTGAACTCGCGCTTCTCTCCCCATCCCCCCCCGCCCCCCCCACCATCGCGTCTCGCGCGTCCAGTGCTTGTTGGCGTTTGTTAACTGCATTTTATGCTTCCTCAACACTACTTATTGAAGCCATTCCTTCAGTTTTCCTACATTTCTGGGACACGTTGGCTACATTTCAGTGTAAATTCAGGTCTTTTTTTAATATTTGCAATTTGCTGCGGGATGTCTCGTGGAGTTAAATACTCGCTACTGAGGTACGTGGTGAACTGCAGTCAGAACTTTGAATCACGACTCACTTTTCCGAAGTTTGTAAACTGAGTGCCATCGCAATGGGCAGTACCAGCCCCTTTTATTTACAACACTGAGAAATAGCAGAGACGTGGTATATTGGCCCGAGAGCATCAAAGCGCTTTAGCCGAGCACCAGTTACATTACACAAAGTTATGTCCCGGGGAGATGAAGTGATTTGCCCAGGATCACAGAATGTTGAGCCGAAACCGGTACTCGAACCTGGTTCCCCAATTCTAAAACCGGCAGGTCCTTCTCTTAGGTCACATCTGCTCAGTATTTACTTGAAACACTAAATTAATAAAAATGTCATTCTAAGATGCTTGGCAAGCCTCACAGGTCGGTTAACATCAGGGAGACTGTGCAGGCCTGCCAAGCCTCTCTGGGGCCCACAAACATCATCCTTCTGGAGGACACGACATGGCCACGCTCCATTCGGTAGATGCATTTCTCACACAAAGTACACACTGTCCTCGCGTGTGATCCTCTGCATTAGAAGCCACAGTTCATGTGACACTTCTCATTCCGTTGGCTGCATGGCCTCAGACGAGAATCCGCCCCCAATCTACACTCCCTGCTTCACGCTTCCAAGTGCAGATTTTCAGTTTTTCGGGAATCCCAACGCTTACTGGAGTGTCCTTGGAAAACTAGGGTGAACTCCCTTTACGTTTCTGCCAAGCCATGTTCTCAAATCCAGACCGGTGAGCATCATGCACACAGAAGTGACCTTGCATTGGTGCAAATGCGCGTCAGGGTTTCTCTCAAATATTTATGTCCTATGCAAAACCCCCCCCCCCCTTTATTGTTTTGTGTTGTTTTTTTTCAGCTTTCAATAGCGCGAACTCGACCCGAATGAATTGGAGCGCTTTGCACAAGCACCAGTTACGTTACACAAGAACACATTCATTTTGTTTGGCACGGGGAGTGATTTGCCCAGAATCACAGGATGTTGAGCGTCAATGCGGAGACTCTAACCTGGTTTCCCAGTTCCAAAGAGAGCTGCTCTGGCTGTTACGCCGCCTTCCTTTTTGTGAGGTGGTTCCTACCCATTCCTACCCTGGATAGGGATTTACTCCTGCTTCAGGCGGATGAACTCTCCATCACCAGGTTCCAAAATCAGCACCTCTGGCCGTTATGCCACAAACCAGCCCCCCATCCCCCTTACCTCCCCTCTTTCATGTCTGTTACCTCTTCTTCCCTACCTTGCTATTGTCTCTGCCTCTCTCCCCCACATGCTTTCTTTCTTTTATTTGCCCCTCTACCTTTTTCCTCTTTTCATTCTTCTCTCCGTCACCCTCTGCATATTTCTGCATCTCTTTTTCACGCCTTTCTCTGCCCCATCTTATCTTAGTCTTTTCCCTCTTTCACCATCTTCTCTTCCTCTCTCTCAGCTGGCCTACCCTTGCTTTCCCCTTCTCTCACTGTTCACTCTCACTGTTCCAACACTCTGTCTCTCCATCTCTGTTTATATCCTTCGGTCCTCCTTTCTCACCATCATTTCTCACTCAGTTTCACTCTAGTAGTGCAACAGTCTGTGAACTATAATTCTACATCCACTAGCACAGTGCTGCTTCTGGCACTATCATTCAAGGTCAGCTGTCACATTCTGATGGGGAGTGTAGGTTTGCTAGTTTTTTTCATCGTTAAATACATCCAGCTATATGTGAATGTTTGCTCAATACTCCAATGTGTAATACAACTACAGAACATAAACCTATTGTGGCTTGTACTTCTGTCAGCGGTCTATTTTATAAATGTGAAGCCTCCTCAGAATGGTATGTAAAAATTATCTATTGTCCGGAATTTTGACACTTTGGCCTGAATTTTTATTATCAATGTCCAGAATGTGCCCTCTTGCCAGATGGTCACCCTAGTCCCTAAAGGATAGGACTCTGGGGTAGGTTGCTTAGCCCACGGCTCCCAAGGACAGCAGAAAGGATGTATGAGTGACAGGCCATGGAGAACAAGTGGGCGTGCACGAGAGGTCATCAGTGAAGGGCCACAAAACAGGGGTTGTCAGGGCACTGAGCAGTCCCGTTCCAAGTCTTTCAAAGTTACTGGCTTTACTCCATGGTAAAA
This sequence comes from Triturus cristatus, assembly GCF_964204655.1. Classification (NCBI taxonomy): domain Eukaryota; kingdom Metazoa; phylum Chordata; class Amphibia; order Caudata; family Salamandridae; genus Triturus; species Triturus cristatus. The sequence continues at coordinate 113,892,695 of NC_140579.1, read as the reverse complement.
CTGTACTTATCCTGCAGAGGGAGCTCCCACTACAGGTCAGAAAGCCCCTGAATCAGTGTCTGCACCCACCCCATAAACAGAACAGAATGTGTAGTTGTAAAGCGCACGTTCACCTAGAAGGATATCTTGGCGCTGAATAACAGATGTTTATTGTCACCCAACTCAATGATACTCATTTTATCGACCTCGGAAGAATGAAAGGCTGAGCAAACCCACCAGGATTTGAACCTGTGACCATTATAGGCGCATTAGTCAACTAAGCCCCCTTCCCGGCAAAACAAACATTTGCAATGCAATAGGTCTCGCATTTTCGTAACTTTGACCTATTGGTATTGTAAATGACAATGCCTTTTATTATTACAGGTTTTTTAAAACACATAAATAAAAGGCATTGTCATTTACAATGTAAAAAGCCAAAATCTCGCAAATGAAAGACCTATTGCATTGCAAATGCTTGTGTTGAGTCTGCACCCATGGACCGCGCTGAATATTATCCGGATGGGTATGCAGATGGAGGCGAGAAGAAAGGCTCCTAATTATGGGGGTTCTAGGGATGTACAGGGGTGTCTTCCAGCTCTGACAGGCCTGGGGCAGGGAATCGGAGGTCGGGGGCAGCATCGATGCGCATCTGTTAGCGCCATCACACGAGAGTTTCTCTTTTCCTCACTCTTGCCGCGACGTGAGTTGACATGCTAATGTGCGGTTCAGGCAGCACCCTCCTTACACTTGAGAATGGCCCAGCAGGAGGATATCAGGACGGGGCTGCAACCTTTGACCCTCTCATTCTTTAGGAATGTAGTAATCTGACCCTTTTGTGCTTTTGAAAACAGTCAGGGAACACATGCACCAGGCCAAGTAACTCTTAACCCAAGGGCTGTTATTTACTCAGCGAAAACTGTACTTTTTCAATCTAATTTCAAAGTACACCGTGTGAGTATATATGTTCGTTTGTGTGTGTGTGACCATATATGTGCGTCTATATGCATGCGTGTATGTCACTCTCAGTCAGTTCTAAACTCAATTATGCCAAAGGGTGGAACATGTACAAGCAGTTTACAAAAGTGAAGCTAAAATGCGACATGTTGTTGTCACGTGTTTACTTGAAGCGGCATCGCACTCGGATTTAAATGTAAACAAGTCTTTGCAAAGCAATAGGTCTTGCATTTACGCGAGTTTAAGGTATTGGCATTGTAAATAACAATGCCTTCTTATTTACATTTCATGAAACAAAAATAATAGGCATTGTCATTTACAATGCCAATAGCTTAAGCTCGTGTAAATGCGAGACCTATTGCATTGCAAATGCTTGTTTCTATTATGAGGAGTAGAATTCCATTTTCAAAGGAGAATCCAAGTTGGATGAATAGAAATTCTTGTATTCATTTAGATTGGGATGATATCAAACAGCATATTGAGTTGTCTCAACGTAAAAATAAGTCTTATTTTGATTCAAAACATGGGTGTAAACCGTGTAATCTTTGTGTTGGTCAGTGGGTACGTGTTAAACTTGCTAAAAAAACTCCTAAAGGAAGTAGTAAGTTTAGCAACCACATCAAATTGTTAAAATTAACAATAATACAGTTGTTCTTGACAACAATGAAATTTGGCATATGAATCGTTTAGCTGTGAGTAAAAGTTCAACTAATGAGATTGATGTCATACCAGATCAGAAATTATTTTGGTGGATGTTGGATTGTGATTCTTCTTCAACTTCTTGTTCTCAAACTGTCATGAATGATGGTTCTTTGCAAAATCTTAATGATTCAATTGTTGATAATTTCACTCCGAATGTATTTCAACCTTCTTCTTTTGGGGAGGTTTCTTCTAATGGTCATGTTGATTCTCATAACTTGACTCAACATGAGTGCATTAGAACCCCTTTAACAACAGAGGGGTGTGTTACATCTGATAGTGTAAGAACTGCGTGTGGTAGAGTTATTAAGAAACCATCGTATTTGAGTGATTTTGTTTGTGATTAATTTCTTTGGTTTTTTTTTGTGTTTTCTTCAATTTTTGAAGGGGAAAGATGTGTAGTAACGTAGTAAGTATATCTTTATGTGGAGTGTGTTAGTTATGTTAATGAGAGAACTTGCATTGTAAATTCCATGTTCTGAATTCTATGTGACCGGGTGGAATCTGAGCGGCAGATTCAACCTGGGGCTTGAAGTATTACGACCTGTGGTGTACGTTGGAATAAACGTTAAACCAACGAAGCTGTCTGCAATTCATTATTATGATACTACACAGTGCTTTTCAGATCCAGGTTCTAGTCTCTCTAGTGGGCTCTGTGTCCATGGCAGTGCTGTTCAGACCCAGGTTCTAGTCTCTCTTGTGGGCCCTGTATCCATGGCAGTGCTGTTCAGACACCGGTTCTAGTCTCTCTAGTGGGCTCTGTGTCCATGGCAGTGCTGTTCAGACCCAGATTCTAGCTCTCTTGTGGGCTCTGTGTCCACGGCAGTGCTGTTCAGACCCAGGTTCTAGTCTCTCTTATGGGCTCTGTGTCCATGGCAGTGCTGTTCAGACCCAGGTTCTAGTCTCTCTTATGGGCTCTGTGTCCATGGCAGTGCTGTTCAGACCCAGGTTCTAGTCTCTCTTATGGGCTCGGTGTCCTTGGCAGTGCTGTTCAGACCCAGGTTCTAGTCCCTCTTATGGGCTCTGTGTCCTTGGCAGTGCTGTTCAGACCCAGGTTCTAGTCTCTCTTATGGGCTCTGTGTCCATGGCAGTGCTGTTCAGACCCAGGTTCTAGTCTCTCTTATGGGCTCGGTGTCCTTGGCAGTGCTGTTCAGTTCCAGGTTCTAGTCTCTCTAATGGGCTCTGTGTCCATGGCAGTGCTGTTCAGACCCAGGTTCTAGTCTCTCTTGTGGGCTCTGTTTCCATGGAAGTGCTGTTCAGACCCCGGTTCTAGTCTCTCTTGTGGGCTCTGTGTCCATGGCAGTGCTGTTCAGACCCAGGTTCTAGTCTCTCTTGTGGGCTATGTGTCCATGGCACTGCTGTTCAGACCCAGGTTCTAGTCTCTCTTGTGGGCTCTGTGTCCTTGGCAGTGCTGTTCAGACCCAGATTCTAGTCTCTCTTATGGGCTCTGTGTCCATGGCAGTGCTGTTCAGACCCAGGTTCTAGTCTCTCTTATGGGCTCTGTGTCCATGGCAGTGCTGTTCAGACCCAGGTTCTAGTCTCTCTTATGGGCTCTGTTTCCATGGCAGTGCTGTTCAGACCCAGGTTCTAGTCTCTCTTATGGCCTCTGTGTCCATAGCAGTGCTGTTCAGTTCCAGGTTCTAGTCTCTCTTATGGGCTCTGTTTCCATGGCAGTGCTGTTCAGACCCAGGTTCTAGTCTCTCTTTAGAGCTATGTGTCTAATGCAGTGCTTTTCAGACCCTGGTTCTAGCCTCACTTGGGAGCTGTATGTCGGTGGTAGTGCTGTTCAGACCCAGGTTCTAGTCTCTGTTAAAAGCTACGTGCTAATGCTGTGCTGTTCCGACCCAGGTTCTAGTCTCTGTTAAAAGCTACGTGTCTAATGCTGTGCTGTTCAGACCCAGGTTCTAGTCTCTGTTAAAAGCTACGTGTCTAATGCTGTGCTGTTCAGACCCAGGTTCTAGTCTCTCCTATGGGCTGTTTCCATGGCAGTGCTGTTCAGACCCAGGTTCTAGTCTCTCGTTAGAGCTATGTGTCTAATGCAGTGCTTTTCAGACCCCGGTTCTAGCCTCACTTGGGAGCTGTATGTCGGTGGTAGTGCTGTTCAGACCCAGGTTCTAGTCTCTGTTAAAAGCTACGTGTCTAATGCTGTGCTGTTCAGACCCAGGTTCTAGTCTCTGCTAAAAGCTATGTGTCTAATGCTGTGCTGTTCAGCTCTAGGTTCTTTCTAGTCTCTCTTATGGGCTCTGTGTCCATGGCAGTGCTGTTCAGATCCAGGTTCTAGTCTCTAAAGGGCTTTGTTTCCATGGCAGTGCTGTTCCTACCCAGGTTCTTTACTCTCCCTTATGGGCTCTGTGTCTCTGGTAGTGCTGTTCAGGCATAAGTCGCAGTCTCTATTGAGGGCTCTGTGTCTATGGTGTTCAAATACATTTTCATATTTAAACAATTTGCATACATAACAATATTAACATGCAGCACACAGATGTATTTATGTTGCACTTTTCACATTTCAAAAGACTGTGGTTAACATAGGCCACATTTTAAAATGGCCAACGTTAGTTTGCTATGTTTCTTCTTGTCGCGTCTCCTCCTATGTTTTTTATTTAAGGAGAAAGCTGTACCAGCAACTTTGAACGATGTATCATTTAATATTTTTTCTCATGTGAATGTTTAGCTTCCCGCAATCCTCAAAGCACTCAGTAAGGAGCACCTGCTATAGAACATCTTAGAAGGTTTGAAGGACACAGAAAGGGATTTCATTATGTTTAGCTTGTGAAAATACCCAAACTGTCTTTTTGATGTGACAGCTACACTCTATGCATTCCCTCCAGACAGCCACAAACACAGGAAGGATAGGTGTGTCTGGATACCCATCTAAATACATCTGCATTCTGATCGCCCTACCTGGGCAGGATGGAAGGGAGGAGCTAACATTTCACTGAACAGGTAGTGTCCTGTCCCCAAACAAAGGCCCCCATTGATAGCCTGGCAGACAGGGCTGGGTTGAAATGAGGACCTTTGCACTTCAAGTAGCTGCTTTCAAGCCACCCCCACATCAAAAGCATTGTGGGGTATAAGTACTGGGTCTCTGACCCTCTCCAATCAGAGACTACTGGACTTGTAACTGATGCGCTTCCAGAAGAACTGCTGATCTGCTTAAAGGACTCAACTGGACTGATGATCTGGAAGGCCTGCGTTTCTGCTTGTTCCCCTGCTGCCTGCTGTTCTCTCAATCAATCAATCAGGAATTTAAAGCACACTACTCACTCGTTAGGTTCTCAAGATGCTGGAGGGGGGGGGGGGGGGGGGGAGTGCAGATCCGTTAGGGTCATCTGAAGAGCCAGGTCATGAGGTCTCTCATTTTGCTAAGGGAGAGCTGGACTCTGCCTTCACTCCAAGTGTGCTCCAAGGCCTTGTTGGATTGCCTTCTGTTGTTTGAGACTCAGGGATATCAAAGTCTCTATCTCTGCTCCTGTGCTTGGCTCACTGGAAGAGCCCAGATACTTGCAACGTGGACTTCGACACATCTCCTGTCTGCGTGGAGCAGATCTAGCGCATCGACCCAGTTGCGGGAATTAAATCGGAGCGTTGTATCAGAATCAGCGCATTGCCTCCCAAGATCAACGCATCGGATGGTGTATTACCCCGGCTCCACCCTGGAGAGATTGATTCATCTTATCCGCTGCATGGACAAACCCAGCGCATCACTTGAAGTCTCTTGACTCCAGCATCCATCTACGGAACCGACGCATTGCCATCAACGCATAGAGAACATTGATGCATCCTCGACTTGTGGGACCCGCATTGACGCATCTCACGATACATCTCGCTGTTGCGACCAGGAAAGGTACGTTGTTCACCAGGGCCTGTTTGTGTCCTGTAGGCAGCCGGTGTGCCATCGCTGTTGGCCTGAACTTTGACTTTGCCCCGGTCCAGTGCAACCTCAAATAACCCCTAAAGCGCTATTTGCTTCTAAGTGCTATTTTTTGCTTATTCTTTTGAAATTCAATATCTCAACTTCTATACTTTGTATTTTTGTTGTTTCGGTCTTGTTTTGTTCAGATTATAATCATCTGTTTTTCTAGAGTCTTTTTGTGGTGTATTAATTGTGTTACTGCATGTGTGTATTGCAAAAATACTATACACATTGCCTCTTTAGATAAGCCTGACTCCTCTGCGCAAAGCAACCAGAGGGTGAGCACAGGCTATCTTCTAGTGTGTACTTGGCTTATCCTGACTAGATTGGTGGTTCCTGCCTGGCCTGGGAGCAAACTTCAGCCAACCAGGAATCCCAGTTCTAACGCTCATACATGTTATACATACCAACCTATTTTTTTAATTTTATTGTTATTTTATTTTTAGGAGTTTTACATAGCGCTGGCATGATCAGAGCGCTTTACAGCAACATAATTAACAGACTCTTAAACAGTTACCAGTACATTAGTTATAACAGCTGCTAGATATAATCCAATTCAGTATCTATTTGGTCTCTATGTCTGCATTTCTTCAGTAGTGTCATATTTAGAGCTCCATGAGGGTATGGAAGCAGATGGACCTTGTAGTCAGCGGTCTCTTCTCGGCTGTGAACCTGTTTAGGTTCTCCTTCCCCCACATCAAGCTCCATCTATGTGAGTGTCACCTGAACTTGAGTTTGCACCAAGTTGTGCATGGTGAAATGTGCTGAATCAGGCCTGGTGGCAGAGGATGGTTTCCACTGTGGATTAGGACATCTAGATTTGCCCCAGAGGTAGTTCAATCTGCCCCCACCCAATCTGCATTCTTGAGCTTTCATGGTCCTGTTCAGAGTGTCAGACGTGTTACAACATATCTGAAGTGGTTCCAGGGCCCTAGGAGAGTGAGTATAAGTAGTGTTATGCATTTGATTGTGGGTTGTCGAGAGTTGTGGTGTTTGCAGTTTTTGATGAGCAGTGGGGTTGGAGGTGTGGTGTCAAATTTGGTTTATGAGGTTTCTGTGTTGAAGGTGAGAATTGTAATGCTTTCTAGTGTATATTGCTTGGGCTTATAAAGAATAATGTGCTGACTGCAAAGAATTAAAGTCTGGGTATCAGATTTGTCACAATCCAAGATCTTGGAATATATGTTGAGGTTTATTAAGGTTTTGACATTTCTGTTAAGGTTGAGGTTTTGGGCCGTGAAGAGCTATCAGCCACACCAAGTTAGGGACTTATTAAACTTCTATTGAGAGAGTATACTGAGATTCATGTTCAGTTAATCATTTTGCTTTGAGGAGTGGCCACACTAGTCAGGGTGATTCCTGCTGGTCAAGAATTCACTTCAAGTGTTTGATGGTACCGGCAGGGAATTATTGTCCGTTCTCCTATAACCACTGCAGATTTGGGGGGTTTCTTTAGTGGAACAGACTAGAGTTTTGTTTTTTTTTGATTTTTGATATTCTGCTTATGAGAATCTGATCACTGTGGAGTAAGAGCCGCAGTGAGGTGCTGCGAATTACGTCATAAGGTGTTGCGCTGGGATTGGTTGGTTGGTGTGTGTGCTGCACTGTGATTGATCATTAAATCATTTGAAGCCATACTGTGACTGGTTGGTTCAGTAGTGTTGTACTACCATTGGATGAGTGGGCCATTGAGTGCTGCATTGTAATGTGCTGGAGCTGCTGGTTGTTTCAACTGAAATTTTCTGATTTCACGTTGCTTTGATTATGGAATACAAATTAAAGTTTTCAAGAAATTGAGAGCTTTCTTAAGAGATGATGTAAGAATACCTATTTGTGAGGGTGGGGCGGCCCCTTCAGCAGGCACATCTGCTCATTACATGATGACGAAGGTCGGGTTACATGCATGTCAGGCAATGGAACAAGACTACAGTAAGTGAAGGGTCCCTGCAATTTTCCCCACATGGTATCTTTCACTTGAGAATCATAGAGAATTTGAGGAGAGTACTGTATGAGATGAAACCCCCACCAAGACTTAGGGGCCGATTCTACGTGAACACTGGGAGGGGGACCTGGGGAGTGCCTTTACCGAACCAGAGTAGAGGGCTATCCTAGAGGGCCCCTCCCGTGTACTTTGTAATCAGCGAATCCGGCAAATACAGTTCTTCGTGCTTCACCGAGCATACCTTACCCCGGCAAACATTAATAAATACTTCAGTCGCATAGACTCAGCCTGCCCCAGGTGTTACACAGTTGATGCGGACATTTTACATATGCTCTGGCGATGCTCAGAACTCACCACATACTGGAGCGAAGAAGACAATACTCTTTCCTACTGCACAGGGCTAGATATACCTTTCAGCTGGGAAGCCAACATTCTTCATGTGTTTGGGAGGGGGAAGAAACACAAAGCCTCTCCCCGCTTCTTGGAATTGGGCCTGGTCATCGCGAAACGCCGCATCAGTAAACACTGGAGGGCACCTGGTGCCCCTCAGATTGCGGCATGGCGTCGCTACTTACTTAACTGGGCCAAGGTGGAGAGTGTTGCCCTATGGGGACTCTGAAGGTTTCCTCTGGCCACGGAGTGGGAGGCTATTCTATCGGACCTGCAGACCTTTGATGAACCAACGGGGGCTCCTCGTCAGGAAGAGTAGACACCACGGAGGTGGGGTTGCGGATGGATGGGCCTTCCTGATTACACCCATATAGGGGCACAGACGCGACAGTCTCATATCTGGGTCACTCATAGGGCCAGCGGGTACGCATGGAATCCAGGCTGGGCACGGTGCACCTTAGTGGGTGGGCGGGTCTTCGGGGGTGAAGCAGCGTTTCGCATACAAGTTCTTCCCTTCCTTCCATCTTCTTACTTTGTCCTCATTAAGTTAATACCGGGCTCCACAGTTCAGGATAATATGGTTCCACGAATGGAAACCATAATTGTTTTAACCAACGTCATGCTTGATATAGGATACATATGCCACATCAGTGCCCACTGGGATGTTTTTGACTTGCACGAACAGCCCTTGTATCCCTGTGTGATCATACATTGTGTTATTGATCGTGAGCTGTTATGTACATTGGCAATGTCGCATATACATGATTTAGCAAATGGCTATGTACCTGTTGAATAAGCTAAATAATATGACAATAAACAAATTTAAACAAAAAGACTTAGGGGCCGATTGCGATGCCATAGTAAATGGCTCCAGCTCTCGGTCAGAGCCGTTCCTAAGTTATCATAATCAGCTGTTCAGATACATTTCCAACCAACCCATTTGGATGGAGTCGGTCGGAAAGGAATCGAAACTGGATTTAGCCCATGTGCCATTTGGAAAGCCTCCAGTAAACCCAAGGGCGGCTCTTTTTGCCGGAGGGATTACCATGTCGGATTCTGACAGCCTTCATGTGCCAGCCTTGCCGACACAGAAAGGCTGTTGTAAGTCGACTTTGGGGGCCCCCAGAAGGGCCCCCATGGGTGCACGGACTCCAGTTCGAGATCCCTACACCCAATGGCATGCACCTTGAGGTGCCTGCCACGGGGTGCAGGGGTGAACTGCACCTCATCGCTTTACAATGAGAGCATGCAATCCAGTCAGAATGCATGCTCCCACCGTAAAGAATAGGAGTGCGTCTCAACAGTGTTCAGTCGCATCACAATTGCTGGGTTGAGACTGCCGACAGGAGGTCAGTCGGTCCCAGTACCAAATCGATGACATCGAAATCGGCCCTTAGTGGGTATAAGCAGCAAATGCAAAAGAGACATGTGAGAAATAAGTTCCATAGCTGGCTGGAGGTAAAATGTCATGCAGAGGATTGGAGAGAAAATGAGATTAAGGGAATAGGAATGTACCCTGTGATAGCGAAGGGAAAAGTGGAAAGAAAGAAATCATGTGGGAGGTGGGAATGAAGAAAAGAGAGATGAGATTGATATAAACTCAAGTGATGATATTTTGGATGATTCGTTGACTTCTCAATCACCTCAATATAACGCTGTTCATCAGGCTGGAGAGAACCAAGAAACCTTAATACAATAGGTGGGAGGAGCATCAAGCGTAGACACCGGTGTGAGTGCACCAATTGATCAGGGTCCCCCCAGATGAGGGTTGCCCCTTGCCATTCCAGATCCATTACTGAGAGCCACAATGACTACTGTCTTCACTACAACCCCAAGTACATCTGCTCTTACTAAAGCCCCTGGTACATTATTAGTACTACCCAAGATGAGGGAACACAACCTGGAGGAGCTCCCCTTCTAAATGAGCCTGTCTTTGATGTTGAGGAAGATCCTTAGCCACAAACCCAGGAGAAGGAGACCCCTCTTAGTGGACTGGATGTTTTGAGGTTAAGGGCAGAATTTGAGGAGCTTGTCAAAGGAAATCTTGAGTTAGGGCTCGTAGATGGTTAGAGCAAGGAAGAGCTTTAGTTTTTGAGTAAAAAAGCTGCAAGGCATGTGTGTGAAACCCATGAAAAATTGGAGGAGATAGCCACACAGTAAATGATTGATTTGTCTAACAGTCAGGAGTTAGGGCAGAATTTCAGGAGGTTTATATGTGAGAATATTGTAAAGAATATGAGAGCAGCACGTATGTGAATGGGATTAGTTGGTAGAATCCAGAAATGGAGTGAAATTCAAAAGCACAAGGAATGGTGGCCTAGAAAGGAGAAGAAACAGAAAAAGAAGGATGATACGGGGGACAAATGGGAAGTATGGTACCAATGATGCAGCAGTCAGAGAGCCCCCATTGACAGAGGTGTATGAAGGTGAATATGTGCATGTACCCTGCAGTCCTGGTGATCTTTCCAAATCTACCAATCAATTTCCAAAATTCTGAAAATACTGACACACAAGTAGAGAGGTTTGTAAAAATGTCCAAAGAGTTGTGGGAGGACTTAAAGACTGTATGAACGTGGGTTATTTTTTTGTGGGGGAGTTGAAGCCCCACTCATGCAACAGCCACAATCCTTTTCAGGCTGAATCACAGAAGTCACAAAAGTCACTGAATGAACCTGTCACTGGCTCTCCGAGTTGTCTGCTGACACTACTGGGCAGAATGCATGGGGGACAACCTGCTCTTTGGACACCAACCGGGAGCTGACAGCAGTCACACTAGCCCCTGAGTCCCTTAGAGCCACTACCCTATGGCCATTGATTGTTACCCACTGCCTGTACTTCTTAGTGTTAGCAGGCAGTGCGGGATTAGGTACCTTCTCAAAGTCTCCTAGCGAGACAAAGGTCAATTCTACGGGATCCCACCCACTTTGGACACCCATCTCTTCCCCTCCCAGGGCTACACTGGAAATCTGGCGGGGGGTGCACGGGGTGGTGCATTGGTGTCCTTCAGGGGACACTGAGGATCATAATACCTGTGGCCCACTTGACCACACTTAAAGCAAGTAAGGGGCCCCCTCTGAACAGGCCTACCTGTCGGAGGCACGGGCTTCTTTTCAGGGGGAGGCTGGGACACCACTTCTTGGCTCCCTAGGGAATTATTTTGGGGCCCTCTCTGGAACTCTCTCTGTTTACCCCTGTCCCCCCCACTCCTCTGCTGGAGACCCTGCCCACCTTTGGTGGAGTCTCCCACTGGACCCTTGCGAACCCAGGTGCTCACCCAGCGGTCCGCCTCCTCAGCAAGCTTCCTAGGGTGAGTGAGCTTGCTATCAACAAGGTGCTGGCGTAGCTTTGGAAAACAGTTACTGGCTAAATGCTCCCACGCAAACAAATCATACAATTGCTCAAAGGTTTCCACTTTGCTACCTTTTACCCAGCGATCCATTGCTCTGCAAAAGAAAGACACACATTCAACCCAAGTGGTACCCTCTAACTTCTCACAGGTTCCAAATCTCTGCCTGTACATTTCTGGGGTCAAACCATATCGCGTCATCAAGACCTCTTTCATATGGGTATACACCATCCTGTTCTCTTCAGGCAGATCCAACAGGGAATCCCCTCCCATCACTCACAAAGCGTCCCCACAACCCCACTCCCCAATCCTTCTCAGGGACCTGGTGGAACACCATTGCTATCTCGTAGGCGGCAAACCATTGCCCAATATCCTCACTCTTATGGAAATCCTTGATGACATCCTTGGGTATGTACACTCTACTCTCGGTAGGTACTAAAGGTATGCTGCCACCAGATGGGGAGATCTCCAAACTCTTAGCTTTGATCTCCAACTCCCTCAATACTCTCCGATGCTCAAGTTTCATTTTCTCCAGTTCAAATGCCAACCTATTATTCTCAATATCCAATTCTTTGCTCTCTAGGTCCTTCTGACCTTCCAATTTGGCCATCTCCAAACTATGCCTCCTATCTCTCTCAGTCCTCCATCTCTTCTGGAGACAGGCTCTTTGAGGACACACTAGCACCTGGGTTGGAAAGAGCCTTACCTCCCACTAAACCCACTTCCTCATCCTGCTGCCCTCCAGCGTTCTCTTCCTCATTCCTGGTGGACTCTCTCGCCTCCATCCAGGCCTTAAGAGCCTTCTGATATTCCTCCTTCCTAGAGAGGCCTGCAACAGGCTTTAGCTGTTTGGCAGTGTATGTTTCTAACCTATCTTCCTCAAAGAGGAGACCCTCCGAAGCATTGGAGGTTGGCCTACCCAGTGTAGACATCACTGGTAACTACAGTCAACAATAGAACAGAACCAAAAAAAAACAGAAATGTTTTACCTGGCTGACAATCACAGTCCGTACAGAACAACAACAGTACTTGGCTGGCAATCACAGTCAGCAATAGAACCAAAATCACCTGGCTGGCAATCACAGTCAGCGCAGAACAACAAAAATACTTGGCTGGCAATCACAGTCAGCAATAGAACCAAAATCACCTGGCTGGCAATCACAGTCAGCCCAGAACAACAAAAATACTTGGCTGGCAATCACAGTCAGCAATAGAACCAAAATCACCAGGCTGGCAACCACAGTCAGCGCAGAACAACAAAAATACTTGGCTGGCAATCACAGTCAGCAATAGAACCAAAATCACCTGGCTGGCAATCACAGTCAGCGCAGAACACCAAAAATACTTGACTAGCAATCACAGTCAGCAATAGAACCAAAATCAAACCGTACGTGGTTTACCCTCACTAGTAGCATACACTGGTTATTGTATGTGGATAAATGCAAGTCCTGATCCTCACCGCTGACCACCAATGTTAGAAATGGGGGCCTCTAGTCGACAGTGGCTAGCGCCGATGTCAAATAGTGGCCCTTCTTCCTAAGTCAGAGTAAGGGGGCTACACCCTTTGATAACCCCTGCTCAACCCTGTGGTAACGTAGCACGAGCAGACAGGCCTATCTCAGAGGCAGTGTGTGAAGCATTTAGGACCATACACAATAACGCAGGAAAAACGCTACTAAATAGACACCACAAGTAGTTATAAAAAATAGATATATTTATATAGATTAAACACGAAACTGAGGAATGCTCAAAGGACCACAATGCACGTAATTACAGATTTGTCTCAAGAGCGATGAAAGCACTTGTGCGTGCGGGTGGAAAGAACTTGGTTCGGGCCGGGATCTATGCGACCCGGTGGTGCACAATGTACAAGGTACTTAGGGTAAAGGGGCACGGTGCACAGCTCCTCAGGGAAGGTGCAGAATAGCAGGCGGATCCACAGCAGCCACAGTTCTTGGGCAGTGGCGTACGCAGCATGCACTCGCGGTAATCCTGGGATGGGCGTGGAAGCGGCACCCAGCGGCGCACGCGGAAATTGACGAGGCTCCCGATGTGGGACTAGCGTGGACACTCAGTGGCGCAGCTCTTCAGCTGCAGTGGCCCACAATAGCGATGATTCTTGTGGCAAAGTAAGGATGGGCACTCAGCGGCACAGCTCCTCGATGGCGGCGGCCCAAAACAATGATAACAAGGACTCTTGTAGCAAAGCCAGGCACAGTTTCTTAATTGCAGCGGCCCACAATGGCGATAGCAATAGTTTCCGTAGACAAGGCAAATGCGGGCACTCAGCGGCGCAGCTTCTCAACTGCAGCGGCCCACAATGGCGATAGCAATAGTTTCCGTAGACAAGGCAAATGCGGGCACTCAGCGGCGCAGCTTCTCATCTGCAGTGGCCCACAATGGCGATAGCAATAGTTTCCGTAGACAAGGCAAATGCGGGCACTCAGCAGCGTAGCTTCTTAACTGCAGCGGCCCATAATGGCGATAGCAATAGTTTCCGTAGACAAGTCAAGTGCGGGCACTGAGCGGCACAGTTTCTTAATTGCAGCTACTCACAATGGCGATAGCAATAATTTCCGTAGACAAGGCAAATGTGGTCACTCAGCGGCACACCTTCTCAACTGCAGCGGCCCGCAATGGCGATAGCAATAGTTTCCGTAGACAAGGCAAATGCAGGCACTAAGCAGCACAGCTTCTCAGCTGCAGCAGCCCACAATGGCGATAGCAATAAGTTCCGTAGACAAGCAAATGCAGCCGTTCCCCACAGTAGATCCAGAGGCCTTGGATTTCTCGACAGAGGCCACACCTGCGAGTAGGATTTCTCTCAATATGAATCCGAGCTGAGGAATGAAGTCTAATGTCCCTGAGACTTCGGCAGGGGGCAAGCTCAAATCAGGCCCTTGGGTAGTTGCTTCAGTGGATGGATGAAAGTTTCAAAGTCCTCTTCCTCTCATTACACGGCCAGAGGTTCGTCTTGGCATCCCGAAGTTAAACACCGCAAAGGGGTTTCAGCTCAGATCTTTATACCCCAAAAGTCTTTGTTCTTGAGAAAGTCACAAATCACTCGACCCAGCCAGAACCAGTTTGGTGTCGACTTGGGTCACTTTATTTACGAGGCTGCATCCTCCCTTCCAGGTAGAGGGGCCCACCATCAGACACCAAGCAGGAGGTGGAGCCGTTATTCACCTTGCCAGGCACAGCCCTGCTCAGATCAAAGGGGTCACCCCTCCCCATACTTCAACGGCAGATTGCTCCATTCGACCCAAGTCGGCCCCGGCCTGCCCTGGCCCTCTAAACCAGACAACCAATACACATACCAGCGGGAAACACAGAAAGACTTAGACAAAAAGTTACCTACTTTCCAAAAGCGGCAGTTTCACACGCAGAACATAAAGACAATCACTACTACCAGATGCACGTTAATATTTGGAGCGGAAGCATACCAAATTCGACCTCCCTAGCATGTTCCTTAGTACTACTAGGACTACACCGGTTCATCAGTCAGTTTATAACAAGGAGCATTCGCGCTGTGTCACTGAATGGCAGTGGCACAGTGCCCAGAACATCTAACGCCAGCAACCATGAAGGAGACATAAACGACAAAAATGGAAGGGAGACCTACGCCAATGGTGCCAGGTCTAACACATATGTACAAGTTGCAAATTCACTCAAGATTACATTTTAATAAATTACATATTTACACTGAATGATCTTCTTGCCACTGCTGGGGTTCTTGCTGTGCTTGTTCAGCCCATGAAGAGCATGATCTCCTCGCCATCGCTGGGGTTCTTACGGTGCGTGTTCAGCCCGTGAAGAGCATGATCTTCTCACCACTCCTAGGGTTCTTACGGTGCTTGTTCAGCCCGTGAAGAGCATGAGCTTCTCCCCATTGCTGGGATTCTTGCAGTGCTCATTCAGACCATGAAGAGCATGATCTCCTCAAGACTGTTGGGGTTCTTGCGGTGCCCGTTCAGCCCATGAAGAACATGAGCTTCTCGCCATTGCTGGTGTTCTTGCAGTGCTCGTTCAGCCCGTGAAGAGCATTATCTCCTAATCATTACAGGGTTCTTGCAGTGCTCGTTCAGCCCGTGAAGAGCATGATCTCCTCATCATTGCAGCATTCTTGCAGTGTTCGTTCAGTCCGTGAAGAGCATGATCTCCTCACCACTGCTGGGGTTCTTGCGGTGCTCGTTCAGCCCATGAAGCACATGATCTTCTCACCATTGCTGGGGTACTTGCGGTGTTCGTTCAGCCTGTGAAGAGCATGATCTTCTCGCCATTGCTGGGGTTCTTGCAGTGCTTGCTCAGCCTGTGAAGCACATGATCTCCTTGTCATCGCTGGGGTTCTTGTGGTGCTCGTTCAGCCCATGAAGAGCATGATCTCATCACCATTGCTGGGGTTCTTGCGGTGCTTGTTCAGCCGTGAAGAGCATGATCTTATCGCCATTGCTGGGGTTCTTGCAGTGCACGTTCAGCCGTGAAGATCATGATCTTCTCGCCACTTCTTGGGTTCTTGCAGTGCTCGTTGAGCTCATAAAGAGCATGATCTCGCCATTGCTGGGGTTCTTAAAGTGCTTTTTCAGCCCGGTAAGCATGATCTCCTCACCTCTGCTGGGGTTCTTGCGGTGCTCGTTCAGCCCATGAAGCACATGATCTTCTCACCATTGCTGGGGTACTTGCGGTGTTCGTTCAGCCCGTGAAGAGCATGATCTTCTCGCCATTGCTGGGGTTCTTGCAGTGCTTGCTCAGCCTGTGAAGCACATGATCTCCTTGTCATCGCTGGGGTTCTTGTGGTGCTCGTTCAGCCCATGAAGAGCATGATCTCCTCACCATTGCTGGGGTTCTTGCGGTGCTTGTTCAGCCGTGAAGAGCATGATCTTATCGCCATTGCTGGGGTTCTTGTGGTGCTCGTTCAGCCCATGAAGAGCATGATCTCATCACCATTGCTGGGGTTCTTGCGGTGCTTGTTCAGCCGTGAAGAGCATGATCTTATCGCCATTGCAGGGGTTCTTGCAGTGCACATTCAGCCGTGAAGATCATGATCTTCTCGCCACTTCTTGGGTTCTTGCAGTGCTCGTTGAGCTCATAAAGAGCATGATCTCGCCATTGCTGGGGTTCTTAAAGTGCTTTTTCGGCCCGGTAAGCATGATCTCCTCGACATCGCTGGGGTTTTTGCAGTGCTCGTTCAGCCCGGCCTTCAGGGTGCTGTTGTACTTTAGTGGCCGTGATCTAGGGTCTGGAGGGATCCACGAGCTGGTGATGGCCGTATGGGTAGAAGACCGTGTGGTGGTTGGTGAAGGTGGCAGGCTGGACCCCAGGGCTGTTCTTGAGCTCGCGCTGGGTGACAGCTATGGGAAGGGGGTAGCTCGAAGCTGTAGGGCATGAAGCCTCCATCGCCGGTGTAGGGGAGTTCGTGAATTGAGGAAAGCTAGTCATTGGTTTGGTGCTGTGGGAGAGAGACTGGAGAAGTGGGAGCCGGTCAGTCTGCGGTGTACTGCTTGACGGCGTTGATGCAGAGAGACTTGGCCATTGACCCCTCCCGCTCTTCCACCTACTCGCCACTTTGCTGATCCAGGCACTCTGAGTGGGGTCAGATGTCCTCCACGCTTTTTGTCCCGGTTGCCTCAACGGTCCTGGGACCTTGAGAATGGTTGCGGCTCCGGGGCCAGCTCAGCGCCGCGGGAGGCTGGTAGCTGAGGAGTGCAGGGGTGGGGACACCAGGGCCGCCTCATTCACTTTATTTCCTGCTCCGGCACGTTATAGGTGGGCACAGGAGTATCTGGTGTTGCATCAGGGAACAACTGCCGTTGGTTAAGAGTTCAGGCTCGGGTCGCCGTTCCGCCGAGAGGGAACGGGTTGCAATGAGACAGCATGGCGGCTGTCTGCAGACACCCAGCAGGGAAAATGTCTGGGGCTTTTCCACCACATCCAACACCATGACACCAATTGACACCAATCCTCACCATGTTACTCTGTCACACTGGACACCATTCTGGGCTCTGACAGTGTTGCCCTAGACGCCGTTCTGGCTCTGACTGTGTCAACCTGGACGCTGTTCTAGGGTCTGACTGTGTCGCCTTGGATGCTGTTCTGGGCTCTGAATGTGTTGCCCTGGAGGCTGTTCTAGGCTCTGACTGTGTCGTCCTGGACGCCGTTCTAGGCTCAGACTGTGTCGCCCTGGACGGTGTTCTGGGCTTTGTCCACAGCTGCTTTCAGCTGTGATGGTTCCCAACAGGCCCGGCTCTAGGATTCTTGCTCAGGGAGGGCCATGAGCAAGATTGGGTGGGCCACAAAGATGAGAATGGGCAGTGGTAAAAAGTATTGCAAAGATCTGAGATTGTAGATTCAGACATTGTCAAACTTTAACGTCTTAACACCCTAACAGCCAACGAGGTACCTACTTCGCTTTCCCTACTGGGTTTCCGCCTTTGTTGAAAGGGAGAGATGCAGCATGCAGATGGGCTGCAGCCTGCTCCTGGTATATATATATATTGCCAGTTTTGCACTTTGTAAAGCATCGAAGTTTAAAAACGGGGTGCAGTAATCCCTCTGACAATGCTGCACATCCCAACCTATACAATAATACAGACTTCACCATTATTCATCCTGCCTTTCCATGCACATGCTCAATAAACAGAAACACAGTTAAAACTGAGTAATGGTTTTGACAAACGTGCAAAACCAACTCAAACGGGTCGGGGTCTTTCTCCCATCTGTTTTGAGGCAAACCAAGGGGCAGATTTATGTTCCCTGGCGCATCCCTGCAAATCAGCATGGATGCGTCAGGGAAGATGCGTCACGCAAGTTTGCCCTTGCGCCACCGCAGGTGCGCCGCATTTACAATGCGGTGCATCGTGGTGCAAGGACAAGCAGATGCGTGACGTATCTGCCGGCGTAAGGTTGGCGCAGTGCTGAAGTTGTGTCGCAAGCGCGACGCAACTTCAGCACTGTTCCAACCTACCCCATACCTAACATGGTGCGTCAAGCCTTACGCCTGCTTCAAGCAGGCGCAGGGTTTTGATGCATCAGCATTGGGAATGTGACTCAGTGAAATCTTATAGATTTCACTGAGTCACTTTTCAGGGGCGTTCCTGCGACGGAACACCCCCCCTGCGTGGAAACGCCCACATGAAACCTGACGCAGGTTTCATGTGGCGCAGGGCATTACACCGTGACGCAACTCCATAGATGCGTCAAAATGTAAAAAGGGCGCAACGTGACGCAGGGTTTACGCCGCTGCTGCGTCACAAAAGTGACGCAACGGCGGCGTAAAAGTGGCACAACTACAACATAGATCTGCCCCCAAGTATTTTCTGAAACATTGCTCTTTTGGCCATTCTTGCCTCTACCAGTCGCCCCTGTAGGGAAAATACTTCCAACATTCGCATCTCCCCCTTAAACTAACAACATGCTTGAACTGCTAGTATTGAGTTGTCTGGTTGTTTTGTAGTGTGTATTTGGTTTGCAATGTGTTCATGGTTATTAACGTGTACCAGGTGATAAAATAAGCTTTACTCAGGAAAACAATACTGCAGTGCCCTGTACTAAACAAACATGCTCAGAACCCTTCTATTTTAATCCCCTCCTATATCTTTCTCCCTCCCATTATTCTGCCTCCCTTGTTTTCCATCTCTTTCTTCTTGTCTCTCTCTCTCTCTCCATTGGAGCCCTGGTTTTCCACATTTCCATCACCCCTGCAATATTTTCCTCCCTCTCGCTTAGTCTATAAACTCCCCCTCTTTCTAACTTCACTGTCTCCCACATACACTCTATCCTTCGTTCTTTTTCTACCTCCCATGTCCTTATTCCCCACTCTCTCAGTTTCTATTGCCTCTTTGATTTTTACTTCAGTTCTCTTTCCTGTGTTACAAATTCTCCCTTTCTTCAGTTGTGTTTTCTCATGCGTTACCCTCATTTTCCTCTAGCCGATGAGCTTGTTTGTGTCCTACACCTAATGTTATATTTCATTGTGTCCCATTTACTGACTTACTGCTGTCAGTACCTACCTGCTTTATCAAACCATGACATTTGCAGAAGACCATTCTCTGTAGACATTACATAGATTCCTGTCCTTGTAAGTGCTTTCAGGTCTGCGGGTCCCAAATGTTATTCAGGAAAGTGGAGGGCTTGTTCTACCTTTAGTAAAGATCAGACCACAAGTATGGTAAGGAAAATCCACCTATTTCTGGAGGAATTGTTAGAAACCTTGGAGAATCCACAAGTGCCATTTCTTTCATCATACTATCCCTTTCTTGGGGTTTACTCCATATATGGCACTTCAACCACTAAATCAAGCTGTGGGCTAATGCAACATCAGAATTAAGAAGTGTGTGTGAGGCTGTGTCCATCCTTTACTTATGATTACTGGCCAGGAAACTTCTAACATCCTCTTTAACAGCCAGCCTACACTCTGTCATTCACTGTTCTTTGTATCCCTTTGCATCGCCCTTCTGTCCATGTTTGTTTCTACCCTTCCCTCTTTCTATCAATCTCTTGTTCTGCCCTTCCCTCCACCTAGTCTGTCCTCACTTCATCATCTTTTCAATGGCTGTTTTGCTCTCTCCTTTCTCCCTGTCTCACTCCCTTAATGGGTTTAGCTATAATTATTTCCCTCTCTTCTAGCCTCTTTCCTCTCTTCTCTCCTCAGTCGTTTCTCCCTCTTTCCTCTCCCCCTGTTTGTCTCTACTCCCCACTCCATCTCTTATGTTCTGTTGTCTCTGTCTCTCTCTTTATCTCTGCACTGCCCTCACCTCTCCTTTTGCCCCAACATAGAGGGTGCATTAATTTGTTCACTGCATCTTTGTCACTTTGGCAACTTTGTCAAATCGATTTTTCCTTTTACCCATTTCTAGTCATAGGTAACTTTATTTCAACCCTTGATGTTTTATTTCTGAAGTCACATCGCTCTTCGCTGTGCACAGAAAGAAACTCCTGATCTACATGTGATCACTACACAGTTTTTAAACCAAAAAAGCTGCCCCACGTACTCCCACCCCCCTTCTCCCCCGGCAGCTTTACTTTCCGGTCGTTGTGGCCTGCTGCGAGCCAACGTCCCCCGCCTAATTGTGCTGATGTAAAGCGCCAGCAGCTCCCCGTGGACTCACTCATCTCCTGAGGCCTGGGATGGGAGCAGATGCACCATGCTGCGCCCCCTCTGCCGGCCCATTGTCATTCTGCCCATGACACTGGACCGGCCTGACTCTGGCTTGCTGAGAGTCATAGCCAAGCTGTAGCAGATTTTCGGGTTGTAGCAGATTTTCGGGAAAGTTGGCCCAGGTATGTGGACCTGCTTTTCGACTTCTGGATGGCCTTGGGTGGGCCAGGATCTGCCTTGGGTGGGCCTGGCCCACCCTCTAGACCCGGGCCTGGGTCCCAAGATCGCTGCCTTCTGTTCCGGGGGGCGCTGGCTCGATGGAGGGGCTACTGCGGGGATTTATGCCGAACGGAGATCCCGAGCCCTCCCTTGCACCTTAGACCGTCTTATTTCACATATGCCCCCTCGCCCCCCATCGAACCACCGCGAGGGGGCGGGGGCTTCTCGCCCCCGCTACCCTCCTCCTTTCTGTCCTTGCTCCATCTTACATGCACTTCAATTCATGGCTTCCCTTTTGCTATGCATTAACCACGGTAGTCATGGCAGAGGCTTCTAAGCGCTAAAAGAGCTGAGGCAAGAGAAGGCGCAAAACCTTTTTTTTCTTTTCTTTTGCAGTCAGTATATTGCGCCAAATCAACCCAGGATAGCGCTTTACACGAGCACCAGTCACATTAGAACAAGTCACGTTCATGTCATGGACACGGGAAGGTGAAGTGATTTGCCCAGAATCACAGGATGTTGAACCGACGCCGGGACTCGAATCTGATTCCTTAGTTCCAAAGTCAGCAGCTCTGTAATGACCCATCCTCTCCCAGCCAATAACATCGAGGGCTTCTAGGCACTTTAGAGTCTGAGCACTGGCCGCGCTCGCTACAGCAACAGAAACAAAGAAAGCGAAACAAATACAGAGATAGGGTCAAGACTGGAAAGATAAATTACACAAGGACAAAGGGGGCTGAGGGGTGACACTCCTGTGCAGACTCTTCATTGTGGTCTGCAGCCAGGACAGGTCGCGGGGGCTTCTAAGCACTGAGGAAAGGATCAGAAGGGAACTCAAAAGGACAGAAGCCAGGCTCTACCTAGTAAGTGATGACGCGCTGCACTTCCGCCTTATAATTGGAGGGTCCCTCAGTCTCCATGCACTGGGAGGGCTGAGCTCACTCAGATCTTGTTCAGTTATCATCAGAGGTTCCCTCCTCCTTCCCCACCCAACATTGGACCAAAGCCTCCGTTTCTGGGAAATCAGACCATCTCCTGTCACAGATGCGCTATCCGTCCGCTGGAGGGCGCAGGTGAAGCGCAAACCATTCATGCTACCAGTGCTCTGTCACCAGAGCAGCGGGGGATTTCACCTCAGAAACTTCTAAGCACTAACAGACCTGGCGCAAGAGAAGGAGGGAAATCTGTTTTTTTTTGCAGTTTTATTTAATGCGAAATTGGTCCAAGGGAGCGCTTTACACGAGCACCATTCACATTAAAGGACACATTCATATATCGGACATGGGAAGGACAAAGGGGTCAGGACAGAATCACAGGGTGCGGAGCCAACGCTGGAACTCGAACCCGAATCCCAGTTCTAAAGTCGACAGCTCTGGCCATAACGACGCATCCTCTCCCAGCCGATATTAACATCGAGGGCTTCTAAGCACTTTAGAGTCTGAGCACAGACGTGCTCACCAAAGGAACAGAAACAAAGGGAGCAAAAAGAAACAAATACAGAGAGAGGGTCAAAACTGGAGGGAGAAATAACACAAGGGTAATGGGGGAGGAGTGAAATCACTGGTTAGACTCTTCACTGTTGTCTGCAACAAGGATAGACAAGGGGACTTCTAAGCACTATATAAAAGGAGCTCTAAAGAAAGGAATACAACGAAACTTCTGGCTCTTTACTTTCACTTGTACTTGCTTCAACTAGGTCCTCCTTGGTGGGTTCCGCTCTCCCTCCGAGCCCTGGGATGAGCTGAGTTCAGATCGTGTGAGGTTCTCACCGGAGCGGGTCCTCGCTTAAGGCTGTGGTTATTGCCCTCTCTGTGACCTCACTGCTGCCCCCCACCCTCATAATGACCTGGGGTGCCCCCCTTCACCTGCTGCTCCTGGGTGGGCTATGGCTGCAGCCGGCCTGGGCAGGTGAGTGACCTGTGGAGGGGGAACACATCGTGGGTGGGGGAGTGAATAGGCAGGTGGACTCCACTGGAGTGTGTGAGGGCTGTGTGTGAGGATCAGTGTAACATGGGGAGAGGGCTGTGTGTGGGGATCAGTGTAACATTGGGTGAGGGCTTTATGTGGTGATCTGGGTAACACAGGGTGAGGGCTGTTTGTGGGGATCAGTGTAACACAGGGTGAGGGCTATTTGTGGGGATCTGTGTAACACAGGGTGAGGGCTGTGTCTGGGGATCTGTGTAACATGGGATGGGGCTGTGTGTGGGTATCAGTGTAATGGGGTGAGGGCTGAGTGTGGGGATCAGTGTAACACAGAGTGAGGGCTGTTTGTGGGGATCTGTGTAACACAGGGTGAGGGCTGTGAGTGGTGATCAGTGTAACATGGGGTGAGGCTGTGTGTGGGGATCAGTGTAACACAGAGTTAGGGCTGTGTGTGGGGATCAGTGTAACACGGGCTGGGGCTGTGTGTGGGGATCAGTGTAACACAGAGTGAGGGCTGTGTGTGGGGATCAGTGTAAGACGGGGTGACGGAGCTGTGTGTGGGGATCAGTGTAACCCGGGGTGAGGGATGTGTGTGAGGATCAAGGTAACACAGGGAGGGCTGTCTGTGGGGATCAGTGTAACATTGGGTGAGCGCTGTGTGTGGGGATCAGTGTAACACAGGGTGAGTGCTGTGTGTGGGGATCTGTGTAACATGGGGTGGGGGCTGTGTGTGGGTATCAGTGTAATGGCGTGTAGGCTGAGTGTGGGGATCAGTGTAACATGGGGTGAGTGCTGTGTGTGGGGATCAGTGTAACACAGGGAGGACTGTGTGTGGGCATCAGTGTAACATTGGGTGATGGCTGTGTGTGGATCAGTATAACACGAGGTGAGGACTGTGTGTGGGGATCAGTGTAACACAGGGAGGGCTGTGTGTGGGGATCAGTGTAACATGGGGTGAGGGCTGTGTGTGGGGATCAATGTAACACAGGGTGAGGGCTGTGTGTGGGGATCAGTGGGCTGTGTGTGGGTATCAGTGTAATGGGGTGAGGGCTGAGTGTGGGGATCAGTGTAACCCAGAGTGAGGGCTGTTTGTGGGGATCTGTGTAACACAGGGTGAGGGCTGTGAGTGGTGATAAGTGTAATATGGGGTGAGGCTGTGTGTGGGGATCAGTGTAACACAGAGTTAGGGCTGTGTGTGGGGATCAGTGTAACACGGGCTGGGGCTGTGTGTGGGGATCAGTGTAACACAGAGTGAGGGCTGTGTGTGGAGATCAGTGTAAGACGGGGTGACGGAGCTGTGTGTGGGGATCAGTGTAACCTGGGGTGAGGGATGTGTGTGAGGATCAAGGTAACACAGGGAGGGCTGTGTGTGGGGATCAGTGTAACATTGGGTGAGCGCTGTGTGTGGGGATCAGTGTAACACAGGGTGAGGGCTGTGTGTGGGGATCTGTGTAACATGGGGTGGGGGCTGTGTGTGGGTATCAGTGTAATGGGGTGTGGGCTGAGTGTGGGGATCAGTGTAACATGGGGTGAGTGCTGTGTGTGGGGATCAGTGTAAGACAGGGAGGACTGTGTGTGGGCATCAGTGTAACATTGGGTGATGGCTGTGTGTGGATCAGTATAACACGGGGTGAGGACTGTGTGTGGGGATCAGTGTAACACAGGGAGGGCTGTGTTTGGGGATCAGTGTAACATGGGGTGAGGGCTGTGTGTGGGGATCAATGTAACAAGGTGAGGGCTGTGTGTGGGGATCAGTGGGCAGTGTGTGGGGATCAGTGTAACACAGAGTAGGGCTGTGTGTGGGGATCAGTGTAACACGGGGTGAGGGCTGTGTGTGGGATCAGTGTAACACAGGGTGAGGGCTATTTGTGGGGATCTGTGTAACACAGGGTGAGGGCTATTTGTGGGGATCTGTGTAACACAGGGTGAGGGCTGTGTCTGGGGATCTGTGTAACATGGGATGGGGGCTGTGTGTGGGTATCAGTGTAATGGGGTGAGGGCTGAGTGTGGGGATCAGTGTAACACAGAGTGAGGGCTGTTTGTGGGGATCTGTGTAACACAGGGTGAGGGCTGTGAGTGGTGATCAGTGTAACATGGGGTGAGGCTGTGTGTGGGGATCAGTGTAACACAGAGTTAGGGCTGTGTGTGGGGATCAGTGTAACACGGGCTGGGGCTGTGTGTGGGGATCAGTGTAACACAGAGTGAGGGCTGTGTGTGGGGATCAGTGTAAGACGGGGTGACGGAGCTGTGTGTGGGGATCAGTGTAACCCGGGGTGAGGGATGTGTGTGAGGATCAAGGTAACACAGGGAGGGCTGTCTGTGGGGATCAGTGTAACATTGGGTGAGCGCTGTGTGTGGGGATCAGTGTAACACAGGGTGAGTGCTGTGTGTGGGGATCTGTGTAACATGGGGTGGGGGCTGTGTGTGGGTATCAGTGTAATGGCGTGTAGGCTGAGTGTGGGGATCAGTGTAACATGGGGTGAGTGCTGTGTGTGGGGATCAGTGTAACACGGGGAGGACTGTGTGTGGGCATCAGTGTAACATTGGGTGATGGCTGTGTGTGGATCAGTATAACACGGGGTGAGGACTGTGTGTGGGGATCAGTGTAACACAGGGAGGGCTGTGTGTGGGGATCAGTGTAACATGGGGTGAGGGCTGTGTGTGGGGATCAATGTAACACAGGGTGAGGGCTGTGTGTGGGGATCAGTGGGCTGTGTGTGGGTATCAGTGTAATGGGGTGAGGGCTGAGTGTGGGGATCAGTGTAACCCAGAGTGAGGGCTGTTTGTGGGGATCTGTGTAACACAGGGTGAGGGCTGTGAGTGGTGATAAGTGTAATATGGGGTGAGGCTGTGTGTGGGGATCAGTGTAACACAGAGTTAGGGCTGTGTGTGGGGATCAGTGTAACACGGGCTGGGGCTGTGTGTGGGGATCAGTGTAACACAGAGTGAGGGCTGTGTGTGGAGATCAGTGTAAGACGGGGTGACGGAGCTGTGTGTGGGGATCAGTGTAACCTGGGGTGAGGGATGTGTGTGAGGATCAAGGTAACACAGGGAGGGCTGTGTGTGGGGATCAGTGTAACATTGGGTGAGCGCTGTGTGTGGGGATCAGTGTAACACAGGGTGAGGGCTGTGTGTGGGGATCTGTGTAACATGGGGTGGGGGCTGTGTGTGGGTATCAGTGTAATGGGGTGTGGGCTGAGTGTGGGGATCAGTGTAACATGGGGTGAGTGCTGTGTGTAGGGATCAGTGTAAGACAGGGAGGACTGTGTGTGGGCATCAGTGTAACATTGGGTGATGGCTGTGTGTGGATCAGTATAACACGGGGTGAGGACTGTGTGTGGGGATCAGTGTAACACAGGGAGGGCTGTGTTTGGGGATCAGTGTAACACGGGGTGAGGGCTGTGTGTGGGGATCAATGTAACAAGGTGAGGGCTGTGTGTGGGGATCAGTGGGCAGTGTGTGGGGATCAGTGTAACACAGAGTAGGGCTGTGTGTGGGGATCAGTGTAACACGGGGTGAGGGCTGTGTGTGGGATCAGTGTAACAGGTGGGAGGGCTGTGTGTGGGGATCAGTGTAACATGAGGTGAGGGCTATGTGTGGGGCTCAGTGTAACACATGGTGAGGGCTGTGTGCGGGGATCTGTGTAACACGGGGTGAGGGCTGTGTGTGGAGGATCAGTGTAAAATAGGGTGAGGGCTGTGGGTGGGGATCAGTGTAACACAGGGTGAGGGCTGTGTGTGGAGATCAGTGTAACACAGGGTGAGGGCTGTGTGTGGGGATCAGTGTATCAGTGAGGGCTGTGTGTAGGGATCAGTGTAACACAGGGTGAGGTCTGTGTGTGGGGATCAGTGTAACACAGGGTGAGGGATGTGTGGGGGATCAGTGTAACACGGGGTGAGGGCTGTGTGTGGGGATCAGTGTAACACGGAGTGAGGGCTGTGTGTGAGGATCAGTGTAACATGGGGAGTGGGCTGTGTGTGGGTATCAGTGTAATGGGGTGTGGGCTGAGTGTGGAGATCAGTGTAACATGGGGTGAGTGCTGTGTGTGGGGATCAGTGTAACATGGGGAGGACTGTGTGTGGGCATCAGTGTAACATTGGGTGATGGCTGTGTGTGGATCAGTGTAACACGGGGTGAGGACTGTGTGTGGGGATCAGTGTAACACAGGGAGGGCTGTGTGTGGGGATCAGTGTAACATGGGGTGAGGGATGTGTGTGGGGATCAATGTAACACAGGGTGAGGGCTGTGTGTGGGGATCAGTAGGCTGTGTATCGGGATCAGTATAACACGGGGTGTTGCTGTGTGTGGGGATCAGTGTAACAAGGTGAGGGCTGTGTGTGGGGATCAGTGGGCTGTGTGTGGGGACCAGTGCAACATGGGGTGGGGCTGTGTGTGGGAATCAGTGTAACACGGGGTGAGGGCTGTGTGTGGGGATCAGTGTAACACAGGGTGAGGGCTGTGTGCGGGGATCTGTGTAACACGGGGTGAGGGCTGTGTGTGGAGGATCAGTGTAAAATAGGGTGAGGGCTGTGGGTGGGGATCAGTGTAACACGGGGTGAGGGCTGTGTGTGGAGATCAGTGTAACACAGGGTGAGGGCTGTGTGTGGGGGATCAGTGTAACAGTGATGGCTGTGTGTGGGGATCACTGTAACACAGGGTGAGGTCTGTGTGTGGGGATCAGTGTAACACAGGGTGAGGGATGTGTGGGGATCAGTGTAACACGGGGTGAGGGCTGTGTGTGGGGATCAGTGTAACACGGAGTGAGGGCTGTGTGTGAGGATCAGTGTAACATGGGGAGTGGGCTGTGTGTGGGTATCAGTGTAATGGGGTGTGGGCTGAGTGTGGAGATCAGTGTAACATGGGGTGAGTGCTGTGTGTGGGGATCAGTGTAACATGGGGAGGACTGTGTGTGGGCATCAGTGTAACATTGGGTGATGGCTGTGTGTGGATCAGTGTAACACGGGGTGAGGACTGTGTGTGGGGATCAGTGTAACACAGGGAGGGCTGTGTGTGGGGATCAGTGTATCATTGGGTGAGCGCTGTGTGTGGGGATCAGTGTAACACAGGGTGAGTGCTGTGTGTGGGGATCTGTGTAACATGGGGTGGGGGCTGTGTGTGGGTATCAGTGTAATGGGGTGTGGGCTGAGTGTGGGGATCAGTGTAACATGGGGTGAGTGCTGTGTGTGGGGATCAGTGTAACACGGGGAGGACTGTGTGTGGGCATCAGTGTAACATTGGGTGATGGCTGTGTGTGGATCAGTATAACACGGGGTGAGGACTGTGTGTGGGGA
Source organism: Triturus cristatus (assembly GCF_964204655.1). Taxonomy (NCBI): domain Eukaryota; kingdom Metazoa; phylum Chordata; class Amphibia; order Caudata; family Salamandridae; genus Triturus; species Triturus cristatus. Next base: position 113,864,945 of record NC_140579.1, on the reverse strand, counting down.
TCAGTGTAACACAGGGAGAGCTGTGTGTGGGGATCAGTGTAACATGGGGTGAGGGCTGTGTGTGGGGATCAATGTAACACAGGATGAGGGCTGTGTGTGGGGATCAGTGGGCTGTGTGTGGGTATCAGTGTAATGGGGTGAGGGCTGAGTGTGGGGATCAGTGTAACCCAGAGTGAGGGCTGTTTGTGGGGATCTGTGTAACACAGGGTGAGGGCTGTGAGTGGTGATAAGTGTTATATGGGGTGAGGCTGTGTGTGGGGATCAGTGTAACACAGAGTTAGGGCTGTGTGTGGGGATCAGTGTAACACGGGCTGGGGCTGTGTGTGGGGATCAGTGTAACACAGAGTGAGGGCTGTGTGTGGAGATCAGTGTAAGACGGGGTGACGGAGCTGTGTGTGGGGATCAGTGTAACCTGGGGTGAGGGATGTGTGTGAGGATCAAGGTAACACAGGGAGGGCTGTGTGTGGGGATCAGTGTAACATTGGGTGAGCGCTGTGTGTGGGGATCAGTGTAACACAGGGTGAGGGCTGTGTGTGGGGATCTGTGTAACATGGGGGGTATCAGTGTAATGGGGTGTGGGCTGAGTGTGGGGATCAGTGTAACATGGGGTGAGTGCTGTGTGTGGGAATCAGTGTAAGACAGGGAGGACTGTGTGTGGGCATCAGTGTAACATTGGGTGATGGCTGTGTGTGGATCAGTATAACACGGGGTGAGGACTGTGTGTGGGGATCAGTGTAACACAGGGAGGGCTGTGTTTGGGGATCAGTGTAACACGGGGTGAGGGCTGTGTGTGGGGATCAATGTAACAAGGTGAGGGCTGTGTGTGGGGATCAGTGGGCAGTGTGTGGGGATCAGTGTAACACAGAGTAGGGCTGTGTGTGGGGATCAGTGTAACACGGGGTGAGGGCTGTGTGTGGGATCAGTGTAACAGGTGGGAGGGCTGTGTGTGGGGATCAGTGTAACATGAGGTGAGGGCTATGTGTGGGGCTCAGTGTAACACATGGTGAGGGCTGTGTGCGGGGATCTGTGTAACACGGGGTGAGGGCTGTGTGTGGGGGATCAGTGTAAAATAGGGTGAGGGCTGTGGGTGGGGATCAGTGTAACACGGGGTGAGGGCTGTGTGTGGAGATCAGTGTAACACAGGGTGAGGGCTGTGTGTGGGGATCAGTGTAACAGTGAGGGCTGTGTGTAGGGATCAGTGTAACACAGGGTGAGGTCTGTGTGTGGGGATCAGTGTAACACAGGGTGAGGGATGTGTGGGGGATCAGTGTAACACGGGGTGAGGGCTGTGTGTGGGGATCAGTGTAACACAGAGTGAGGGCTGTGTGTGAGGATCAGTGTAACATGGGGAGTGGGCTGTGTGTGGGTATCAGTGTAATGGGGTGTGGGCTGAGTGTGGAGATCAGTGTAACATGGGGTGAGTGCTGTGTGTGGGGATCAGTGTAACATGGGGAGGACTGTGTGTGGGCATCAGTGTAACATTGGGTGATGGCTGTGTGTGGATCAGTGTAACACGGGGTGAGGACTGTGTGTGGGGATCAGTGTAACACAGGGAGGGCTGTGTGTGGGGATCAGTGTAACATGGGGTGAGGGATGTGTGTGGGGATCAATGTAACACAGGGTGAGGGCTGTGTGTGGGGATCAGTAGGCTGTGTATCGGGATCAGTATAACACGGGGTGTTGCTGTGTGTGGGGATCAGTGTAACAAGGTGAGGGCTGTGTGTGGGGATCAGTGGGCTGTGTGTGGGGACCAGTGCAACATGGGGTGGGGCTGTGTGTGGGAATCAGTGTAACACGGGGTGAGGGCTGTGTGTGGGGATCAGTGTAACACAGGGTGAGGGCTGTGTGCAGGGATCTGTGTAACACGGGGTGAGGGCTGTGTGTGGAGGATCAGTGTAAAATAGGGTGAGGGCTGTGGGTGGGGATCAGTGTAACACGGGGTGAGGGCTGTGTGTGGAGATCAGTGTAACACAGGGTGAGGGCTGTGTGTGGGGGATCAGTGTAACAGTGAGGGCTGTGTGTGGGGATCAGTGTAACACAGGGTGAGGTCTGTGTGTGGGGATCAGTGTAACACAGGGTGAGGGATGTGTGGGGATCAGTGTAACACGGGGTGAGGGCTGTGTGTGGGGATCAGTGTAACACGGAGTGAGGGCTGTGTGTGAGGATCAGTGTAACATGGGGAGTGGGCTGTGTGTGGGTATCAGTGTAATGGGGTGTGGGCTGAGTGTGGAGATCAGTGTAACATGGGGTGAGTGCTGTGTGTGGGGATCAGTGTAACATGGGGAGGACTGTGTGTGGGCATCAGTGTAACATTGGGTGATGGCTGTGTGTGGATCAGTGTAACACGGGGTGAGGACTGTGTGTGGGGATCAGTGTAACACAGGGAGGGCTGTGTGTGGGGATCAGTGTAACATGGGGTGAGGGATGTGTGTGGGGATCTGTGTAACACAGGGTGAGGGCTGTGTGTGGGGATCAGTAGGTTGTGTGTGGGGATCAGTGTAACACGGGGTGGGGCTGTGTGTGGGGATCAGTGTAACAAGGTGAGGGCTGTGTGTGGGGATCAGTGGGTTGTGTGTGGGGACCAGTGCAACATGGGGTGGGGCTGTGTGTGGGAATCAGTGTAACACGGGGTGAGGGCTGTGTGTGGGGATCAGTGGAACACAGGGTGAGGGCTGTGTGTGAGGATCAGTGTAACACGGGGTGAGGGCTGTGTGTGGGGATCTGTGTAACACGGGGTGAGGGCTGTGTGTGGAGGATCAGTGTAAAATGGGGTGAGGGCTGTGGGTGGGGATCAATGTAACATGGGGTGAGGGGTGTGTGTGAGGATCTGTGTAACAAGGGGTGAGGGCTGTGTGTGGGGATCAGTGTAACACGGGGTGAGGACTGTTTGTGGGGATATGTGTAACACGGGGTGAGGGCCGTGTATGGGGATCTGTGTAACAAGGGGGAGGGCTGTGTGTGGGGCTCAGTGTAACACGGAGTGAGGGCTGTGTGTGAGGATCAGTGTAACATGGGGAGAGGGCTGTGTGTGGGGATCAGTGTAACATGGGGTGAGGGCTTTATGTGGTGATCTGAGTAACACAGGTGAGGGCTGTATGTGAGGATCAGTGTAAGATGGGGTGAGGGCTGTGTGTGGCAATCTGAGTAACATGGGGTGAGGGCAGTATAACATGGAGTGAGGGCTGTGTGTGGGGTTCAGTATAACACAGGGTGAGGGCTGTGTGTGGGGATCAGTGTAACACGGAGTGGGGCTGTGTGTGGGGATCAGTGTAACACGAGGTGAGGTCTGTGTGTGGGGGTCAGTGTAACATGGGGTGGGGGCTGTGTTTGGAGCTCAGTATAACACGGGGTGATGGCTGAGTGTAGGGATCCGTGTAACACAGGGTGAGGGCTGTGTTTGGAGATCCTTGTAACACGGGGTGAGGGCTGTGTGTGGGGATCAGTGTAACACAGGGTGAGGGCTGTGTGTGGGGATCAGTGTAACATGGGGTGGGGCTGTGTGTGGGGATCAGTGTAACATGGCGTGAGAGCTGTGTTCAGATCAGTGTAACATGGAGTGGGGCTGTGTGTGGGGATCAGTGTAACACGAGGTGAGGTCTGTGTGTGGGGTTCAGTGTAACATGGGGTGGGGGCAGTGTTTGGGGCTCAGTATAACACGGGGTGATGGCTGAGTGTAGGGATCCGTGTAACACAGGGTGAGGGCTGTGTTTGGGGATCCTTGTAACACGGGGTGAGGGCTGTGTGTGGGGATCAGTGTAACACAGGGTGAGGGATGTGTGTGGGGATCTGTGTAACACAGGGTGATGGCTGTGTGTGGGGATCAGCGTAACACAGAGTGAGGGCTGTGCATGAGGATCAGTCAGTGTTTTAAATGGGAAAAAATAAGTGCAGGTACTCATTAAAATGAGCTAGCGGTCTAGTGAGGGGGCGGGGCCAGGGGCGGGGCTAAGGGCGAGAAATGAAGATACTTAACAACTTCTATATTAGTTGCAACACATTCCACAACACATGAGAAATGTGTTTATATAAACAAAGCAGGTTAACGCATTACACAAAATGAAAGAGAAATGAGAAAATATGTTAACATTTCCTTTTTTTGCAATAGTTGCATCTTCCTAATGTCACACTGTTAATTGCTGTTTGGCACAATACTACATATTTTTAAGCACGCGAGTAGGAAGAAACTGAAAATACCCCCACATCGCACCAAAGCTCTAATGGCACCCAGCAAATTAAGCAACTCATCATGACCCTCCCCAGAAGATACCTCTTGTCTCTTCCATCAATCTATCCATTCATCCTTTCATCCTACCATTCACCTGCTGATGTCCACCATTTAACCGTTACATTCTATTGTCTATTCAGTCTTTCATCAATCATTCAGTTTTTCACCATTCCGTCTATCCACCCTTCATATCCAAACCCATCCATCCATCCATCCATCCATCCATCCATCCATCCATCCATCCATCCATCCATCTCCAAACCTATCCATTCATCCTTTCACTCATCCATTTCTTTATCCACCCTTTCGCTCATCCATCCATTAACCCTTTTACTCCTTTATTCCATCCACCCTTTCACTCAATCCCTCCTTTCACTCGTCCATCATCCACCCTTTCATCCATCCTCCCTACTTTTCATTTATCCATCCAATCTTTCACTTATCCACCCATCATCCGCACTTTCATCCAATCATCCACCCTCTTTTACTCATGCATGCTTTCACTCATCCATCTATTCATCCACCCTTGCTCACTCATCCATCCACTCACTCATCCACTCACCCACTTACCAACCCTCCCTTATTAACTTTATTTACGGATCTTTGTTGCCGAGCAGACATGTACAAATAAATTGCCACAAATTTTCTTTAAAATACCTCCTGAGAATGTCTTCATTCTCTCTCTCTTTCTTTCCCTTTTTTCGTACAAAAACAGGCATACTGTCAAACATAGCAGACACACAAAAGACTCAGGTATGATAAAAGCCATCTTTTCTCTTCACCTACCATGGCTTTTTTAATTGCCACCAGTGATGGTCTGGCCGTAGCCTGATTGCCACTGCCATGATTCCTGTGTTTGCATAAAGTACAGGATAGTGTGAATGTGATTGACAGCACAGGGCCTGAACGGACCCTGCTCTGTCAAGCACAGCTTGATGGTGAGCACTTGACATTATTCAAATGAACCCTGCTGAATACCTTAGCTGGGGCTCAGATCGGGGCTACAGAAGCGGCTCCTTGGCTGCCAGAGATACGTATGGCCAGGTACTCCCTACACCCCCTCCTTCCCAACAAAAGACCCGTGACAGGGGAGAAGTTTTTGGAGGCAGGGGGCGTGACACACCCCGGCCGTATTAATTATACGAAATTAATAAACATTAAAATTCAATTTTCACAAAAACACAGCAGAAAATATACTTTACACAGATTACAATTGATAAATTACAGATATCAAATGGCTAACCTTAACATAACTCTAATACAAAGGTTTCCTGTCCATATCTAAACATATCTTTATCAATCTTTACAAACATTATTTTCTGCGTACCTAAAAGGGGCCTACGGCAAGGTCACTAACTGGTGTCAGATCCTTATCAAATTGTAAACACGCCCTCCAGCCGGAGAGCGCATGTGCAGAGGGCCCGTTCACCATGAGGGTACTTCCCCCCCCCCACGGTTACCCCCGTACGCTCTATACCTGATCTCCATAAAGGGGCCCTTGCAGCCGCTGTGCACGTGCGGGATGGCCAATCAGCCTAGAGAAAGCGTGACTCCCTCCTCCCCCGCACCCAACTGCCCCTGGAGTTCTAGGAGAGACCACTTGTCCCTCCCACTTTGGCGACACCATTCGGGAATGGCGCCGCCCTCTAAGGACCTTAAATTTCCTGCTCACCAATCATGACCTTACCGCCTGACCAAAATACATCAATAATACAACGATAGCTGACCTGTGGAAAAACAAATTTAGCATTTCAGACACCGTTTTTCACAATTATCCTCAAAATTTAAAGCACAACCGCTAGCTTACTTTTCCCTGAACCGAACCACTACAACCTATTTGCTTCTAGGGGATGGTGGGTGGGAAAACAAATGTTACCGCCTCCTAGCGAGGCGTGGGGGGGGGCAAGCTGGGGAGCCAGGAACCAAGAGGAGGCTTCCTGGGCTCCCCAGCCCTTTATAGCCCTGGTCGGATGTTTGCCCCTCGGCGCGGCCCGGAAGCGATTTGAATCGCTTGCGGGTCACGCTCAAGCCCGGGACCTATGAGGGAGAGGGCGAGGCGGCAGCCGCGTCACAAGGGTGCGCGAAAGGCATGCTCCCCCCTCTCCCCCACCGTCGTGGAGGGGGCCGGCTCGACCGCCATACCTTTTGGCGTGGCCGATGCCGACCCCGCCGTTCTATATAGCCAGGTACTCCCTATACCCCCTACTTCCCAACGAAAGACCCGTGACAGGGAAGAAGTTTTTGGAGGCAGGGGGCGTGACACCCCCCGGCCGTATTTATTATACGAAATTAATAAACATTAAAATTCAATTTTCACAAAAACATAGCAGAAAATATACTTTACACAGATTACAATTGATAAGTTACAGATATCAAATGGCTAACCTTAACATAACTCTAATACAAAGGTTTCCTGTCCATATCTAAACATATCTTTATCAATCTTTACAAACTTTATTTTCTGCGTACCTAAAAGGGGTCTACGGCAAGGTCACTAACTGGTGTCAGATCCTTATCAAATTGTAACCACGCCCTCCAGCCGGAGTGCGCATGCGCAGAGGGCCCGTTCACCATGAGGGTACTTCCCTCCCCCCCGGTTACCCCCATACGCTCTATACCTGATCTCCATAAAGGGGCCCTTGCAGCCGCTGTGCACGTGCGGGATGGCCAATCAGCCTAGAGAAAGCGTGACTCCCTCCTCCCCCGCACCCAACTGCCCCTGGAGTTCTAGGAGAGACCAGTTGTCCCTCCCACTTGGGCGACACCATTCGGGAATGGCGCCGCCCTCTAAGGACCTTAAATTTCCTGCTCACCAATCATGACCTTACCGCCACAGGCTAGCATAGTTGACCGACTATCTAGCCCCCCCCCCTGTGCTCACTAGAAAGGTCATCCCCTGCGCCTAAGGCCCCTCAACCATGCCAACATATTCTCTAGGAACACCTCGTTGCCTACCTGGGATAAGTGGACGCCATCTTTTAAGAAGCACGGCTCCCCCCTAATGCATCCATGAGCGATGGTCTGTAAGTGGGGAGCCCTGAAAAGTCTCTCAAGTTTTGTATTTATTCTCCTTGCAGAGTGATTCAACGCCTTTACAGAACCCCCCCCTCTCTATTGGAACCGGGATATCATCTGGGACCACCCAATAGTGCAGCCCTGACAAGTCTTAGCTAACCAGCCTATCTCAGTGACTATCGTTTCCACCAACCCTCTTCTTCCCAGTCTTGCTAAATCATTCCCCCCCAAGTGCAGGATGATTATATCCGGGGGCGGGCCCCATTTCCTTAACAGGTCCAGTATGATAACCCGGAACCGATCAAAACATAGCCCCCCTTTTCCATGGCATGCGATCTCAAACCCTGCCTGCCGCGCTCTTTCCCTGTAATCACCTGTAGAAAAAAGGTTAGACAGACGCCTTACATATGAATGGCCTATGATCCACACAGTCTGAAACGTTTGCCTTTGTGGTGATGATATCCGCGCTGCCGATTGTTGCTGGTGCAGTGTCTTGAGTTTCTCCCCTGCGTGACAGGCTCGAGAAACTGTAATGAAAGCAGAAAGACCATGCATCAGCGTTGTGTGCCTCTCTTAGTCACAACATGTGTAGGCGCACATAACGTTTGTAATAATTGGACACCCATCTCCCTATCTTCTGTACGTCGCCGTTTGAAAGACCCCTGGCCGCTGCTTCAGTGGCAGCCCCTATCCTAAAGGAGTGAGTACCAAAACACTCTGGATTCTGACCCACCTTCAGAATTGCCATGTCCAACACCCTTTTAAATTGGAAGCGTGTCAGCCGGACCCCATCCTCATGGATCAAGAAAGGCCCCCCTACGTTAAGTGGTCTAACCTGCAAATAGCCCTCAACGAGTGATACAGGGCAGCACGGGTTACCTTGTGCCCGGTGGAGAACCACCCCGTCACCCCGGGCCTCCTGATCAGTCTTGGACTTCCTGATTGATATCAATAGGGCATCGGCCCTGACTTTAAGGCATCCAAACTGCAGGCCGCCGTGCATGTCTAGTTTGTTTTGGGCCACCAACTTCCCAATACGGAAATCGCCGTAAAAAGCTAATGAAAAGGCCGCCGTGAATAACCGGACTTCACTTGATGTGTTGCAAGTTGCGGGGAGGGCTGCTATTATTGACGTGAGAAGCTGCACCCCAATTGGCTGCCTCGTGTCTGGGGTCGACCCCTGGAGGCGTCGCCACCCTTTCAGAGCCTTCCTTACCGTGAAACTGTTAGTGGGATCACCCCTGTCCCTGATCTGAGCGAAGAAGGAAATCACCGCCACCTGTTTCTTATCTGCGGCCGCCGAACGCCCGTTGGCCCTTAACCAACCTAAGTATGAAATGAGTGCCCCTGTGTCGTGCCACCGTTCCACCCACCCCTCACCCAAGAAAGAACAATATTGCCAGAACGCCCCTTCGTATGCTTTCCTGGTTCTGGGTGCTAGACTCGCTGCCACGAGGTCTGGTAAGCAGGGGCACCAATCTGCCAAAGTCGTTCTGGGAAGAGGGTTGCACGCTCGGTTGTATGACATAATTTCGACAGACAGAAAATCGACCTACAAATATATCGCAACAAAAATATCGATGTCAAGAATATCGACATCCTATCTACAACATGGTAAGTACAAAAATATCGAAAATTAAATATCGATGTCAAAAATATCGTTATTAAAAATATCGGTTTTCTTTTACTTTAAAAATATATGTAAAATAAACCAAATTATACTTAGAAATTAAATAAACATAATTAAATATATTGTATAGTATTTAAAATGTATAATTATTATATATAATTTAATAAAACTTTAATTAAACATATACATATAATATATAATATATATACTTACTTAATAATTAATTTTAATAATAATTTCTGTAACGTATAAATTATTAAATGTTTTTAAAAATTACCAATACATCTATACACATAGAACAATAACATTAATAAATATTTAATAATTACATATAGCAAATAATAATCAATATTTTTAATGTGAATAATTTTTTATTATTAATGATATATTACAATAGCAAAAATAATACAAAACATATTAAATATCAGACACAATAAAACTACTAGTCCAACTCCAACAAAAACAACAGTAAGGAAAATGTTGGATACCGTAGGGGTAAAAATTACTATTCCAACTCCAAAGAGTGCAACAGTAGGGAAAGCGTTGGATAGCATAGTGTTAAAATTACTATTCCAACTCCAGAGAGTGCAATAGTAGGGAAAGCGTTGGATAGCGTAAAGGTAAAAATTACTATTCCCACTCCAGAGAGTGCAACAGTAGGGAAAACGTTGGATAGCGTAGGGGTAAAAATTACTATTCCAACTCCAAAGAGTGCAACAGTAGGGAAAGCGTTGGATAGCGTAAGGGTAAAAATTACTATTCCCATTCCAGAGAGTGCAACAGTAGGGAAAGTGTTGGATAGCGTAGGGAAAAAAATTACTATTCCAACTACAGAGAATGCAACAGTAGGTAAACCACTGGATAGTATAGTGGTAAAAATTACTATTCCCACTCCAGTGAGTCCAACAGTAGGGAAAGCGTTGGATAGCGTAGGGGTAAAAATTACTATTCCCACTCCAGAGAGTGCAACAGTAGTGAAAACGCTGGATAGCTTAGGAGTAAAAATTACTATTCCCACTCCAATGAGTGCAACAGTAGGGAAAACATTGCATAGCATAGGGGTAAAAATTACTATTCCCACACCAGAGAGTGCAACAGCAGTGAAAACGCTGGATAGCGTAGGGGTACAAATTACTATTCCCACTCCCGTACGTGAAACAGTAGGGAAAGCGCTGGATAGCGTAGGGGTAAAAATTACTATTCCAACTCCAGAGAGTGCAACAGTAGGAAAAGCGCTGGATAGCGTAGGGGTAAAAATTACTATTCCTACTCCAGAGAGTGCAACAGTAGGGAAAGCGTTGGATAGCGTAGGGGTACAAATTACTATTCCCACTCCAGTAAGTGAAACAGTAGGGAAAGTGCTGGATAGCGTAGGGGTAAAAATTACTATTCCAACTCCAAAGAGTGCAACAGTAGGGAAAGCGTTGGATAGCGTAGGGGTAAAAATTACTATTCCAACTCCAGAGAGTGCAATAGTAGGGAAAGCGTTGGATAGCGTAAGGGTAAAAATTACTATTCCCACTCCAGAGAGTGCAACAGTAGGGAAACTGTTGGATAGCGTAGGGAAAAAAATTACTATTCCAACTCCAGAGAGTGCAATAGTAGGGAAAACGTTGGTTAGCGTAGGAGTAAAAATTACTATTCCCACTCCAGTGAGTCCAACAGTAGGGAAAGCGTTGGATAGCGTAGGGGTACTAATTACTATTCCCACTCCAGTAAGTGAAACAGTAGGGAAAGCGCTGGATAGCGTAGGGGTAAAAATGACTATTCCCACTCCAGTAAGTGAAACAGTAGGGAAAGCGCTGGATAGCGTAGGGGTAAAAATTACTATTCCAACTCCAGAGAGTGCAACAGTAGGAAAAGCGCTGGATAGCGTAGGGGTAAAAATTACTATTCCAACTCCAGAGAGTGCAACAGTAGGGAAAGCGTTGGATAGCGTAGGGGTACAAATTACTATTCCCACTCCAGTAAGTGAAACAGTAGGGAAAGCGCTGGATAGCGTAGGGGTAAAAATTACTATTCCAACTCCAAAGAGTGCAACAGTAGGGAAAGCGTTGGATAGCGTAGGGGTAAAAATTACTATTCCAACTCCCGAGAGTGCAATGTTAGGGAAAGCGTTGGATAGCGTAAGGGTAAAAATTACTATTCCCACTCCAGAGAGTGCAACAGTAGGTAAAGTGTTGGATAGCGTAGGGAAAATAATTACTATTCCAACTCCAGAGTGTGCAATAGTAGGGAAAACGTTGGATGGCGTAGGAGTAAAAATTACTATTCCCACTCCAGTGAGTCCAACAGTAGGGAAAGCGTTGGATAGCGTAGGGGTAAAAATTACTATTCCCACTCCAGAGAGTGCAACAGTAGTGAAAACGCTGGATAGCGTAGGGGTACAAATTACTATTCCCACTCCAGTAAGTGAAACAGTAGGGAAAGCGCTGGATAGCGTAGGGGTAAAAATTACTATTCCAACTCCAGAGAGTGCAACAGTAGGAAAAGCGCTGGATAGCGTAGGGGTAAAAATTACTATTCCTACTCCAGATAGTAAAACAGTTGGGAAAGCACTGGATAGCATAGGGATTCTATAAACATAATAACCAATTAAATAATTAGTTATAAAAAAATAGCATATTAATAATTAATTTACAAAATATTTATTCTTAAATACCAATTATTTAAAATAAATATTTATATAAATAACTTTAAATTACATCCCACACTATTCCCCCTTTAACACACAACACACTACACATACAAAATACACAATACATTTAAATATCAGTTTATCTATTATTTACAATTAATAATACATTCTTTATAATTAATATACTTATTATTTACTAATTTATACATATTAACTACCAAATTACAATTATTCACAAATTAATTATTAATTAACAATACATTAATTAGCAATAACAAGAAATAACATGAAATAATAAATTATTTATATTTACTATATTTAACGTACTAATACCAATTAATTACCAATTAATAATTAATTAACAATTAATTATTAATAATTACAAATAAATAAAAATTATCAGTAATTATTTGAATTTAATTACATCCCACCCTATTCCCCTATAAACCCACAACCCACTGCACATAAAAATTCACATAATTAATTTAATCATCAATTAATCACTTAATAAAATTAAATCACCAATTAATTAGTAATTAACAATTAATTAATTAACAATACCAATAAATAAATATTAATATTAAACTAATTATAACTTATATAATTAACCAATTAATAACATTAATTTACAATTAATAATTAATTAACAATTAATTAATCAATTAATATATTTAATTTACAATTAGTAATTATTTAACAATTAATTAATCATAAATACCAATTCAACAATACATATTAATTAATTAATTATAATTAAATTACTTCCCACCCTATTCCCCTATAAACCCACAACCCGCTCTGATACTAAAACGCTAAATTATATTTTAAATAATTATTAATCTCTAAACATTTATTTTTAAATGTATTAAAATACATTACAATAATCTTTAACATACAAATAAAATACATATTAAAATACATTACACTAATAAAATATCAATATTATTGACATCAAAATTTTTCATTACGATATTACTTACATCTATATTAATGACTTCGATATTATTAACTTCGATAATACTTACCTTGGGGTCAATATTCTGTCCATCGATATTATCGACTTCGATATTCTTTACCTACGATATTAACAACTCGATATACTTGTAGGTCGACATTTAAAACTCGATATTTAGACTAACCACCTGCACGCTCTTCCGCTGCTGGGAGGTGAGCCCTGAAAACCTGCATCTTAAAGCGAGAAAGCGCGTCAGCCGCATGATTAAGTACACCAGGCACGTGTTTTGCTCTAAATTGTACATTCAATTTCATACAGGTGAGAACAATCTCTTTCAAGAGGCGGAGAATCATCTTACATCGGGCTGCCTGCTGATTGATGCACTCAACAACGGTCATATTATCTGACCAGAAAATCACTGACTGATTACACAATTGTTCCGGCCACACAATCAATGCTACCCAGATGGGGAATAGCTCCAGGAAGCCAATGTTCCCTCTTAGGCCGCTCTCCACCCACCACGCTGGCCTACGTTGAGCCACCCACTCGGTACCGTGTATGGCGCCAAATCCCTCACTGCCCGCGGCGTCAGTCATTAAACCCAACTCCGCGGATGCAATGGGCGGACCCGGCCACACTACCCTGCCATTAAGATCCTTCAGGAATGCCAGCCAAATCCGCATGTCCTGCCGAACCTCAGCTGACAGCCTTGTGTGGTGATGTTTTTCCTTGAGGCCAGTCATGGCTTGGGAGATGGATATGGAGAAGGGTCTGGCCATTGGAATGACCCGTAGGGCGAAATTGAGTTGCCCTACTGTCTGCTGCAACTGATGTAGTGTGACCTTCTGCTTGCTCAAGCATAGTTGTAAACATGCCCTGAATTTGTTGACCTTGTCCACGGGTAACCTAAAACACTTCTGGATAGAATCCAGCTCAATGCCCAGGAACTCTATAGTAGATGCAGGGCCAACCGTCTTCCCCGGGGCCAAAGGAACCCCCAGAGCCTGCATGAGCGCGCAAAATTCCTGCAGCGCCCACCCACATTCCGGGGAGCCCCGTGACCCCAGGATAAGAAAGTCATCAAGGTAATGCATGACCCACTGGTGCCCTGACTTCTGTCTGAAAACCCATTCCAAGAACGAACTGAATTTCTCAAAATATGCGCATGACACAGAGCAGCCCATAGGCATACACATATCCATGTAAAAATTATCCTGAAATTTAAAACCAAGCAGATGATAATCGTCCGGATGTACCGGGAGTAACCGAAAGGCCGATTCTATGTCGGATTTCGCCATCAGTGCTCCCGGGCCCAAACCCCTGAGAATGATGCGTATTTAACACTGCAGAACTCATCGTTAATAGCATAATTCAGAGAGTTACCCCTGGGAGCGGACAAGTTGTGTATGAGTCTGAATTCCCCTTCTACCTTCTTGGGGACTACGCCCAAAGGGGAGCACACACAATTCTCAACTGGCACAGACTTGAAAGGGCCGGCCACCCTACCCAGGCGCAGCTATGTTTGGATTGGTCCGTGCAGAGAGTTGGTTCTGGCACTCAGATGCCCCCGCATAATTTGGAGCTGGTATCCTAAAACCATCCCTGAAACCCTCCAACAGAATTCTGGCTGTCAAATGACATGGGTATTTGTTGAGCCATGGAGTCAGTGCCGTGACGTCGATGGGTGAGCGCGCTTTAAGCGGGAAACCCACCTCACTACTGTTTCTTCCTGCCCTTATCTTTTGATCTTTTAAGACATTTGGATTCAGGGTGGGATGGATTGGCGCAAATGGAACACGCGTGCTTGAACCTGCACTGACCCTGTGGTCTGGTGCAAGTCCGCCTGTTGAAATCCCAGCACGTCCCTTTCCTTCCACTATTATTGCTTGGATTTGTGGTGTAGCTTGCGTTACCCTGTGACCGAAAGGGCTGTAAAGGCTGGGCTGGCTGAAAGGACTGACTCATTGTGCTACCATGCCCCTCGCCCCCGAATAGATCTAACCAAGATACCGTGTAAATTTGGTCCCATGACAGGGTTGGGTCAGATGCTTTAGCCACCCTGAAATTTTTGTCATACACTAACCACCCCCCGCCCGCAAATTTATCATGGGCCAACACTATCCTGTTCTGGTAACAAGCCATCTGCGCCTGTAAGTTTGGGAAACGCTCAGCTGTGACTGCCATGAATATGGAAAAGGCTCTAATCCAATTAAGTAAGTTCTCTTCCACCCTAAATTTCTGCATCTCACTAGCCCACTCCCTTGGAAGCATGTAATTCTTGTTCTTCCTTGACTCCTCCCTTTCCCTCTCGCAGATCAGAAGCGAAAACATGTTAATATATTCACCAGCCCAAATTCTGTTTTTCAACTCCTGAGACACGTGCCTGCCCAAAAACTCCAGTTCAGAACTGATTTCGCCCACGCCCAACATTGGTAATGCTGGCAGTTTACCTGTTACCGTTGTTCCTGATGCTTCTGGCTGAAGCCCTGTCGCTCGGGACCGCACCCCCCACCGGTGGACACCCCTCTACGGGTGTTGGTAAAGGCACACCGACCGGGATTGCGAGAACTGGCACCCCCAGTGGGGCTGGAAGGGGAACTGGGACCACTGGTATCACTGGTGGCTCAGGATGTAGCGGTGGAGTCAGAGGTGCCCCTGGTGGTGCCGGTACTGGTGGGGCTGTTGCTGGTGGCTGTGACAAAGGGGATACTGGCCCAGGTACAGGGACAGGCAATGGGGTAGGTGACACTGGGTTGCTATCCCCCGGGGTCTGAGGTGTAAGTGGCGGCACTCCCTTGCGCACACGCTTTTTTGTTCTCACCCTCTTTGGTACCTGTGGAACAACACCCTTGGGGGGCCCATTGTCTCCTTCTCGACCCTCAACCTTCTCCCTTAGATTAGCAAGATCCTGCCCCATCTCAGTCACCTTCTTCATCATATCCTCTAGCAGCCTCTCCATGCGAGAGCCCTGCTCCCCCCTCTTCGCCTTCCCAGCCATAGTGATATTCAGACCCTAATCAAAACACCTGAAGATCCAACGTGGAGATCAATAGCGATAGAACCAGCCACCAAGCGCGCCGCTGCCTACTACCAGAAATCCCCAATATAACGTTTGCCGAGAACTCCTACACGTTCCGTTGCTTACACCGTCTTACGGTGATCTACCTGAGCAGAAACAATGGACAATGAACCTGCAACCCCGAGAGTCAGAGACTCAGACCCCACATCAAGCAACACTCATAATCATACAACATTACTTGGGAATTGAACCTGCAACCCTGAGAGTTTGAGACTCAGACCTTAAACTACAAGCAAACACGCATAATAATACCGCCTTAAAGGGGAATGAACCTGTACCCTTGAGAGTAAGCGTCTCCAACCTCAACTGTTAGGCTACCCTACAGAGCAATAAAGCAATGCCCTGCAGTCTGTAGGCGATTTGCAAAATGACAACGTGATTAAAACCTTGCACGATTCTCTGCCTACCCGCGATGGATACACTCTATGCAGCCGATCTAAAATTAATTTAATTCACTCTGTTTACCACCGCGCGTGTTATCCCCCGCGCGCGCGCGCTGCAGCCCGCTTCTACCTGCTGCCGGCGCTCTACCCGCTGCCAACAAGGCAAAATTAATCTGGCACAGCTAGCCACCCTGTAGAAATGCTAGCGCGCTTCACAGACCCAAAATTACTGCAGCTGCCGGAGGGGTGCGCGCTCCTTCGAGCCCACGTGCGCCACCGCCTCCCGTTACCTGCTGCCTCTTCCGCTCTTCCTACGATCGGCTGCCTCGGGCTGCTTCACGTCCGGTACGATCACGCCTTCCCCAGACGAGCTGCTCCGCGAAAACGAACTCCCGATGGGGCGCTTCTTCCCTGTGAACAGGCCACACACGTAGCGTCCCGACCCAAGAACAGCAAAACCGCCTTCCGCCGATTCGGAGACAATACGCGACGTTCGCGATAATAGCCCAACTACTTCTCCTCGCTCACGATTCTGCAAAAGAAAAAGAAAACAAATGTTACCGCCTCCTAGCGAGGCGTGGGGGTCAAGCTGGGGAGCCAGGAACCAAGAGGAGGCTTCCTGGGCTCCCCAGCCCTTTATAGCCCTGGTCGGATGTTTGCCCCTCGGCGCGACCCGGAAGCGATTTGAATCGCTTCCGGGTCATGCCCAAGCCCGGGACCTATGAAGGAGAGGGGGAGGCGGCAGCCGCGTCACAAGGGTGCGCGAAAGTCATGCCCCCCCCTCCCCCACCGTCGCGGAGGGGGCCGGCTCGACCGCCATACCTTTTGGCGTGGCCGATGCCGGCCCCGCCGTTCTATTCCACTCCTGCTCACCAACACAGCCAATGAGCCTACCTTTTCATGAGTACTGGTACTCTCCAGGGCAGTAGAGAAGTGCCGGTACTCAGAGTGATAAATCTAAGAAATGCAGGTACTCAGTACTGGTGAGTACCGGCCCATTTAGAGCACTGGGATCAGTGTAACACAGAATGAGGGCTGTGTGTGTGGGATCAGTGTAACACGGGTGAGGGCTGTGTGTGGGGATCAGTGTAACACAGAATTAGGGCTGTGTGTGTGGGGATCACTGTAACACGGGTGAGGGCTCTGTGTGGGGATCAGTGTAACAATGGGTGAGGGCTGTGTGTGGGTATCAGTGTAACAAATGCTGGGGCTGTGCGTGGAGATCAGTGTAACACTGGTTGAGGGCTGTTTGTGGGGATCACTGTAACACGGGGTGAGGGCTGTGTGTGGGGATCAGTGTAACACAGGGTGAGGGCTGTGTGTGAGGATCAGTGTAACACAAGTGTGAGGGTTGTGTGTGGGGATCAGTGTAACACGGGGTGAGGGCTGTGTGTGGGGATCAGTGTAACACAGAATGAGGGCTGTGTGTTTGGGGATCACTGTAACACAGGTGAGGGATGTGTGTGGGGATCAGTGTAACACGGGGTGAGGGCTGTGAGTGGGGATCAGTGTAACATGGGGTGAGGGCTGTGTCTGGGGATCAGTGTAACACGGGGTGAGGGCTGTGTGTGGGGATCAGTGTAACTCAGGGTGAGGGCTCTGTGTGGGGATCAGTGTAACAATGGGTGAGGGCTGTGTGTGGGTATCAGTGTAACACATTCTGGGGCTGTGCGTGGAGATCAGTGTAACACTGGGTGAGGGCTGTTTGTGGGGATCACTGTAACACGGGGTGAGGGCTGTGTGTGGGGATCAGTGTAACACAGGGTGAGGGGCGGGCTGTGTGTGAGGATCAGTGTAACACAAGTGTGAGGGTTGTGTGCGGGGATCAGTGTAACACGGGGTGAGGGTTGTGTCTGGGGATCTGTGTAACAGCGGGTGAGGGCTGTGTGTGAGGATCGCTGTAACACTGGGTGAGGGCTGTGTGTGGGGATCAGTGTAACAGAGTGAGGGCTTTTGAGATCAGTGTAACACGGGGTGAGGGCTGTGTGTGGGGATCAGTGTAACACCGGGTCATGGTTGTGTGTGGGGATCAGTGTAACACAGGGTGGGGGCTGTGTGTGGGGATCAGTGTAACACGGGGTGAGGGCTGTGTTTGGGAATCAGTGTAACACAGGGTGAGGCAGAGGCGCAACTTGATCTAAATTTCAGGGGGGGCTAAGAAAACATTTCAGGGGGAGGGGGCAAATTCTTCCAGCAATAGTCAGAGTAGAGATGCGGGGGCTCTAGAAGGAGTGGAAAAAACACAACAAAGCCTCAATAACAAGCAAATGGTCTTGTAAGAAGTACTCAGGTGCGGCTGTGTGTGTGCCTGGGAAGCTGTCTCAGCCCAGGCTGACACCCACAACAGGAGGGGCTTAAGCCCTTTGAGCTCAATGGGCTTTGCACGCCTGGGGTGAGGTCTGTGTGTGGGGACCAATGTAACACAGGGTGAGGGCTGTGTGTGGGGATCAGTGTAACATGGGGTGAGGGCTGTGTGTGTGGATCAGTTTAACACTGGGTGAGGGCTGTGTGTGGGGATCTGTGTAACACAGGGTGAGGGCCGTGTGTGGGAATCAATGTAACGGGGTGAAGCTGTGTGTGGGGATCACTGTAACATGGGGTGAGGGCTGTGTGTGGGGATCAGTTTACCATGGGGTGGGGCTGTGTGTGGGCATCCGTGTAACACGGGGTGAGGATTATGCGTGGGCATCATCGTTACACAGGTGGGAGCTGTGTGTAGACATCAGTGTAACATGGGTTGAGGGCAGTGGCGGCTAGTGACGTTCGAAAGTAGTGGGCGTAAACGTTCGGGTTGAGTGCCATCTCTTATGCATAATATTCAGTCTTCAGAAGGTCAGGCAACAGTTTGTGCATGAGTTACCCACTGCATGACACATAAGGCACTGTATGTAGAGGACATGAAAATACATGCAACATGAATGGATTATATGATAATTTAGCTTGAACATTTCTGGAAATTAAATGTGCCAATTGGGTGAAAGCCAATGTTACCATATTTTAGGGCACAAGCACAAGCACTGGTCAGCAACTCTCTTCCCTTTAATATCTCGCCATTCCCAAGTGTTTCCCTCACGATCTTTTCATTGCATCCATCTTTTTTCTCCTATGTATCTTTTCCTCTGACTCGAACACATGTTCAGTTTCTAGAGGGAGTCGATGGAACACAGAGGGAGCCAACTTTTCAGGTGTTAATCTATGTTTGTAGAAAGAGCCCTAAAAACTACCACAAACCCAGCCCCACCCACCCTGAGCCCTTAAAACTGCCCTCTACACCTTCTAACTACCCCAACCCCAGCCCCCCTTGCCCTGAGCCCTAAAACTGCTCCCTGCCCTACAAATAACCCTGGCCCCCTCCTGAGTTCCTAAACCTACCGCCACCCCGAAAAGCTACCCCCCAAGACCCTGCCACCCTTAACTCACTTCATCCTCTCCCGATTCCTGAACGGCCTTCCTCTTCCTGTCTTCCTGTCCCACCCATCCGCTTCGCAACTAGACCGTGCATTGCCTAACCCATGCATATGCATTGTTAAGGCATATGCGTGGTTAAGGCAAGCATGGTACAGCTTGCGGGGAAAACGGTGCACGTGACTGAGCCCACGTTGTTGAGGCCATTTCCCCTCCTAATTGGCCAGTGTGTTCTGGTCGTCACTTCCTTTTCTTTCTGTGAAGCATGGTTGAAGGACAGAGTGCTTCCTCTTGATTAGTATCCCCCACCTGATCGTGCTGTGAATGAGGTACTATTTCTCATTCCCGTCTCACCCAACCTGTATGCCGTGTTGCTTCTCCCCCTCCCACTCACCCCCTTTTTGAGTTTCTGCCCGTCGTGCTCCCTCAGCCTTAATTGCTTGCCTGTACCCCCACTGTTTCCCCCTTTTTTGTTTGCCCATCCCACCCTAAAAACAAAGTTATGATGCGATGCCAGCTCTGGCCGCAACTTAGCGCATTCTAAAATGTTCTTATAGCCACAATGAACAGCCGTGCCGCTGGACAACATGGCTAAAAGACATTGGCAAGTCAATAGTTCTTGCATAGGGACCCATTGGCTTTGGCAATGCTTGTTACTATTTGAACAGCAAAACAGTATACAAAATGCAAAGAAGCATACATCATACTCAAATCACGTAATATTTTATTTAATTTGAAAACAAAAAAGTACAAAAATTAAATTTTAGTGGGAATAGGCAAGATTTTCAAAATGTGGTTTTATTTGTAACAGACGCTGTTATGCTAGACTCCTGCATAGGCGTTTCAACAGGTCGATCACAAGCTACCAATAGCCCTCTGGCCTCACATGATAATAACCTGTCGGAGTGTGATGCTAGACTTTAGCACAGATCGATCATGAGCTACCAATAGCTCTCTGGCCTCACATGATAATTACCTGTCAGAGTGCGATGCTAGACTCTAGCACAGATCGATCATGTGCTACCAATAGCTCTCTGGCTTCACATCATAATTACCAGTCAGAGTGCGATGCTAGACTCTAGCACAGATCGATCATGAGCTACCAGCAGCCCTCTGGCCTCACATGATAATTACCTGTCAGAGTGCGATGCTAGACTCTAGCACAGATCGATCACGAGCTACCAGCAGCCCTCTGGCCTCACATGATAATTACCTGTCAGAGTGTGATGCTAGACTCTAGCACAGATCGATCATGAGCTACCAGCAGCCCTCTGGCCTCACATGATAATTACCTGTCAGAGTGTGATGCTAGACTCCAGCAGAGGCGTTTCCAACAGGTCGATCGCGAGCTACCAATAGCTCTCTGGCCTCACATGATAATTACCTGTCAGAGTGCGATGCTAGACTCTAGCACAGATCGATCATGAGCTACCAATAGCTCTCTGGCCTCACATGATAAGTACCTGTCAGAGTGCGATGCTAGACTCTAGCACAGACCGATCATGTGCTACCAATAGCTCTCTGGCTTCACATGATAATTACCAGTCAGAGTGCGATGCTAGACTCTAGCACAGATCGATCATGAGCTACCAATAGCCCTCTGGCCTCACATGATAATTACCAGTCAGAGTGCGATGCTAGACTCTAGCACAGATCGATCACGAGCTACCAGCAGCCCTCTGGCCTCACATGATAATTACCTGTCAGAGTGCGATGCTAGACTCTAGCACAGATCGATCACGAGCTACCAGCAGCCCTCTGGCCTCACATGATAATTACCTGTCAGAGTGTGATGCTAGACTCTAGCACAGATCGATCATGAGCTACCAGCAGCCCTCTGGCCTCACATGATAATTACCTGTCAGAGTGTGATGCTAGACTCCAGCAGAGGCGTTTCCAACAGGTCGATCGCGAGCTACCAATAGCTCTCTGGCCTCACATGATAATTACCTGTCAGAGTGCGATGCTAGACTCTAGCACAGATCGATCATGAGCTACCAATAGCTACACAGCAACCCTGCACTCTTTCCTACTCCCTGCTGACGAGAGGCAACAACCTCAAAACACGTGTCCAGGGATGGCACACGCTATTCACACTTGCACTCACGACACGAGCATAGGTGTACTCGCCGACGCTGACTACAGGGACCACAGTTCTTTGGGGTAACACGCAGGTAGGTCAGCAGTGTGCGACCATTTTGGATTAGTTATTTAGTGGCTCATTGAGCCGGGAAGCCGACGGGCTTAGGTTACGCACCTGCGTTGCTACGAGAGGTACATACCTGATAATGATTTTAGCAGCCTACACAGCAACCCTGCACTCTTTCCTACTCCCTGCTGACGAGAGGCAACAACCTCGAAACACGTGTCCAGGGATGGCACACGCTATTCACACTTGCACTCACGACACGAGCATAGGTGTACTCGCCGACGCTGACTACAGGGACCACAGTTCTTTGGGGTAACACGCAGGTAGGTCAGCAGTGTGCGACCATTTTGGATTAGTTATTTAGTGGCTCATTGAGCCGGGAAGCCGACGGGCTTAGGTTACGCACCTGCGTTGCTACGAGAGGTACATACCTGATAATGATTTTAGCAGCCTACACAGCAACCCTGCACTCTTTCCTACTCCCTGCTGACGAGAGGCAACAACCTCGAAACACGTGTCCAGGGATGGCACACGCTATTCACACTTGCACTCACGACACGAGCATAGGTGTACTCGCTGACGCTGACTACATGGACCACAGTTCTTTGGGGTAACACGCAGGTAGGTCAGCAGTGTGCGACCATTTTGGATTAGTTATTTAGTGGCTCATTGAGCCGGGAAGCCGACGGGCTTAGGTTACGCACCTGCGTTGCTACGAGAGGTACATACCTGATAATGATTTTAGCAGCCTACACAGCAACCCTGCACTCTTTCCTACTCCCTGCTGACGAGAGGCAACAACCTCGAAACACATGTCCAGGGATGGCACACGCTATTCACACTTGCACTCACGACACGAGCATAGGTGTACTCGCCGACGCTGACTACAGGGACCACAGTTCTTTGGGGTAACACGCAGGTAGGTCAGCAGTGTGCGACCATTTTGGATTAGTTATTTAGTGGCTCATTGAGCCGGGAAGCCGACGGGCTTAGGTTACGCACCTGCGTTGCTACGAGAGGTACATACCTGATAATGATTTTAGCAGCCTACACAGCAACCCTGCACTCTTTCCTACTCCCTGCTGACGAGAGGCAACAACCTCGAAACACGTGTCCAGGGATGGCACACGCTATTCACACTTGCACTCACGACACGAGCATAGGTGTACTCGCCGACGCTGACTACAGGGACCACAGTTCTTTGGGGTAACACGCAGGTAGGTCAACAGTGTGCGACCATTTTGGATTAGTTATTTAGTGGCTCATTGAGCCGGGAAGCCGACGGGCTTAGGTTACGCACCTGCGTTGCTACGAGAGGTACATACCTGATAATGATTTTAGCAGCCTACACAGCAACCCTGCACTCTTTCCTACTCCCTGCTGACGAGAGGCAACAACCTCGAAACACGTGTCCAGGGATGGCACACGCTATTCACACTTGCACTCACGACACGAGCATAGGTGTACTCGCCGACGCTGACTACAGGGACCACAGTTCTTTGGGGTAAGACGCAGGTAGGTCAGCAGTGTGCGACCATTTTGGATTAGTTATTTAGTGGCTCATTGAGCCGGGAAGCCGACGGGCTTAGGTTACGCACCTGTGTTGCTACGAGAGGTACATACCTGATAATGATTTTAGAAGCCTACACAGCAACCCTGCACTCTTTCCTACTCCCTGCTGACGAGAGGCAACAACCTCGAAACACGTGTCCAGGGATGGCACACGCTATTCACACTTGCACTCACGACACGAGCATAGGTGTACTCGCCGACGCTGACTACAGGGACCACAGTTCTTTGGGGTAACACGCAGGTAGGTCAGCAGTGTGCGACCATTTTGGATTAGTTATTTAGTGGCTCATTGAGCCGGGAAGCCGACAGGCTTAGGTTACGCACCTGCGTTGCTACGAGAGGTACATACCTGATAATGATTTTAGCAGCCTACACAGCAACCCTGCACTCTTTCCTACTCCCTGCTGACGAGAGGCAACAACCTCGAAACACGTGTCCAGGGATGGCACACGCTATTCACACTTGCACTCACGACACGAGCATAGGTGTACTCGCTGACGCTGACTACAGGGACCACAGTTCTTTGGGGTAACACGCAGGTAGGTCAGCAGTGTGCGACCATTTTGGATTAGTTATTTAGTGGCTCATTGAGCCGGGAAGCCGACGGGCTTAGGTTACGCACCTGCGTTGCTACGAGAGGTACATACCTGATAATGATTTGAGCAGCCTACACAGCAACCCTGCACTCTTTCTTACTCCCTGCTGACGAGAGGCAACAACCTCGAAACACGTGTCCAGGGATGGCACACGCTATTCACACTTGCACTCACGACACGAGCATAGGTGTACTTGCTGACGCTGACTACAGGGACCACAGTTCTTTGGGGTAACACGCAGGTAGGTCAGCAGTGTGCGACCATTTTGGATTAGTTATTTAGTGGCTCATTGAGCCGGGAAGCCGACGGGCTTAGGTTACGCACCTGCGTTGCTACGAGAGGTACATACCTGATAGTGATTTTAGCAGCCTACACAGCAACCCTGCACTCTTTCCTACTCCCTGCTGACGAGAGGCAACAACCTCGAAACACGTGTCCAGGGATGGCACACGCTATTCACACTTGCACTCACGACATGAGCATAGGTGTACTCGCCGATGCTGACTACAGGGACCACAGTTCTTTGGGGTAACACGCAGGTAGGTCAGCAGTGTGCGACCATTTTGGATTAGCTACCAATAGCTCTCTGGCCTCACATGATAAGTACCTGTCAGAGTGCGATGCTAGACTCTAGCACAGATCGATCATGAGCTACCAATAGCTCTCTGGCCTCACATGATAATTACCTGTCAAAGTGCGATGCTAGACTCTAGCACAGATCGATCATGTGCTACCAATAGCCCTCTGGCCTCACATGATAATTACCAGTCAGAGTGCGATGCTAGACTCTAGCACAGATCGAGCACGAGCTACCAGCAGCCCTCTGGCCTCACATGATAATTACCTGTCAGAGTGCGATGCTAGACTCTAGCACAGATCGATCACGAGCTACCAGCAGCCCTCTGGCCTCACATGATAATGACCTGTCAGAGTGCGATGCTAGACTCTAGCACAGATCGATCATGAGCTACCAGCAGCCCTCTGGCCTCACATGATAATTACCTGTCGGAGTGCGATGCTAGACTCCAGCAGAGGCGTTTCCAACAGGTCGATCGCGAGCTACCAAGAGCTCTATGGCTTCACATAATAATTACCTGTCAGCTGGTTGGACAAAATATCAACTGTCCAGATTTAAAGCAGCCATTTGTAACACAGTACAATGCTTTTTGTTGGGCTTAGGGATCCGGAAATGAAGGAACATGTAGCTTACTCTCTTCTGAATTATTTTTTTTTTTCATTTTCTTTCTTTATTTTGCTACTTGTGTCATTCTTTAACTATTTCTTTCTTTTTCTCCTTTTCTTCTTGTTTCACTGCTTCTTTAGTACTTTGTTTTCTTTTGCCTCCTTTCACTCGCTTTTCTGCATTTCTTTCCTTTTCTCCCACGTTCTCTTGTTTCTTTCTTCTTTCATTCTCACCTTTTTGTCGCATTTCTTAATTCTTCCCGTCTTTGTTTTTCAGTTTCTTGTTTTTTTCTACCTCTTTTCATCCTCTACTTCTCCAGCTTGTCTCTCGTTTCTGTTTCTTTGTTATTTTCTTTTTTTGTCTGCTCTTTCCTTCTGCAAAGGTTTTTTAAAATTTCTGTGTATCATCTTATGGTGTTTCATTGTTAAAAATACATCTGAAACCCACATTCCGAACTGTTTTGCTGCGGCCCAAGGGTTTTGGAATGATGCTACTTTCACAAGGCATGATGTTTATCAAGCCGGGCTCCACCCACATCCTCTTCTTTTCTTTGCTTTATTATTCACACTCCCTGTTCACCCCCCGCGCCACTCTCTTTTAAACATAATTTCTAAGGAGGGCCGGCTGAGTCGCAACTCGTTCTATGTCTTTAAAATGAAAGGGATGGAAAATAAAAGTGGAGGAGGAGGGATGGAGCTCGGAGCCCACTACAGCGGAAGCAGAGAGAAACAGGGTGCCGCGTGGGTGGTGGGGGAGAAGGAGGGCAGGAGGGGTGGGTGCGCCCCCGGGGGCTGTCGGTGCTGTTGGATGAGGAGCATTAGTAATCAGATCGTGCCCCACCAGCACCGTGGCAGCAGCCTTTGCTTAGTGGAATGAATGCAGAGACCCCCCATAGGCTGTTTCTTAGAGGTGATTCCACCCGATGTTTGTTGGTGCAATAGATATAAAAGCACAGAGCTCTCGAGGCTGTCTCTAAGAGGCGATCTTCCACCCGATGTTTGTTGGTGCAATACATATAAAAGCACAGAGCTCTCTGAGGCTGTCTCTAAGAGGCGATCTTCCACCCGATGTTTGTTGGTGCAATAGATATAAAAGCACAGAGCTCTCGAGGCTGTCTCTAAGAGGCGATCTTCTACCCGATGTTTGTTGGTGCAATAGATATAAAAGCACAGAGCTCTCGAGGCTGTCTCTAAGAGGCGATCTTCCACCCGATGTTTGTTGGTGCAATAGATATAAAAGCACAGAGCTCTCAAGGCTGTCTCTAAGAGGCGATCTTACCCCCGATGTTTGTTGGTGCAATAGATATAAACGCACAGAGCTCTCGAGGCTGTTTCTAAGAGGCGATCTTACCCCCGATGTTTGTTGGTGCAATAGATATAAACGCACAGAGCTCTCGAGGCTGTTTCTAAGAGGTGATCTTCCACCCGATGTTTGTTGGTGCAATAGATATAAAAGCACTGAGCTCTCGAGGCTGTCTCTAAGAGGCGATCTTCCACCCGATGTTTGTTGGTGCAATAGATATAAAAGCACTGAGCTCTCGAGGCTGTCTCTAAGAGGCGATCTTCCACCCGATGTTTGTTGGTGCAATAGATATAAAAGCACAGAGCTCTCGAGGCTGTCTCTAAGAGGCGATATTCCACCCGATGTTTGTTGGTGCAATAGATATAAAAGCACAGAGCTCTCGAGGTTGTCTCTAAGAGGCGATCTTCCACCCGATGTTTGCTGGTGCAATAGATATAAAAGCACAGAGCTCTCGAGGCTGTTTCTAAGAGGCGATCTTCCACCCGATGTTTGTTGGTGAAATAGATATAAAAGCACAGAGCTCTCGAGGCTGTCTCTAAGAGGTGATCTTCCACCCGATGTTTGTTGGTGCAATAGATATAATAGCACAGAGCTCTGGAGGCTGTTTCTAAGAGGCGATCTTCCACCCGATGTTTGTCGGTGCAATAGATATAAAAGCACAGAGCTCTCGAGGCTGTTTCTAAGAGGTGATCTTCCCCAATGTTTGTTGGTGTAATCGATATAAAAGCACAGAGCTCTCGAGGCTGTTTCTAAGAGGTGATCTTCCCCGATGTTTGTTGGTGCAATAGATATAAAGGCACAGAGCTCTCAAGGCTGTCTCTAAGAGGCGATCTTCCACCCGATGTTTGTTGGTGCAATAGATATAAAAGTACAGAGCTCTCGAGGCTGTTTCTTAGAGGCGATCTTCCACCCGATGTTTGTTGGTACAATAGATATAAAAGCACAGCGCTCTTGAGGCTGTCTCTAAGAGGCGATCTTCCACCCGATGTTTGTTGGTGCAATACATATAAAAGCACAGAGCTCTCGAGGCTGTCTCTAAGAGGCGGTCTTCCACCCGATGTTTGTTGGTGCAATAGATATAAAAGCACAGAGCTCTCGAGGTTGTCTCTAAGAGGCGATCTTCCACCCGATGTTTGTTGGTGCAATAGATATAAAAGCACAGAGCTCTCAAGGCTGTCTCTAAGAGGCGATCTTACCCCCGATGTTTGTTGGTGCAATAGATATAAACGCACAGAGCTCTCGAGGCTGTTTGTAAGAGGCAATCTTACCCCCGATGTTTGTTGGTGCAATAGATATAAACGCACAGAGCTCTCGAGGCTGTTTCTAAGAGGCGATCTTCCACCCGATGTTTGTTGGTGCAATAGATATAAAAGCACTGAGCTCTCGAGGCTGTCTCTAAGAGGCGATCTTCCACCCGATGTTTGTTGGTGCAATAGATATAAAAGCACTGAGCTCTCGAGGCTGTCTCTAAGAGGCGATCTTCCACCCGATGTTTGTTGGTGCAATAGATATAAAAGCACAGAGCTCTCGAGGCTGTCTCTAAGAGGCGATCTTCCACCCGATGTTTGTTGGTGCAATAGATATAAAAGCACAGAGCTCTCGAGGTTGTCTCTAAGAGGCGATCTTCCACCCGATGTTTGCTGGTGCAATAGATATAAAAGCAAAGAGCTCTCGAGGCTGTTTCTAAGAGGCGATCTTCCACCCGATGTTTGTTGGTGCAATAGATATAAAAGCACAGAGCTCTCGAGGCTGTCTCTAAGAGGTGATCTTCCACCCGATGTTTGTTGGTGCAATAGATATAATAGCACAGAGCTCTGGAGGCTGTTTCTAAGAGGCGATCTTCCACCCGATGTTTGTCGGTGCAATAGATATAAAAGCACAGAGCTCTCGAGGCTGTTTCTAAGAGGTGATCTTCCCCAATGTTTGTTGGTGCAATAGATATAAAAGCACAGAGCTCTCGAGGCTGTTTCTAAGAGGTGATCTTCCCCGATGTTTGTTGGTGCAATAGATATAAAAGCACAGAGCTCTCAAGGCTGTCTCTAAGAGGCGATCTTCCACCCGATGTTTGTTGGTGCAATAGATATAAAAGTACAGAGCTCTCGAGGCTGTTTCTTAGAGGCGATCTTCCACCCGATGTTTGTTGGTACAATAGATATAAAAGCACAGCGCTCTTGAGGCTGTCTCTAAGAGGCGATCTTCCACCCGATGTTTGTCGGTGCAATAGATATAAAAGCACAGAGCACTCGAGGCTGTCTCTAAGAGGCGATCTTCCACCCGATGTTTGTTGCTACAATAGATATAAAAGCACAGAGCTCTCGAGGCTGTCTCTAAGAGGCGATCTTCCACCCGATGTTTGTTGCTACAATAGATATAAAAGCACAGAGCTCTCGGGGGTGTTTCCAAGAGGTGATCTTCCACCCGATGTTTGTTGCTACAATAGATATAAAAGCACAGAGCTCTCGAGGCTGTTTCCAAGAGGCGATCTTCCACCCGATGTTTGTCGGTGTAATAGATATTAAAGCACAGAGCTCTCGAGGTTGTTTCTAAGAGGCGATCTTCCACCCGGTGTTTGTTGGTACAATAGATATAAAAAGCACAGAGCTCTCGAGGCTGTTTCCAAGAGGCGATCTTCCACCCGATGTTTGTTGGTATAATAGATATAAAAGCACAGAGCTCTCGGGGCTGTTTCTAAGAGGCGATCTTCCACCCGATGTTTGTTGGTGCAATACATATAAAATCACAGAGCTCTCGAGGCTGTTTCCAAGAGGCGATCTTACACCCGATGTTTGTTGGTGCAATAGATATAAAAGCACAAAGCTCTTGAGGCTGTCTCTAAGAGGCGATCTCCCACTTGATGTTTGTTGGTGCAATAGATATAAAAGCACAGAGCTCTCGAGGCAGTCTCTAAGAGGTGATCTCCCACCTGATGTTTGTTGGTGCAATAGATATAAAAGCACAGAGCTCTCGAGGCTGTTTCCAAGAGGCGATCTTCTACCCGATGTTTGTCGGTGCAATAGATGTAAAAGCACAGAGCTCTCGAGGCTGTTTCTAAGAGGCGATCTTGCACCCGATGTTTGTTGGTGCAATAGATATAAAAGCACAGAGCTCTCGAGGCTGTCTCTAAGAGGCGATCTTCCACCCGATGTTTGTTGCTACAATAGATATAAAAGCACAGAGCTCTCGAGGCTGTCTCTAAGAGGCGATCTTCCACCCGATGTTTGTTGCTACAATAGATATAAAAGCACAGAGCTCTCTGGGCTGTTTCCAAGAGGCGATCTCCCACCCGATGTTTGTCGGTGCAATAGATATAAAAGCACAGAGCTCTTGAGGCTGTCTCTAAGAGGCGATCTCCCACCCGATGTTTGTTCGTGCAATAGATATAAAAGCACAGAGCTCTCGAGGCTGTCTCTAAGAGGTGATCTCCCACCTGATGTTTGTTGGTGCAATAGATATAAAAGCACAGAGCTCTCGAGGCTGTTTCCAAGAGGCGATCTTCCACCCGATGTTTGTCGGTGCAATAGATGTAAAAGCACAGAGCTCTCGAGGCTGTTTCTAAGAGGCGATCTTCCACCCGATGTTTGTTGGTGCAAAAGATATAAAAGCACAGAGCTCTCGAGGCTGTCTCTAAGAGGCGATCTTCCACCCGATGTTTGTTGATACAATAGATATAAAAGCACAGAGCTCTCGAGGGTGTCTCTAAGAGGCGATCTTCCACCCGATGTTTGTTGCTACAATAGATATAAAAGCACAGAGCTCTCTGGGCTGTTTCCAAGAGGCGATCTCCCACCCGATGTTTCTCGGTGCAATAGATATAAAAGCACAGAGCTCTTGAGGCTGTTTCTAAGAGGCGATCTTCCACCCGATGTTTGTCGGTGCAATAGATATAAAAGCACGGAGCTCTCGAGGCTGTTTCTAAGAGGCGATCTTCCACCCGATGTTTGTCGGTGCAATAGATATAAAAGCACGGAGCTCTCGAGGCTGTCTCTAAGAGGCGATCTTCCACTCGATGTTTGTTGGTGCAATACATATAAAAGCACAGAGCTCTCGAGGCTGTCTCTAAGAGGCGATCTTCCACCTTGTGTTTGTTGCTACAATAGATATAAAAGCACAGAGCTCTCGAGGCTGTCCGTAAGAGGCGATCTTCCACCCGATGTTTGTTGCTACAATAGATATAAAAGCACAGAGCTCTCGAGGCTGTTTCCAAGAGGCGATCTTCCACCCGATGTTGGTTGGTGCAATAGATATAAAAGCACAGAGCTCTCGGGGCTGTTTCCAAGAGGCGATCTTCCACCCAGTGTTTGTTGGTGCAATAGATTTAAAAGCACAGAGCTCTCGAGGCTGTCTCTAAGAGTCGATCTTCCACCCGATGTTTGTTGCTACAACAGATATAAAAGCACAGAGCTCTCGAGGCTGTTTCCAAGAGGCGATCTTCCACCCGATGTTGGTTGGTGCAATAGATATAAAAGCACAGAGCTCTCGGGGCTGTTTCCAAGAGGCGATCTTCCACCCAGTGTTTGTTGGTGCAATAGATTTAAAAGCACAGAGCTCTCGAGGCTGTCTCTAAGAGTCGATCTTCCACCCGATGTTTGTTGCTACAATAGATATAAAAGCACAGAGCTCTCGAGGCTGTCTCTAAGAGGCGATCTTCCACCCGATGTTTGTTGGTGCAATACATATAAAAGCACAGAGCTCTCTGAGGCTGTCTCTAAGAGGCGATCTTCCACCCGATGTTTGTTGGTGCAATAGATATAAAAGCACAGAGCTCTCGAGGCTGTCTCTAAGAGGCGATCTTCCACCCGATGTTTGTTGGTGCAATAGATATAAAAGCACAGAGCTCTCAAGGCTGTCTCTAAGAGGCGATCTTACCCCCGATGTTTGTTGGTGCAATAGATATAAACGCACAGAGCTCTCGAGGCTGTTTCTAAGAGGCGATCTTACCCCCGATGTTTGTTGGTGCAATAGATATAAACGCACAGAGCTCTCGAGGCTGTTTCTAAGAGGTGATCTTCCACCCGATGTTTGTTGGTGCAATAGATATAAAAGCACTGAGCTCTCGAGGCTGTCTCTAAGAGGCGATCTTCCACCCGATGTTTGTTGGTGCAATAGATATAAAAGCACTGAGCTCTCGAGGCTGCCTCTAAGAGGCGATCTTCCACCCGATGTTTGTTGGTGCAATAGATATAAAAGCACAGAGCTCTCGAGGCTGTCTCTAAGAGGCGATCTTCCACCCGATGTTTGTTGCTACAATAGATATAAAAGCACAGAGCTCTCGAGGCTGTCTCTAAGAGGCGATCTTGCACCCGATGTTTGTTGATACAATAGATATAAAAGCACAGAGCTCTCTGGGCTGTTTCCAAGAGGCGATCTCCCACCCGATGTTTGTCGGTGCAATAGATATAAAAGCACAGAGCTCTTGAGGCTGTCTCTAAGAGGCGATCTCCCACCCGATGTTTGTTCGTGCAATAGATATAAAAGCACAGAGCTCTCGAGGCTGTCTCTAAGAGGTGATCTCCCACCTGATGTTTGTTGGTGCAATAGATATAAAAGCACAGAGCTCTCGAGGCTGTTTCCAAGAGGCGATCTTCCACCCGATGTTTGTCGGTGCAATAGATGTAAAAGCACAGAGCTCTCGAGGCTGTTTCTAAGAGGCGATCTTCCACCCGATGTTTGTTGGTGCAATAGATATAAAAGCACAGAGCTCTCGAGGCTGTCTCTAAGAGGCGATCTTCCACCCGATGTTTGTTGATACAATAGATATAAAAGCACAGAGCTCTCGAGGGTGTCTCTAAGAGGCGATCTTCCACCCGATGTTTGTTGCTACAATAGATATAAAAGCACAGAGCTCTCTGGGCTGTTTCCAAGAGGCGATCTCCCACCCGATGTTTCTCGGTGCAATAGATATAAAAGCACAGAGCTCTTGAGGCTGTTTCTAAGAGGCGATCTTCCACCCGATGTTTGTCGGTGCAATAGATATAAAAGCACGGAGCTCTCGAGGCTGTTTCTAAGAGGCGATCTTCCACCCGATGTTTGTCGGTGCAATAGATATAAAAGCACGGAGCTCTCGAGGCTGTCTCTAAGAGGCGATCTTCCACTCGATGTTTGTTGGTGCAATACATATAAAAGCACAGAGCTCTCGAGGCTGTCTCTAAGAGGCGATCTTCCACCTTGTGTTTGTTGCTACAATAGATATAAAAGCACAGAGCTCTCGAGGCTGTCCGTAAGAGGCGATCTTCCACCCGATGTTTGTTGCTACAATAGATATAAAAGCACAGAGCTCTCGAGGCAGTTTCCAAGAGGCGATCTTCCACCCGATGTTGGTTGGTGCAATAGATATAAAAGCACAGAGCTCTCGGGGCTGTTTCCAAGAGGCGATCTTCCACCCAGTGTTTGTTGGTGCAATAGATTTAAAAGCACAGAGCTCTCGAGGCTGTCTCTAAGAGTCGATCTTCCACCCGATGTTTGTTGCTACAACAGATATAAAAGCACAGAGCTCTCGAGGCTGTTTCCAAGAGGCGATCTTCCACCCGATGTTGGTTGGTGCAATAGATATAAAAGCACAGAGCTCTCGAGGCTGTCTCTAAGAGTCGATCTTCCACCCGATGTTTGTTGCTACAATAGATATAAAAGCACAGAGCTCTCGAGGCTGTCTC
This sequence comes from Triturus cristatus, assembly GCF_964204655.1. Taxonomy (NCBI): domain Eukaryota; kingdom Metazoa; phylum Chordata; class Amphibia; order Caudata; family Salamandridae; genus Triturus; species Triturus cristatus. Next base: position 113,832,163 of record NC_140579.1, on the reverse strand, counting down.
TAAGAGGCGATCTTCCACCCGATGTTTGTTGGTGCAATACATATAAAAGCACAGAGCTCTCTGAGGCTGTCTCTAAGAGGCGATCTTCCACCCGATGTTTGTTGGTGCAATACATATAAAAGCACAGAGCTCTCGAGGCTGTCTCTAAGAGGCGATCTTCCACCCGATGTTTGTTGGTGCAATAGATATAAAAGCACAGAGCTCTCAAGGCTGTCTCTAAGAGGCGATCTTACCCCCGATGTTTGTTGGTGCAATAGATATAAACGCACAGAGCTCTCGAGGCTGTTTCTAAGAGGCGATCTTACCCCCGATGTTTGTTGGTGCAATAGATATAAACGCACAGAGCTCTCGAGGCTGTTTCTAAGAGGTAATCTTCCACCCGATGTTTGTTGGTGCAATAGATATAAAAGCACTGAGCTCTCGAGGCTGTCTCTAAGAGGCGATCTTCCACCCGATGTTTGTTGGTGCAATAGATATAAAAGCACTGAGCTCTCGAGGCTGTCTCTAAGAGGCGATCTTCCACCCGATGTTTGTTGGTGCAATAGATATAAAAGCACAGAGCTCTCGAGGCTGTCTCTAAGAGGCGATATTCCACCCGATGTTTGTTGGTGCAATAGATATAAAAGCACAGAGCTCTCGAGGTTGTCTCTAAGAGGCGATCTTCCACCCGATGTTTGCTGGTGCAATAGATATAAAAGCACAGAGCTCTCGAGGCTGTCTCTAAGAGGTGATCTTCCACCCGATGTTTGTTGGTGCAATAGATATAATAGCACAGAGCTCTGGAGGCTGTTTCTAAGAGGCGATCTTCCACCCGATGTTTGTCGGTGCAATAGATATAAAAGCACAGAGCTCTCGAGGCTGTCTCTAAGAGGTGATCTCCCACCTGATGTTTGTTGGTGCAATAGATATAAAAGCACAGAGCTCTCGAGGCTGTTTCCAAGAGGCGATCTTCCACCCGATGTTTGTCGGTGCAATAGATGTAAAAGCACAGAGCTCTCGAGGCTGTTTCTAAGAGGCGATCTTCCACCCGATGTTTGTTGGTGCAATAGATATAAAAGCACAGAGCTCTCGAGGCTGTCTCTAAGAGGCGATCTTCCACCCGATGTTTGTTGATACAATAGATATAAAAGCACAGAGCTCTCGAGGGTGTCTCTAAGAGGCGATCTTCCACCCGATGTTTGTTGCTACAATAGATATAAAAGCACAGAGCTCTCTGGGCTGTTTCCAAGAGGCGATCTCCCACCCGATGTTTCTCGGTGCAATAGATATAAAAGCACAGAGCTCTTGAGGCTGTTTCTAAGAGGCGATCTTCCACCCGATGTTTGTCGGTGCAATAGATATAAAAGCACGGAGCTCTCGAGGCTGTTTCTAAGAGGCGATCTTCCACCCGATGTTTGTCGGTGCAATAGATATAAAAGCACGGAGCTCTCGAGGCTGTCTCTAAGAGGCGATCTTCCACTCGATGTTTGTTGGTGCAATACATATAAAAGCACAGAGCTCTCGAGGCTGTCTCTAAGAGGCGATCTTCCACCTTGTGTTTGTTGCTACAATAGATATAAAAGCACAGAGCTCTCGAGGCTGTCCGTAAGAGGCGATCTTCCACCCGATGTTTGTTGCTACAATAGATATAAAAGCACAGAGCTCTCGAGGCTGTTTCCAAGAGGCGATCTTCCACCCGATGTTGGTTGGTGCAATAGATATAAAAGCACAGAGCTCTCGGGGCTGTTTCCAAGAGGCGATCTTCCACCCAGTGTTTGTTGGTGCAATAGATTTAAAAGCACAGAGCTCTCGAGGCTGTCTCTAAGAGTCGATCTTCCACCCGATGTTTGTTGCTACAACAGATATAAAAGCACAGAGCTCTCGAGGCTGTTTCCAAGAGGCGATCTTCCACCCGATGTTGGTTGGTGCAATAGATATAAAAGCACAGAGCTCTCGAGGCTGTCTCTAAGAGTCGATCTTCCACCCGATGTTTGTTGCTACAATAGATATAAAAGCACAGAGCTCTCGAGGCTGTCTCTAAGAGGCGATCTTCCACCCGATGTTTGTTGGTGCAATACATATAAAAGCACAGAGCTCTCTGAGGCTGTCTCTAAGAGGCGATCTTCCACCCGATGTTTGTTGGTGCAATACATATAAAAGCACAGAGCTCTCGAGGCTGTCTCTAAGAGGCGATCTTCCACCCGATGTTTGTTGGTGCAATAGATATAAAAGCACAGAGCTCTCAAGGCTGTCTCTAAGAGGCGATCTTACCCCCGATGTTTGTTGGTGCAATAGATATAAACGCACAGAGCTCTCGAGGCTGTTTCTAAGAGGCGATCTTACCCCCGATGTTTGTTGGTGCAATAGATATAAACGCACAGAGCTCTCGAGGCTGTTTCTAAGAGGTGATCTTCCACCCGATGTTTGTTGGTGCAATAGATATAAAAGCACTGAGCTCTCGAGGCTGTCTCTAAGAGGCGATCTTCCACCCGATGTTTGTTGGTGCAATAGATATAAAAGCACTGAGCTCTCGAGGCTGTCTCTAAGAGGCGATCTTCCACCCGATGTTTGTTGGTGCAATAGATATAAAAGCACAGAGCTCTCGAGGCTGTCTCTAAGAGGCGATATTCCACCCGATGTTTGTTGGTGCAATAGATATAAAAGCACAGAGCTCTCGAGGTTGTCTCTAAGAGGCGATCTTCCACCCGATGTTTGCTGGTGCAATAGATATAAAAGCACAGAGCTCTCGAGGCTGTCTCTAAGAGGTGATCTTCCACCCGATGTTTGTTGGTGCAATAGATATAATAGCACAGAGCTCTGGAGGCTGTTTCTAAGAGGCGATCTTCCACCCGATGTTTGTCGGTGCAATAGATATAAAAGCACAGAGCTCTCGAGGCTGTTTCTAAGAGGTGATCTTCCCCAATGTTTGTTGGTGCAATGGATATAAAAGCACAGAGCTCTCGAGGCTGTTTCTAAGAGGTGATCTTCCCCGATGTTTGTTGGTGCAATAGATATAAAAGCACAGAGCTCTCAAGGCTGTCTCTAAGAGGCGATCTTCCACCCGATGTTTGTTGGTGCAATAGATATAAAAGTACAGAGCTCTCGAGGCTGTTTCTTAGAGGCGATCTTCCACCCGATGTTTGTTGGTACAATAGATATAAAAGCACAGCGCTCTTGAGGCTGTCTCTAAGAGGCGATCTTCCACCCGATGTTTGTTGGTGCAATACATATAAAAGCACAGAGCTCTCGAGGCTGTCTCTAAGAGGCGGTCTTCCACCCGATGTTTGTTGGTGCAATAGATATAAAAGCACAGAGCTCTCGAGGTTGTCTCTAAGAGGCGATCTTCCACCCGATGTCTGTTGGTGCAATAGATATAAAAGCACAGAGCTCTCAAGGCTGTCTCTAAGAGGCGATCTTACCCCCGATGTTTGTTGGTGCAATAGATATAAACGCACAGAGCTCTCGAGGCTGTTTCTAAGAGGCAATCTTACCCCCGATGTTTGTTGGTGCAATAGATATAAACGCACAGAGCTCTCGAGGCTGTTTCTAAGAGGCGATCTTCCACCCAATGTTTGTTGGTGCAATAGATATAAAAGCACTGAGCTCTCGAGGCTGTCTCTAAGAGGCGATCTTCCACCCGATGTTTGTTGGTGCAATAGATATAAAAGCACAGAGCTCTCGAGGCTGTCTCTAAGAGGCGATCTTCCACCCGATGTTTGTCGGTGCAATAGATATAAAAGCACAGAGCTCTGGAGGCTGTCTCTAAGAGGCGATCTTCCACCCGATGTTTGTTGGTGCAATAGATATAAAAGCACAGAGCTCTGGAGGCTGTCTCTAAGAGGCGATCTTCCACCCGATGTTTGTTGGTGCATAGATATAAAAGCACAGAGCTCTCGAGGCTGTTTCCAAGAGGCGATCTTCCACCCGATGTTTGTTGGTGCAATAGATATAAAAGCACAGAGCTCTCGAGGCTGTCCCTAAGAGGCGATCTTCCACCCGATGTTTGTTGGTGCAATAGATATAAACGCACAGAGCTCTCGAGGCTGTTTCTAAGAGGCAATCTTACCCCCGATGTTTGTTGGTGCAATAGATATAAACGCACAGAGCTCTCGAGGCTGTTTCTAAGAGGCGATCTTCCACCCGATGTTTGTTGGTGCAATAGATATAAAAGCACTGAGCTCTCGAGGCTGTCTCTAAGAGGCGATCTTCCACCCGATGTTTGTTGGTGCAATAGATATAAAAGCACAGAGCTCTCGAGGCTGTCTCTAAGAGGCGATCTTCCATCCGATGTTTGTCGGTGCAATAGATATAAATGCACAGAGCTCTGGAGGCTGTCTCTAAGAGGCGATCTTCCACCCGATGTTTGTTGGTGCAATAGATATAAAAGCACAGAGCTCTGGAGGCTGTCTCTAAGAGGCGATCTTCCACCCGATGTTTGTTGGTGCATAGATATAAAAGCACAGAGCTCTCGAGGCTGTTTCCAAGAGGCGATCTTCCACCCGATGTTTGTTGGTGCAATAGATATAAAAGCACAGAGCTCTCGAGGCTGTCCCTAAGAGGCGATCTTCCACCCGATGTTTGTTGGTGCAATAGATATAAACGCACAGAGCTCTCGAGGCTGTCTCTAAGAGGCGATCTTCCATCCGATGTTTGTTGGTGCCATAGATATAAAAGCACAGAGCTCTCGAGGCTGTCTCTAAGACATGATCTTCCGCCCGATGTTTGTTGGCGCAATAGATATAAAAGCACAGAGATCTTGAGGCTGTTTCCAAGAGGCGATCTTACCCCCGATGTTTGTTGGTGCAATCGATATAAACGCACAGAGCTCTCGAGGCTGTTTCTAAGAGGCGATCTTCCACCCGATGTTTGTTGGTGCAGTAGATATAAAAGCACTGAGCTCTCGAGGCTGTCTCTAAGAGGCGATCTTCCACCCGATGTTTGTTGGTGCAATAGATATAAAAGCACAGAGCACTCGAGGCTGTCTCTAAGAGGCGATCTTCCACCCGATGTTTGTTGCTACAATTGATATAAAAGCACAGAGCTCTCGAGGCTGTCTCTAAGAGGCGATCTTCCACCCGATGTTTGTTGCTACAATAGATATAAAAGCACAGAGCTCTCGGGGGTGTTTCCAAGAGGTGATCTTCCACCCGATGTTTGTTGCTACAATAGATATAAAAGCACAGAGCTCTCAAGGCTGTTTCCAAGAGGCGATCTTCCACCCGATGTTTGTCGGTGTAATAGATATTAAAGCACAGAGCTCTCGAGGCTGTTTCTAAGAGGCGATCTTCCACCCGGTGTTTGTTGGTACAATAGATATAAAAAGCACAGAGCTCTCGAGGCTGTTTCCAAGAGGCGATCTTCCACCCGATGTTTGTTGGTATAATGATATAAAAGCACAGAGCTCTCGGGGCTGTTTCTAAGAGGCGATCTTCCACCCGATGTTTGTTGGTGCAATACATATAAAATCACAGAGCTCTCGAGGCTGTTTCCAAGAGGCGATCTTACACCCGATGTTTGTTGGTGCAATAGATATAAAAGCACAGAGCTCTTGAGGCTGTCTCTAAGAGGCGATCTCCCACTTGATGTTTGTTGGTGCAATAGATATAAAAGCACAGAGCTCTCGAGGCAGTCTCTAAGAGGTGATCTCCCACCTGATGTTTGTTGGTGCAATAGATATAAAAGCACAGAGCTCTCGAGGCTGTTTCCAAGAGGCGATCTTCTACCCGATGTTTGTCGGTGCAATAGATGTAAAAGCACAGAGCTCTCGAGGCTGTTTCTAAGAGGCGATCTTGCACCCGATGTTTGTTGGTGCAATAGATATAAAAGCACAGAGCTCTCGAGGCTGTCTCTAAGAGGCGATCTTCCACCCGATGTTTGTTGCTACAATAGATATAAAAGCACAGAGCTCTCGAGGCTGTCTCTAAGAGGCGATCTTCCACCCGATGTTTGTTGCTACAATAGATATAAAAGCACAGAGCTCTCTGGGCTGTTTCCAAGAGGCGATCTCCCACCCGATGTTTGTCGGTGCAATAGATATAAAAGCACAGAGCTCTTGAGGCTGTCTCTAAGAGGCGATCTCCCACCCGATGTTTGTTCGTGCAATAGATATAAAAGCACAGAGCTCTCGAGGCTGTCTCTAAGAGGTGATCTCCCACCTGATGTTTGTTGGTGCAATAGATATAAAAGCACAGAGCTCTCGAGGCTGTTTCCAAGAGGCGATCTTCCACCCGATGTTTGTCGGTGCAATAGATGTAAAAGCACAGAGCTCTCGAGGCTGTTTCTAAGAGGCGATCTTCCACCCGATGTTTGTTGGTGCAATAGATATAAAAGCACAGAGCTCTCGAGGCTGTCTCTAAGAGGCGATCTTCCACCCGATGTTTGTTGATACAATAGATATAAAAGCACAGAGCTCTCGAGGGTGTCTCTAAGAGGCGATCTTCCACCCGATGTTTGTTGCTACAATAGATATAAAAGCACAGAGCTCTCTGGGCTGTTTCCAAGAGGCGATCTCCCACCCGATGTTTCTCGGTGCAATAGATATAAAAGCACAGAGCTCTTGAGGCTGTTTCTAAGAGGCGATCTTCCACCCGATGTTTGTCGGTGCAATAGATATAAAAGCACGGAGCTCTCGAGGCTGTTTCTAAGAGGCGATCTTCCACCCGATGATTGTCGGTGCAATAGATATAAAAGCACGGAGCTCTCGAGGCTGTCTCTAAGAGGCGATCTTCCACTCGATGTTTGTTGGTGCAATACATATAAAAGCACAGAGCTCTCGAGGCTGTCTCTAAGAGGTGATCTTCCACCTTGTGTTTGTTGCTACAATAGATATAAAAGCACAGAGCTCTCGAGGCTGTCCGTAAGAGGCGATCTTCCACCCGATGTTTGTTGCTACAATAGATATAAAAGCACAGAGCTCTCGAGGCTGTTTCCAAGAGGCGATCTTCCACCCGATGTTGGTTGGTGCAATAGATATAAAAGCACAGAGCTCTCGGGGCTGTTTCCAAGAGGCGATCTTCCACCCAGTGTTTGTTGTTGCAATAGATTTAAAAGCACAGAGCTCTCGAGGCTGTCTCTAAGAGTCGATCTTCCACCCGATGTTTGTTGCTACAATAGATATAAAAGCACAGAGCTCTCGAGGCTGTCTCTAAGAGGCGATCTTCCACCCGATGTTTGTTGCTACAATAGATATAAAAGCACAGAGCTCTCGGGGCTGTTTCCAAGAGGTGATCTTCCACCCGATGTTTGTTGCTACAATATATATAAAAGCACAGAGCTCTCAAGGCTGTTTCCAAGAGGCGATCTTCCACCCGATGTTTGTCGGTGTAATAGATATTAAAGCACAGAGCTCTCGAGCCTGTTTCCAAGAGGCGATCTTCCACCCGATGTTTGTCGGTGTAATAGATATTGAGCTCTCAAGGCTGTTTCTAAGAGGCGATCTTCCACCCGATGTTTGTTGGTACAATAGATAAAAAAGCACAGAGCTCTCGGGGCTGTTTCTAAGACGCGACCTTCCACCCGATGTTTGTTGGTGCAATACATATAAAATCACAGGGCTCTCGAGGCTGTTTCCAAGAGGCGATCTTCCACCCGATGTTTGTTGGTGCAATAGATATAAAAGCACAGAGCTCTTGAGGCGATCTCCCACCCGATGTTTGTTGGTGCAATAGATATAAAAGCACAGAGCTCTCGAGGCTGTCTCTAAGAGGTGATCTCCCACCTGATGTTTGTTGGTGCAATAGATATAAAAGCACAGAGCTCTCGAGGCTGTTTCCAAGAGGCGATCTTCCACCCGATGTTTGTCGGTGCAATAGATGTAAAAGCACAGAGCTCTGGAGGCTGTTTCTAAGAGGCGATCTTCCACCCGATGTTTGTTGGTGCAATAGATATAAAAGCACAGAGCTCTCTGAGGCTGTCTCTAAGAGGCGATCTTCCACCCGATGTTTGTTGGTGCAATAGATATAAAAGCACAGAGCTCTCGAGGCTGTCTCTAAGAGGCGATCTTCTACCCGATGTTTGTTGGTGCAATAGATATAAAAGCACAGAGCTCTCGAGGCTGTCTCTAAGAGGCGATCTTCCACCCGATGTTTGTTGGTGCAATAGATATAAAAGCACAGAGCTCTCAAGGCTGTCTCTAAGAGGCGATCTTACCCCCGATGTTTGTTGGTGCAATAGATATAAACGCACAGAGCTCTCGAGGCTGTTTCTAAGAGGCGATCTTACCCCCGATGTTTGTTGGTGCAATAGATATAAACGCACAGAGCTCTCGAGGCTGTTTCTAAGAGGTGATCTTCCACCCGATGTTTGTTGGTGCAATAGATATAAAAGCACTGAGCTCTCGAGGCTGTCTCTAAGAGGCGATCTTCCACCCGATGTTTGTTGGTGCAATAGATATAAAAGCACTGAGCTCTCGAGGCTGTCTCTAAGAGGCGATCTTCCACCCGATGTTTGTTGGTGCAATAGATATAAAAGCACAGAGCTCTCGAGGCTGTCTCTAAGAGGCGATATTCCACCCGATGTTTGTTGGTGCAATAGATATAAAAGCACAGAGCTCTCGAGGTTGTCTCTAAGAGGCGATCTTCCACCCGATGTTTGCTGGTGCAATAGATATAAAAGCACAGAGCTCTCGAGGCTGTTTCTAAGAGGCGATCTTCCACCCGATGTTTGTTGGTGAAATAGATATAAAAGCACAGAGCTCTCGAGGCCGTCTCTAAGAGGTGATCTTCCACCCGATGTTTGTTGGTGCAATAGATATAATAGCACAGAGCTCTGGAGGCTGTTTCTAAGAGGCGATCTTCCACCCGATGTTTGTCGGTGCAATAGATATAAAAGCACAGAGCTCTCGAGGCTGTTTCTAAGAGGTGATCTTCCCCAATGTTTGTTGGTGCAATAGATATAAAAGCACAGAGCTCTCGAGGCTGTTTCTAAGAGGTGATCTTCCCCGATGTTTGTTGGTGCAATAGATATAAAGGCACAGAGCTCTCAAGGCTGTCTCTAAGAGGCGATCTTCCACCCGATGTTTGTTGGTGCAATAGATATAAAAGTACAGAGCTCTCGAGGCTGTTTCTTAGAGGCGATCTTCCACCCGATGTTTGTTGGTACAATAGATATAAAAGCACAGCGCTCTTGAGGCTGTCTCTAAGAGGCGATCTTCCACCCGATGTTTGTTGGTGCAATACATATAAAAGCACAGAGCTCTCGAGGCTGTCTCTAAGAGGCGGTCTTCCACCCGATGTTTGTTGGTGCAATAGATATAAAAGCACAGAGCTCTCGAGGTTGTCTCTAAGAGGCGATCTTCCACCCGATGTTTGTTGGTGCAATAGATATAAAAGCACAGAGCTCTCAAGGCTGTCTCTAAGAGGCGATCTTACCCCCGATGTTTGTTGGTGCAATAGATATAAACGCACAGAGCTCTCGAGGCTGTTTGTAAGAGGCAATCTTACCCCCGATGTTTGTTGGTGCAATAGATATAAACGCACAGAGCTCTCGAGGCTGTTTCTAAGAGGCGATCTTCCACCCGATGTTTGTTGGTGCAATAGATATAAAAGCACTGAGCTCTCGAGGCTGTCTCTAAGAGGCGATCTTCCACCCGATGTTTGTTGGTGCAATAGATATAAAAGCACTGAGCTCTCGAGGCTGTCTCTAAGAGGCGATCTTCCACCCGATGTTTGTTGGTGCAATAGATATAAAAGCACAGAGCTCTCGAGGCTGTCTCTAAGAGGCGATCTTCCACCCGATGTTTGTTGGTGCAATAGATATAAAAGCACAGAGCTCTCGAGGTTGTCTCTAAGAGGCGATCTTCCACCCGATGTTTGCTGGTGCAATAGATATAAAAGCAAAGAGCTCTCGAGGCTGTTTCTAAGAGGCGATCTTCCACCCGATGTTTGTTGGTGCAATAGATATAAAAGCACAGAGCTCTCGAGGCTGTCTCTAAGAGGTGATCTTCCACCCGATGTTTGTTGGTGCAATAGATATAATAGCACAGAGCTCTGGAGGCTGTTTCTAAGAGGCGATCTTCCACCCGATGTTTGTCGGTGCAATAGATATAAAAGCACAGAGCTCTCGAGGCTGTTTCTAAGAGGTGATCTTCCCCAATGTTTGTTGGTGCAATAGATATAAAAGCACAGAGCTCTCGAGGCTGTTTCTAAGAGGTGATCTTCCCCGATGTTTGTTGGTGCAATAGATATAAAAGCACAGAGCTCTCAAGGCTGTCTCTAAGAGGCGATCTTCCACCCGATGTTTGTTGGTGCAATAGATATAAAAGTACAGAGCTCTCGAGGCTGTTTCTTAGAGGCGATCTTCCACCCGATGTTTGTTGGTACAATAGATATAAAAGCACAGCGCTCTTGAGGCTGTCTCTAAGAGGCGATCTTCCACCCGATGTTTGTCGGTGCAATAGATATAAAAGCACAGAGCACTCGAGGCTGTCTCTAAGAGGCGATCTTCCACCCGATGTTTGTTGCTACAATAGATATAAAAGCACAGAGCTCTCGAGGCTGTCTCTAAGAGGCGATCTTCCACCCGATGTTTGTTGCTACAATAGATATAAAAGCACAGAGCTCTCGGGGGTGTTTGCAAGAGGTGATCTTCCACCCGATGTTTGTTGCTACAATAGATATAAAAGCACAGAGCTCTCGAGGCTGTTTCCAAGAGGCGATCTTCCACCCGATGTTTGTCGGTGTAATAGATATTAAAGCACAGAGCTCTCGAGGCTGTTTCTAAGAGGCGATCTTCCACCCGGTGTTTGTTGGTACAATAGATATAAAAAGCACAGAGCTCTCGAGGCTGTTTCCAAGAGGCGATCTTCCACCCGATGTTTGTTGGTATAATAGATATAAAAGCACAGAGCTCTCGGGGCTGTTTCTAAGAGGCGATCTTCCACCCGATGTTTGTTGGTGCAATACATATAAAATCACAGAGCTCTCGAGGCTGTTTCCAAGAGGCGATCTTACACCCGATGTTTGTTGGTGCAATAGATATAAAAGCACAAAGCTCTTGAGGCTGTCTCTAAGAGGCGATCTCCCACTTGATGTTTGTTGGTGCAATAGATATAAAAGCACAGAGCTCTCGAGGCAGTCTCTAAGAGGTGATCTCCCACCTGATGTTTGTTGGTGCAATAGATATAAAAGCACAGAGCTCTCGAGGCTGTTTCCAAGAGGCGATCTTCTACCCGATGTTTGTCGGTGCAATAGATGTAAAAGCACAGAGCTCTCGAGGCTGTTTCTAAGAGGCGATCTTGCACCCGATGTTTGTTGGTGCAATAGATATAAAAGCACAGAGCTCTCGAGGCTGTCTCTAAGAGGCGATCTTCCACCCGATGTTTGTTGCTACAATAGATATAAAAGCACAGAGCTCTCGAGGCTGTCTCTAAGAGGCGATCTTCCACCCGATGTTTGTTGCTACAATAGATATAAAAGCACAGAGCTCTCTGGGCTGTTTCCAAGAGGCGATCTCCCACCCGATGTTTGTCGGTGCAATAGATATAAAAGCACAGAGCTCTTGAGGCTGTCTCTAAGAGGCGATCTCCCACCCGATGTTTGTTCGTGCAATAGATATAAAAGCACAGAGCTCTCGAGGCTGTCTCTAAGAGGTGATCTCCCACCTGATGTTTGTTGGTGCAATAGATATAAAAGCACAGAGCTCTCGAGGCTGTTTCCAAGAGGCGATCTTCCACCCGATGTTTGTCGGTGCAATAGATGTAAAAGCACAGAGCTCTCGAGGCTGTTTCTAAGAGGCGATCTTCCACCCGATGTTTGTTGGTGCAAAAGATATAAAAGCACAGAGCTCTCGAGGCTGTCTCTAAGAGGCGATCTTCCACCCGATGTTTGTTGATACAATAGATATAAAAGCACAGAGCTCTCGAGGGTGTCTCTAAGAGGCGATCTTCCACCCGATGTTTGTTGCTACAATAGATATAAAAGCACAGAGCTCTCTGGGCTGTTTCCAAGAGGCGATCTCCCACCCGATGTTTCTCGGTGCAATAGATATAAAAGCACAGAGCTCTTGAGGCTGTTTCTAAGAGGCGATCTTCCACCCGATGTTTGTCGGTGCAATAGATATAAAAGCACGGAGCTCTCGAGGCTGTTTCTAAGAGGCGATCTTCCACCCGATGTTTGTCGGTGCAATAGATATAAAAGCACGGAGCTCTCGAGGCTGTCTCTAAGAGGCGATCTTCCACTCGATGTTTGTTGGTGCAATACATATAAAAGCACAGAGCTCTCGAGGCTGTCTCTAAGAGGCGATCTTCCACCTTGTGTTTGTTGCTACAATAGATATAAAAGCACAGAGCTCTCGAGGCTGTCCGTAAGAGGCGATCTTCCACCCGATGTTTGTTGCTACAATAGATATAAAAGCACAGAGCTCTCGAGGCTGTTTCCAAGAGGCGATCTTCCACCCGATGTTGGTTGGTGCAATAGATATAAAAGCACAGAGCTCTCGGGGCTGTTTCCAAGAGGCGATCTTCCACCCAGTGTTTGTTGGTGCAATAGATTTAAAAGCACAGAGCTCTCGAGGCTGTCTCTAAGAGTCGATCTTCCACCCGATGTTTGTTGCTACAACAGATATAAAAGCACAGAGCTCTCGAGGCTGTTTCCAAGAGGCGATCTTCCACCCGATGTTGGTTGGTGCAATAGATATAAAAGCACAGAGCTCTCGAGGCTGTCTCTAAGAGTCGATCTTCCACCCGATGTTTGTTGCTACAATAGATATAAAAGCACAGAGCTCTCGAGGCTGTCTCTAAGAGGCGATCTTCCACCCGATGTTTGTTGGTGCAATACATATAAAAGCACAGAGCTCTCTGAGGCTGTCTCTAAGAGGCGATCTTCCACCCGATGTTTGTTGGTGCAATACATATAAAAGCACAGAGCTCTCGAGGCTGTCTCTAAGAGGCGATCTTCCACCCGATGTTTGTTGGTGCAATAGATATAAAAGCACAGAGCTCTCAAGGCTGTCTCTAAGAGGCGATCTTACCCCCGATGTTTGTTGGTGCAATAGATATAAACGCACAGAGCTCTCGAGGCTGTTTCTAAGAGGCGATCTTACCCCCGATGTTTGTTGGTGCAATAGATATAAACGCACAGAGCTCTCGAGGCTGTTTCTAAGAGGTAATCTTCCACCCGATGTTTTTTAGGTGAGGGGAAAAAGATCCACATCCCTTACTCATCATATAATAAGCATATGTTGTCTTCTGTTTATTCTGGCCCAGAGACAGGGGGAGAAACCCCTATCCCCCTAAAATGAAGTAGAACGAGTTTTGGTGTGTCTGGGCAAGATTCTGGATTTTTTTATGATTGATATAAATATCCAATTGATGCAAGTATATCAAGCGATGCCAGTGAAAAGTTTGTGCTTTTATTTGTTTGGCAGAAAAGAAAAGGGATGGCACAGCCAACACGTGTTTCGCCCTCTAAACGGCCATCAGGCCTAGGGCTTCTTCAGGGCGGGAGGTCAGGTAATGGGATATCAGTTTGGTTGCGAGGGTTTGTCAACCCGAAGATTCTATTGTCTTGGCTAATGCCGGTGGCGAAGGGTTTCTCAGGTCGCGCCACGACCTGAGAAACCCTTCGCCACCGGCATTAGCCAAGACAATAGAATCTTCGGGTTGACAAACCCTCGCAACCAAACTGATATCCCATTACCTGACCTCCCGCCCTGAAGAAGCCCTAGGCCTGATGGCCGTTTAGAGGGCGAAACACGTGTTGGCTGTGCCATCCCTTTTCTTTTCTGCCAAACAAATAAAAGCACAAACTTTTCACTGGCATCGCTTGATATACTTGCATCAATTGGATATTTATATCAATCATAAAAAAATCCAGAATCTTGCCCAGACACACCAAAACTCGTTCCACCCGATGTTTGTTGGTGCAATAGATATAAAAGCACTGAGCTCTCGAGGCTGTCTCTAAGAGGCGATCTTCCACCCGATGTTTGTTGGTGCAATAGATATAAAAGCACTGAGCTCTCGAGGCTGTCTCTAAGAGGCGATCTTCCACCCGATGTTTGTTGGTGCAATAGATATAAAAGCACAGAGCTCTCGAGGCTGTCTCTAAGAGGCGATATTCCACCCGATGTTTGTTGGTGCAATAGATATAAAAGCACAGAGCTCTCGAGGTTGTCTCTAAGAGGCGATCTTCCACCCGATGTTTGCTGGTGCAATAGATATAAAAGCACAGAGCTCTCGAGGCTGTCTCTAAGAGGTGATCTTCCACCCGATGTTTGTTGGTGCAATAGATATAATAGCACAGAGCTCTGGAGGCTGTTTCTAAGAGGCGATCTTCCACCCGATGTTTGTCGGTGCAATAGATATAAAAGCACAGAGCTCTCGAGGCTGTCTCTAAGAGGTGATCTCCCACCTGATGTTTGTTGGTGCAATAGATATAAAAGCACAGAGCTCTCGAGGCTGTTTCCAAGAGGCGATCTTCCACCCGATGTTTGTCGGTGCAATAGATGTAAAAGCACAGAGCTCTCGAGGCTGTTTCTAAGAGGCGATCTTCCACCCGATGTTTGTTGGTGCAATAGATATAAAAGCACAGAGCTCTCGAGGCTGTCTCTAAGAGGCGATCTTCCACCCGATGTTTGTTGATACAATAGATATAAAAGCACAGAGCTCTCGAGGGTGTCTCTAAGAGGCGATCTTCCACCCGATGTTTGTTGCTACAATAGATATAAAAGCACAGAGCTCTCTGGGCTGTTTCCAAGAGGCGATCTCCCACCCGATGTTTCTCGGTGCAATAGATATAAAAGCACAGAGCTCTTGAGGCTGTTTCTAAGAGGCGATCTTCCACCCGATGTTTGTCGGTGCAATAGATATAAAAGCACGGAGCTCTCGAGGCTGTTTCTAAGAGGCGATCTTCCACCCGATGTTTGTCGGTGCAATAGATATAAAAGCACGGAGCTCTCGAGGCTGTCTCTAAGAGGCGATCTTCCACTCGATGTTTGTTGGTGCAATACATATAAAAGCACAGAGCTCTCGAGGCTGTCTCTAAGAGGCGATCTTCCACCTTGTGTTTGTTGCTACAATAGATATAAAAGCACAGAGCTCTCGAGGCTGTCCGTAAGAGGCGATCTTCCACCCGATGTTTGTTGCTACAATAGATATAAAAGCACAGAGCTCTCGAGGCTGTTTCCAAGAGGCGATCTTCCACCCGATGTTGGTTGGTGCAATAGATATAAAAGCACAGAGCTCTCGGGGCTGTTTCCAAGAGGCGATCTTCCACCCAGTGTTTGTTGGTGCAATAGATTTAAAAGCACAGAGCTCTCGAGGCTGTCTCTAAGAGTCGATCTTCCACCCGATGTTTGTTGCTACAACAGATATAAAAGCACAGAGCTCTCGAGGCTGTTTCCAAGAGGCGATCTTCCACCCGATGTTGGTTGGTGCAATAGATATAAAAGCACAGAGCTCTCGAGGCTGTCTCTAAGAGTCGATCTTCCACCCGATGTTTGTTGCTACAATAGATATAAAAGCACAGAGCTCTCGAGGCTGTCTCTAAGAGGCGATCTTCCACCCGATGTTTGTTGGTGCAATACATATAAAAGCACAGAGCTCTCTGAGGCTGTCTCTAAGAGGCGATCTTCCACCCGATGTTTGTTGGTGCAATACATATAAAAGCACAGAGCTCTCGAGGCTGTCTCTAAGAGGCGATCTTCCACCCGATGTTTGTTGGTGCAATAGATATAAAAGCACAGAGCTCTCAAGGCTGTCTCTAAGAGGCGATCTTACCCCCGATGTTTGTTGGTGCAATAGATATAAACGCACAGAGCTCTCGAGGCTGTTTCTAAGAGGCGATCTTACCCCCGATGTTTGTTGGTGCAATAGATATAAACGCACAGAGCTCTCGAGGCTGTTTCTAAGAGGTGATCTTCCACCCGATGTTTGTTGGTGCAATAGATATAAAAGCACTGAGCTCTCGAGGCTGTCTCTAAGAGGCGATCTTCCACCCGATGTTTGTTGGTGCAATAGATATAAAAGCACTGAGCTCTCGAGGCTGTCTCTAAGAGGCGATCTTCCACCCGATGTTTGTTGGTGCAATAGATATAAAAGCACAGAGCTCTCGAGGCTGTCTCTAAGAGGCGATATTCCACCCGATGTTTGTTGGTGCAATAGATATAAAAGCACAGAGCTCTCGAGGTTGTCTCTAAGAGGCGATCTTCCACCCGATGTTTGCTGGTGCAATAGATATAAAAGCACAGAGCTCTCGAGGCTGTCTCTAAGAGGTGATCTTCCACCCGATGTTTGTTGGTGCAATAGATATAATAGCACAGAGCTCTGGAGGCTGTTTCTAAGAGGCGATCTTCCACCCGATGTTTGTCGGTGCAATAGATATAAAAGCACAGAGCTCTCGAGGCTGTTTCTAAGAGGTGATCTTCCCCAATGTTTGTTGGTGCAATGGATATAAAAGCACAGAGCTCTCGAGGCTGTTTCTAAGAGGTGATCTTCCCCGATGTTTGTTGGTGCAATAGATATAAAAGCACAGAGCTCTCAAGGCTGTCTCTAAGAGGCGATCTTCCACCCGATGTTTGTTGGTGCAATAGATATAAAAGTACAGAGCTCTCGAGGCTGTTTCTTAGAGGCGATCTTCCACCCGATGTTTGTTGGTACAATAGATATAAAAGCACAGCGCTCTTGAGGCTGTCTCTAAGAGGCGATCTTCCACCCGATGTTTGTTGGTGCAATACATATAAAAGCACAGAGCTCTCGAGGCTGTCTCTAAGAGGCGGTCTTCCACCCGATGTTTGTTGGTGCAATAGATATAAAAGCACAGAGCTCTCGAGGTTGTCTCTAAGAGGCGATCTTCCACCCGATGTCTGTTGGTGCAATAGATATAAAAGCACAGAGCTCTCAAGGCTGTCTCTAAGAGGCGATCTTACCCCCGATGTTTGTTGGTGCAATAGATATAAACGCACAGAGCTCTCGAGGCTGTTTCTAAGAGGCAATCTTACCCCCGATGTTTGTTGGTGCAATAGATATAAACGCACAGAGCTCTCGAGGCTGTTTCTAAGAGGCGATCTTCCACCCAATGTTTGTTGGTGCAATAGATATAAAAGCACTGAGCTCTCGAGGCTGTCTCTAAGAGGCGATCTTCCACCCGATGTTTGTTGGTGCAATAGATATAAAAGCACAGAGCTCTCGAGGCTGTCTCTAAGAGGCGATCTTCCACCCGATGTTTGTCGGTGCAATAGATATAAAAGCACAGAGCTCTGGAGGCTGTCTCTAAGAGGCGATCTTCCACCCGATGTTTGTTGGTGCAATAGATATAAAAGCACAGAGCTCTGGAGGCTGTCTCTAAGAGGCGATCTTCCACCCGATGTTTGTTGGTGCATAGATATAAAAGCACAGAGCTCTCGAGGCTGTTTCCAAGAGGCGATCTTCCACCCGATGTTTGTTGGTGCAATAGATATAAAAGCACAGAGCTCTCGAGGCTGTCCCTAAGAGGCGATCTTCCACCCGATGTTTGTTGGTGCAATAGATATAAACGCACAGAGCTCTCGAGGCTGTTTCTAAGAGGCAATCTTACCCCCGATGTTTGTTGGTGCAATAGATATAAACGCACAGAGCTCTCGAGGCTGTTTCTAAGAGGCGATCTTCCACCCGATGTTTGTTGGTGCAATAGATATAAAAGCACTGAGCTCTCGAGGCTGTCTCTAAGAGGCGATCTTCCACCCGATGTTTGTTGGTGCAATAGATATAAAAGCACAGAGCTCTCGAGGCTGTCTCTAAGAGGCGATCTTCCATCCGATGTTTGTCGGTGCAATAGATATAAAAGCACAGAGCTCTGGAGGCTGTCTCTAAGAGGCGATCTTCCACCCCATGTTTGTTGGTGCAATAGATATAAAAGCACAGAGCTCTGGAGGCTGTCTCTAAGAGGCGATCTTCCACCCGATGTTTGTTGGTGCATAGATATAAAAGCACAGAGCTCTCGAGTCTGTTTCCAAGAGGCGATCTTCCACCCGATGTTTGTTGGTGCAATAGATATAAAAGCACAGAGCTCTCGAGGCTGTCCCTAAGAGGCGATCTTCCACCCGATGTTTGTTGGTGCAATAGATATAAACGCACAGAGCTCTCGAGGCTGTCTCTAAGAGGCGATCTTCCATCCGATGTTTGTTGGTGCCATAGATATAAAAGCACAGAGCTCTCGAGGCTGTCTCTAAGACATGATCTTCCGCCCGATGTTTGTTGGCGCAATAGATATAAAAGCACAGAGATCTTGAGGCTGTTTCCAAGAGGCGATCTTACCCCCGATGTTTGTTGGTGCAATTGATATAAACGCACAGAGCTCTCGAGGCTGTTTCTAAGAGGCGATCTTCCACCCGATGTTTGTTGGTGCAGTAGATATAAAAGCACTGAGCTCTCGAGGCTGTCTCTAAGAGGCGATCTTCCACCCGATGTTTGTTGGTGCAATAGATATAAAAGCACAGAGCACTCGAGGCTGTCTCTAAGAGGCGATCTTCCACCCGATGTTTGTTGCTACAATTGATATAAAAGCACAGAGCTCTCGAGGCTGTCTCTAAGAGGCGATCTTCCACCCGATGTTTGTTGCTACAATAGATATAAAAGCACAGAGCTCTCGGGGGTGTTTCCAAGAGGTGATCTTCCACCCGATGTTTGTTGCTACAATAGATATAAAAGCACAGAGCTCTCAAGGCTGTTTCCAAGAGGCGATCTTCCACCCGATGTTTGTCGGTGTAATAGATATTAAAGCACAGAGCTCTCGAGGCTGTTTCTAAGAGGCGATCTTCCACCCGGTGTTTGTTGGTACAATAGATATAAAAAGCACAGAGCTCTCGAGGCTGTTTCCAAGAGGCGATCTTCCACCCGATGTTTGTTGGTATAATGATATAAAAGCACAGAGCTCTCGGGGCTGTTTCTAAGAGGCGATCTTCCACCCGATGTTTGTTGGTGCAATACATATAAAATCACAGAGCTCTCGAGGCTGTTTCCAAGAGGCGATCTTACACCCGATGTTTGTTGGTGCAATAGATATAAAAGCACAGAGCTCTTGAGGCTGTCTCTAAGAGGCGATCTCCCACTTGATGTTTGTTGGTGCAATAGATATAAAAGCACAGAGCTCTCGAGGCAGTCTCTAAGAGGTGATCTCCCACCTGATGTTTGTTGGTGCAATAGATATAAAAGCACAGAGCTCTCGAGGCTGTTTCCAAGAGGCGATCTTCTACCCGATGTTTGTCGGTGCAATAGATGTAAAAGCACAGAGCTCTCGAGGCTGTTTCTAAGAGGCGATCTTGCACCCGATGTTTGTTGGTGCAATAGATATAAAAGCACAGAGCTCTCGAGGCTGTCTCTAAGAGGCGATCTTCCACCCGATGTTTGTTGCTACAATAGATATAAAAGCACAGAGCTCTCGAGGCTGTCTCTAAGAGGCGATCTTCCACCCGATGTTTGTTGCTACAATAGATATAAAAGCACAGAGCTCTCTGGGCTGTTTCCAAGAGGCGATCTCCCACCCGATGTTTGTCGGTGCAATAGATATAAAAGCACAGAGCTCTTGAGGCTGTCTCTAAGAGGCGATCTCCCACCCGATGTTTGTTCGTGCAATAGATATAAAAGCACAGAGCTCTCGAGGCTGTCTCTAAGAGGTGATCTCCCACCTGATGTTTGTTGGTGCAATAGATATAAAAGCACAGAGCTCTCGAGGCTGTTTCCAAGAGGCGATCTTCCACCCGATGTTTGTCGGTGCAATAGATGTAAAAGCACAGAGCTCTCGAGGCTGTTTCTAAGAGGCGATCTTCCACCCGATGTTTGTTGGTGCAATAGATATAAAAGCACAGAGCTCTCGAGGCTGTCTCTAAGAGGCGATCTTCCACCCGATGTTTGTTGATACAATAGATATAAAAGCACAGAGCTCTCGAGGGTGTCTCTAAGAGGCGATCTTCCACCCGATGTTTGTTGCTACAATAGATATAAAAGCACAGAGCTCTCTGGGCTGTTTCCAAGAGGCGATCTCCCACCCGATGTTTCTCGGTGCAATAGATATAAAAGCACAGAGCTCTTGAGGCTGTTTCTAAGAGGCGATCTTCCACCCGATGTTTGTCGGTGCAATAGATATAAAAGCACGGAGCTCTCGAGGCTGTTTCTAAGAGGCGATCTTCCACCCGATGATTGTCGGTGCAATAGATATAAAAGCACGGAGCTCTCGAGGCTGTCTCTAAGAGGCGATCTTCCACTCGATGTTTGTTGGTGCAATACATATAAAAGCACAGAGCTCTCGAGGCTGTCTCTAAGAGGTGATCTTCCACCTTGTGTTTGTTGCTACAATAGATATAAAAGCACAGAGCTCTCGAGGCTGTCCGTAAGAGGCGATCTTCCACCCGATGTTTGTTGCTACAATAGATATAAAAGCACAGAGCTCTCGAGGCTGTTTCCAAGAGGCGATCTTCCACCCGATGTTGGTTGGTGCAATAGATATAAAAGCACAGAGCTCTCGGGGCTGTTTCCAAGAGGCGATCTTCCACCCAGTGTTTGTTGTTGCAATAGATTTAAAAGCACAGAGCTCTCGAGGCTGTCTCTAAGAGTCGATCTTCCACCCGATGTTTGTTGCTACAATAGATATAAAAGCACAGAGCTCTCGAGGCTGTCTCTAAGAGGCGATCTTCCACCCGATGTTTGTTGCTACAATAGATATAAAAGCACAGAGCTCTCGGGGCTGTTTCCAAGAGGTGATCTTCCACCCGATGTTTGTTGCTACAATATATATAAAAGCACAGAGCTCTCAAGGCTGTTTCCAAGAGGCGATCTTCCACCCGATGTTTGTCGGTGTAATAGATATTAAAGCACAGAGCTCTCGAGACTGTTTCCAAGAGGCGATCTTCCACCCGATGTTTGTCGGTGTAATAGATATTGAGCTCTCAAGGCTGTTTCTAAGAGGCGATCTTCCACCCGATGTTTGTTGGTACAATAGATAAAAAAGCACAGAGCTCTCGGGGCTGTTTCTAAGACGCGACCTTCCACCCGATGTTTGTTGGTGCAATACATATAAAATCACAGGGCTCTCGAGGCTGTTTCCAAGAGGCGATCTTCCACCCGATGTTTGTTGGTGCAATAGATATAAAAGCACAGAGCTCTTGAGGCGATCTCCCACCCGATGTTTGTTGGTGCAATAGATATAAAAGCACAGAGCTCTCGAGGCTGTCTCTAAGAGGTGATCTCCCACCTGATGTTTGTTGGTGCAATAGATATAAAAGCACAGAGCTCTCGAGGCTGTTTCCAAGAGGCGATCTTCCACCCGATGTTTGTCGGTGCAATAGATGTAAAAGCACAGAGCTCTGGAGGCTGTTTCTAAGAGGCGATCTTCCACCCGATGTTTGTTGGTGCAATAGATATAAAAGCACAGAGCTCTCAAGGCTGTCTCTAAGAGGCGATCTTCCACCCGTTGTTTGTTGGTGCAATAGATATAAAAGCACAGCGCTCTCGGGGCTGTTTCCAAGAGGCGATCTTCCACCCAATGTTTGTTGGTGCGATAGATATAAAAGCACGGAGCTCTCGAGGCTGTCTCTAAGAGGCGATCTTCCACCCTATGTCTGTTGGTGCAATAGATATAAAAGCACAGAGCTCTCGAGGCTGTTTCTAAGAGGTGATCCTCCCCGATGTTTGTTGGTGCAATAGATATAAAAGCACAGAGCTCTCGAGGCTGTTTCTAAGAGGTGATCTTCCACCCGATGTTTGTTGCTACAATAGATATAAAAGCACAGAGCTCTCGAGGCTGTTTCCAAGAGGCGATCTTCCACCCGATGTTTGTCGGTGTAATAGATATTAAAGCACAGAGCTCTCGAGGCTGTTTCTAAGAGGCGATCTTCCACCCGGTGTTTGTTGGTACAATAGATATAAAAAGCACAGAGCTCTCGAGGCTGTTTCCAAGAGGCGATCTTCCACCCGATGTTTGTTGGTATAATAGATATAAAAGCACAGAGCTCTCGGGGCTGTTTCTAAGAGGCGATCTTCCACCCGATGTTTGTTGGTGCAATACATATAAAATCACAGAGCTCTCGAGGCTGTTTCCAAGAGGCGATCTTACACCCGATGTTTGTTGGTGCAATAGATATAAAAGCACAGAGCTCTTGAGGCTGTCTCTAAGAGGCGATCTCCCACTTGATGTTTGTTGGTGCAATAGATATAAAAGCACAGAGCTCTCGAGGCAGTCTCTAAGAGGTGATCTCCCACCTGATGTTTGTTGGTGCAATAGATATAAAAGCACAGAGCTCTCGAGGCTGTTTCCAAGAGGCGATCTTCTACCCGATGTTTGTCGGTGCAATAGATGTAAAAGCACAGAGCTCTCGAGGCTGTTTCTAAGAGGCGATCTTGCACCCGATGTTTGTTGGTGCAATAGATAAAAAAGCACAGAGCTCTCGAGGCTGTCTCTAAGAGGCGATCTTCCACCCGATGTTTGTTGCTACAATAGATATAAAAGCACAGAGCTCTCGAGGCTGTCTCTAAGAGGCGATCTTCCACCCGATGTTTGTTGCTACAATAGATATAAAAGCACAGAGCTCTCTGGGCTGTTTCCAAGAGGCGATCTCCCACCCGATGTTTGTCGGTGCAATAGATATAAAAGCACAGAGCTCTTGAGGCTGTCTCTAAGAGGCGATCTCCCACCCGATGTTTGTTCGTGCAATAGATATAAAAGCACAGAGCTCTCGAGGCTGTCTCTAAGAGGTGATCTCCCACCTGATGTTTGTTGGTGCAATAGATATAAAAGCACAGAGCTCTCGAGGCTGTTTCCAAGAGGCGATCTTCCACCCGATGTTTGTTGGTGCAATAGATGTAAAAGCACAGAGCTCTCGAGGCTGTTTCTAAGAGGCGATCTTCCACCCGATGTTTGTTGGTGCAATAGATATAAAAGCACAGAGCTCTCGAGGCTGTCTCTAAGAGGCGATCTTCCACCCGATGTTTGTTGATACAATAGATATAAAAGCACAGAGCTCTCAAGGGTGTCTCTAAGAGGCGATCTTCCACCCGATGTTTGTTGCTACAATAGATATAAAAGCACAGAGCTCTCTGGGCTGTTTCCAAGAGGCGATCTCCCACCCGATGTTTCTCGGTGCAATAGATATAAAAGCACAGAGCTCTTGAGGCTGTTTCTAAGAGGCGATCTTCCACCCGATGTTTGTCGGTGCAATAGATATAAAAGCACGGAGCTCTCGAGGCTGTTTCTAAGAGGCGATCTTCCACCCGATGTTTGTCGGTGCAATAGACATAAAAGCACGGAGCTCTCGAGGCTGTCTCTAAGAGGCGATCTTCCACTCGATGTTTGTTGGTGCAATACATATAAAAGCACAGAGCTCTCGAGGCTGTCTCTAAGAGGCGATCTTCCACCTTGTGTTTGTTTCTACAATAGATATAAAAGCACAGAGCTCTCGAGGCTGTCCGTAAGAGGCGATCTTCCACCCGATGTTTGTTGCTACAATAGATATAAAAGCACAGAGCTCTCGAGGCTGTTTCCAAGAGGCGATCTTCCACCCGATGTTGGTTGGTGCAATAGATATAAAAGCACAGAGCTCTCGGGGCTGTTTCCAAGAGGCGATCTTCCACCCAGTGTTTGTTGGTGCAATAGATTTAAAAGCACAGAGCTCTCGAGGCTGTCTCTAAGAGTCGATCTTCCACCCGATGTTTGTTGCTACAATAGATATAAAAGCACAGAGCTCTCGAGGCTGTCTCTAAGAGGCGATCTTCCACCTGATGTTTGTTGCTACAATAGATATAAAAGCACAGAGCTCTCGGGGCTGTTTCCAAGAGGTGATCTTCCACCCGATGTTTGTTGCTACAATATATATAAAAGCACAGAGCTCTCAAGGCTGTTTCCAAGAGGCTCTCTTCCACCCGATGTTTGTCGGTGTAATAGATATTAAAGCACAGAGCTCTCGAGACTGTTTCCAAGAGGCGATCTTCCACCCGATGTTTGTCGGTGTAATAGATATTGAGCTCTCAAGGCTGTTTCTAAGAGGCGATCTTCCACCCGATGTTTGTTGGTACAATAGATAAAAAAGCACAGAGCTCTCGGGGCTGTTTCTAAGACGCGACCTTCCACCCGATGTTTGTTGGTGCAATACATATAAAATCACAGGGCTCTCGAGGCTGTTTCCAAGAGGCGATCTTCCACCCGATGTTTGTTGGTGCAATAGATATAAAAGCACAGAGCTCTTGAGGCGATCTCCCACCCGATGTTTGTTGGTGCAATAGATATAAAAGCACAGAGCTCTCGAGGCTGTCTCTAAGAGGTGATCTCCCACCTGATGTTTGTTGGTGCAATAGATATAAAAGCACAGAGCTCTCGAGGCTGTTTCCAAGAGGCGATCTTCCACCCGATGTTTGTCGGTGCAATAGATGTAAAAGCACAGAGCTCTGGAGGCTGTTTCTAAGAGGCGATCTTCCACCCGATGTTTGTTGGTGCAATAGATATAAAAGCACAGAGCTCTCAAGGCTGTCTCTAAGAGGCGATCTTCCACCCGTTGTTTGTTGGTGCAATAGATATAAAAGCACAGCGCTCTCGGGGCTGTTTCCAAGAGGCGATCTTCCACCCAATGTTTGTTGGTGCGATAGATATAAAAGCACGGAGCTCTCGAGGCTGTCTCTAAGAGGCGATCTTCCACCCTATGTCTGTTGGTGCAATAGATATAAAAGCACAGAGCTCTCGAGGCTGTTTCTAAGAGGTGATCCTCCTCGATGTTTGTTGGTGCAATAGATATAAAAGCACAGAGCTCTCGAGGCTGTTTCTAAGAGGTGATCTTCCACCCGATGTTTGTTGCTACAATAGATATAAAAGCACAGAGCTCTCGAGGCTGTTTCCAAGAGGCGATCTTCCACCCGATGTTTGTCGGTGTAATAGATATTAAAGCACAGAGCTCTCGAGGCTGTTTCTAAGAGGCGATCTTCCACCCGGTGTTTGTTGGTACAATAGATATAAAAAGCACAGAGCTCTCGAGGCTGTTTCCAAGAGGCGATCTTCCACCCGATGTTTGTTGGTATAATAGATATAAAAGCACAGAGCTCTCGGGGCTGTTTCCTAGAGGCGATCTTCCACCCGATGTTTGTTGATGCAATACATATAAAATCACAGAGCTCTCGAGGCTGTTTCCAAGAGGCGATCTTACACCCGATGTTTGTTGGTGCAATAGATATAAAAGCACAGAGCTCTTGAGGCTGTCTCTAAGAGGCGATCTCCCACTTGATGTTTGTTGGTGCAATAGATATAAAAGCACAGAGCTCTCGAGGCAGTCTCTAAGAGGTGATCTCCCACCTGATGTTTGTTGGTGCAATAGATATAAAAGCACAGAGCTCTCGAGGCTGTTTCCAAGAGGCGATCTTCTACCCGATGTTTGTCGGTGCAATAGATGTAAAAGCACAGAGCTCTCGAGGCTGTTTCTAAGAGGCGATCTTGCACCCGATGTTTGTTGGTGCAATAGATATAAAAGCACAGAGCTCTCGAGGCTGTCTCTAAGAGGCGATCTTCCACCCGATGTTTGTTGCTACAATAGATATAAAAGCACAGAGCTCTCGAGGCTGTCTCTAAGAGGCGATCTTCCACCCGATGTTTGTTGCTACAATAGATATAAAAGCACAGAGCTCTCTGGGCTGTTTCCAAGAGGCGATCTCCCACCCGATGTTTGTCGGTGCAATAGATATAAAAGCACAGAGCTCTTGAGGCTGTCTCTAAGAGGCGATCTCCCACCCGATGTTTGTTCGTGCAATAGATATAAAAGCACAGAGCTCTCGAGGCTGTCTCTAAGAGGTGATCTCCCACCTGATGTTTGTTGGTGCAATAGATATAAAAGCACAGAGCTCTCGAGGCTGTTTCCAAGAGGCGATCTTCCACCCGATGTTTGTCGGTGCAATAGATGTAAAAGCACAGAGCTCTCGAGGCTGTTTCTAAGAGGCGATCTTCCACCCGATGTTTGTTGGTGCAATAGATATAAAAGCACAGAGCTCTCGAGGCTGTCTCTAAGAGGCGATCTTCCACCCGATGTTTGTTGATACAATAGATATAAAAGCACAGAGCTCTCGAGGGTGTCTCTAAGAGGCGATCTTCCACCCGATGTTTGTTGCTACAATAGATATAAAAGCACAGAGCTCTTTGGGCTGTTTCCAAGAGGCGATCTCCCACCCGATGTTTCTCGGTGCAATAGATATAAAAGCACAGAGCTCTTGAGGCTGTTTCTAAGAGGCGATCTTCCACCCGATGTTTGTCGGTGCAATAGATATAAAAGCACGGAGCTCTCGAGGCTGTTTCTAAGAGGCGATCTTCCACCCGATGTTTGTCGGTGCAATAGATATAAAAGCACGGAGCTCTCGAGGCTGTCTCTAAGAGGCGATCTTCCACTCGATGTTTGTTGGTGCAATACATATAAAAGCACAGAGCTCTCGAGGCTGTCTCTAAGAGGCGATCTTCCACCTTGTGTTTGTTGCTACAATAGATATAAAAGCACAGAGCTCTCGAGGCTGTCCGTAAGAGGCGATCTTCCACCCGATGTTTGTTGCTACAATAGATATAAAAGCACAGAGCTCTCGAGGCTGTTTCCAAGAGGCGATCTTCCACCCGATGTTGGTTGGTGCAATAGATATAAAAGCACAGAGCTCTCGGGGCTGTTTCCAAGAGGCGATCTTTCACCCAGTGTTTGTTGGTGCAATAGATTTAAAAGCACAGAGCTCTCGAGGCTGTCTCTAAGAGTCGATCTTCCACCCGATGTTTGTTGCTACAATAGATATAAAAGCACAGAGCTCTCGAGGCTGTCTCTAAGAGGCGATCTTCCACCCGATGTTTGTTGCTACAATAGATATAAAAGCACAGAGCTCTCGGGGCTGTTTCCAAGAGGTGATCTTCCACCCGATGTTTGTTGCTACAATATATATAAAAGCACAGAGCTCTCAAGGCTGTTTCCAAGAGGCGATCTTCCACCCGATGTTTGTCGGTGTAATAGATATTAAAGCACAGAGCTCTCGAGACTGTTTCCAAGAGGCGATCTTCCACCCGATGTTTGTCGGTGTAATAGATATTGAGCTCTCAAGGCTGTTTCTAAGAGGCGATCTTCCACCCGATGTTTGTTGGTACAATAGATAAAAAAGCACAGAGCTCTCGGGGCTGTTTCTAAGACGCGACCTTCCACCCGATGTTTGTTGGTGCAATACATATAAAATCACAGGGCTCTCGAGGCTGTTTCCAAGAGGCGATCTTCCACCCGATGTTTGTT
The DNA here is from genome assembly GCF_964204655.1 of Triturus cristatus. NCBI lineage: Eukaryota > Metazoa > Chordata > Amphibia > Caudata > Salamandridae > Triturus > Triturus cristatus. The sequence goes on along the minus strand of NC_140579.1, from coordinate 113,804,995 downwards.
GGTGCAATAGATATAAAAGCACAGAGCTCTTGAGGCGATCTCCCACCCGATGTTTGTTGGTGCAATAGATATAAAAGCACAGAGCTCTCGAGGCTGTCTCTAAGAGGTGATCTCCCACCTGATGTTTGTTGGTGCAATAGATATAAAAGCACAGAGCTCTCGAGGCTGTTTCCAAGAGGCGATCTTCCACCCGATGTTTGTCGGTGCAATAGATGTAAAAGCACAGAGCTCTGGAGGCTGTTTCTAAGAGGCGATCTTCCACCCGATGTTTGTTGGTGCAATAGATATAAAAGCACAGAGCTCTCAAGGCTGTCTCTAAGAGGCGATCTTCCACCCGTTGTTTGTTGGTGCAATAGATATAAAAGCACAGCGCTCTCGGGGCTGTTTCCAAGAGGCGATCTTCCACCCAATGTTTGTTGGTGCGATAGATATAAAAGCACGGAGCTCTCGAGGCTGTCTCTAAGAGGCGATCTTCCACCCTATGTCTGTTGGTGCAATAGATATAAAAGCACAGAGCTCTCGAGGCTGTTTCTAAGAGGTGATCCTCCCCGATGTTTGTTGGTGCAATAGATATAAAAGCACAGAGCTCTTGAGGCTGTTTCTAAGAGGTGATCTTCCCCGATGTTTGTTGGTGCAATAGATATAAAAGCACAGAGCTCTCGAGGCTGTCTCTAAGAGGCGATCTTCCACCCGATGTTTGTTGGTGCAATAGATATAAAAGCACAGAGCTCTCGAGGCTGTCTGTAAGAGGCGATCTTCCACCCGATGTTTGTTGGTGCAATACATATAAAAGCACAGAGCTCTCGAGGCTGTTTCCTAGAGGCGATCTTCCACCTGATGTTTATTGGTGCAATAGATATAAACGCACAGAGCTCTCGAGGCTGTTTCTAAGAGGCGATCTTACTCTCGATGTTTGTTGGTGCAATAGATATAAAAGCACAGAGCTCTCGAGGCTGTCTCTAAGAGGCGATCTTCCACCCGATGTTTGTTGGTGCAATAGATATAAAAGTACAGAGCTCTCGAGGCTGTTTCTAAGAGGCGATCTTCCACCCGGTGTTTGTTGGTACAATAGATATAAAAAGCACAGAGCTCTCGAGGCTGTTTCCAAGAGGCGATCTTCCACCTGATGTTTGTTGGTGCAATAGATATAAAAGCACAGAGCTCTCGAGGCTGTTTCTAAGAGGCGATCTTCCCCCCGATGTTTGTTGGTGCAATAGATATAAAAGCACAGAGCTCTCGAGGCTGTTTCTAAGAAGTGATCTTCCTCCCGATGTTTGTTGGTGCAATAGACATAAAAGCACAGAGCTCTCAAGGCCGTTTCTAAGAGGCGATCAACCACCCAATGTTTGTCGGTTAAATAGATATAAAAGCACAGAGCTCTCGAGGCCGTCTCTAAGAGGCGATCTTCCACCCGATGTTTGTTGGTGCAATACATATAAAAGCACAGAGCTCTCGAAGCTGTTTCTAAGAGGTGATCTTCCACTAGATGTTTGTTGGTGCAATACATATAAAAGCACCGAACTCTCAAGGCTGTCTCTAAGAGGTGATCTTCCACCCGATGTTTGTTGGTGCAATAGATATAAAAGCACAGAGCTCTCGAGGCTGTCTCTAAGAGGCGATCTTCCACCCGATGTTGGTTGGTGCAATAGATATAAAAGCACAGAGCTCTCGAGGCTGTTTCCAAGAGGCGATCTTCCACCCGATGTTTGTTGGTGCAATAGATATAAAAGCACAGAGCTCTCGAGGCTGTTTCTAAGAGGTGATCTTCCTCCCGATGGTTGTTGGTGCAATAGACATAAAAGCACAGAGCACTCGAGGCCGTTTCTAAGAGGCGATCAACCACCCAATGTTTGTTGGTTAAATAGATATAAAAGCACAGAGCTCTCGAGGCCGTCTCTAAGAGGCGATCTTCCACCCGATGTTTGTTGGTGCAATACATATAAAAGCACAGAGCTCTCGAGGCTGTTTCTAAGAGGTGATCTTCCACCCAATGTTTGTCGGTGCAATAGATATAAAAGCACAGAGCTCTCGAGGCTGTCTCTAAGAGGCGATCTTCCACACGATGTTTGTTGGTGCAATACATATAAAAGCACAGAGCTTTCGAGGCTGTTTCCAAGAGGCAATCTTCCACCCGATGTTTGTTGGTGCAATAGATATAAAAGCACAGAGCTCTCGAGGCTGTTTCTAAGAGGCGATCTTCCACCCGATGTTTGTTGGTGCAATAGATATAAAAGCACAGAGCTCTCGAGGCTGTCTCCAAGAGGCGATCTTCCACCCGTTGTTTGTTGGTGCAATAGATATAAAAGCACAGAGCTCTCAAGGCTGTTTCTAAGAGACGATCTTCCTCCCGATGTTTGTTGGTACAATAGATATAAAAGCACAGAGCTTTCGAGGCTGTCTCTAAGAGTTGATCTTCCACCCAATGTTTGTTGGTACAATAGATATAAAAGCACAGAGCTTTCAAGGCTGTCTCTAAGAGGCGATCTTCCACCCGATGTTTGTTGGTGCAATAGATATAAAAGCACAGAGCTCTCGAGGCTGTCTCTAAGAGGCGATCCTCCACCCGATGTTTGTCGGTGCAATACATATAAAAGCACAGAACTTTCGAGGCTGTTTCTAAGAGGCGATCTTCCACCCGATGTTTGTTGGTGCAATAGATATAAAAGCACAGAGCTCTCGAGGCTGTCTCTATAAGGCGATCCTCCACCCGATGTTTGTCGGTGCAATACATATAAAAGCACATAACTTTCGAGGCTGTCTCTTAGAGGCGGTCTTCCACCCAATGTTTGTTGGTACAATAGATATAAAAGCAAAGAGATCTCAAGGCTGTTTCTAAGAGGCGATCTTCCACCCGATGTTTGTGGGTGCAATAGATATAAAAGCACAGAGCTCTTTTTGTATCTAGGCCCTGTAGCCTTTCTTCCTCCTTGGATGGGTGAGGTGGGGTGAAGAAACCTGGCAAGGTGATAGACTGACCTATGTGGAAAGGCGCGATGACACTCAGGATGAACGCCGCTTCAGTGTGTAGGTCTAATTTGAGTCCAAAGACGGTAGAATATGGCTTGTGCTTGTAATTCGCTAATTCGATGAGCTAACGTTATCGCTATGAGGAATGCCATCTTCAAGGCGAGTCATTAGAGAGAAACGCTGCATTGGCTCAGACGGAGTGCACATGAAAGAAGTAAAAACCAGATTCAGGTTCCACTGCGGCATCACAAATGGTGTTGGTGGGAACATACGGGTCAGTCCTTTCAGAAAACACATCATAAAAGATGATTTAAATAAGGATGGCTGATAAGGAAGTTGTAAGAAGGCTGACAGACCCGATAAATAAGCTTTGACTGCTGCAACAGCAAGGAATTGCTGGGCTAAAGATAAGCAAAATGACAAAACATCAGATATGCCGTGCCTGAACCAGACAAGAGACCTCCTCCAGCATCCTGAATAGATTGTTTTAGTCGAGTGGCGCCTAGCTGCCAAGATGACGTTCAATACTTCGAAAGGCAGATCGAAAGCTGTTGACTGTCGCTGTTCAGTCTCCAAGCATGGAGGTGTGGATTGTACAGTATCCGGTGCAGGACCCTGCCCCACTGCTGCCGCAGGAGCTCGTCCTGAAAAAGCAGCCTTATCAGATGACAAATACCGCACTCTCCTAGACCAGTCCGAGGCCACTAGGATCCCTTGGGCCTTGTCATTACTGGTCTTTTTCAGAACTTGGGCAGGAGAGGCAGACGTAGGAAGGCGTGTAGGAGTCCAACTTCCAATCGAAGTGAAAGACGTCTCCGAGTGAGATCTGCCTTCGGAGCTCCACTGCGCAAGCGTCTGGGCACTCCACGTTCTCTGTGGTGGAGCAAGGGTCGAGCTAGGGTTCTCCTCTTTGCTGGAATACACCCTGTGCCATCTCTGAGTGCAGCTGCCATGCGTGATCCGCTAGTCGGCGCATGCTAAGTTCATCCGCCCTAGCTTTTAAAGATCCTACTGGGTGCTGTACCACCAGGGCGATGTCTAGACATATTTAAACATTGCAAGTAAGTTCTGTTACTGTTTTAAAAATGCAATCAAATACATGATTGCCAAACCTACTTTTTAGGTCGAGCTAGACAGCGCAACTATCTCTTCGAGACCTGTTGTAATCAGTATGTGTGCATCAAGTACATTCCCTTCCTTGAAATTACTTTACATTTGTCTATGTCAGTTTCCTTCAAAAATCCCTGCTTGCTAGTGGTCTGTCCTGCTTCTTAGTCCCTCCTTTCTCTCTTATGTTCCTCCCACGAGCAGGGCCTTATTACTGTCTCATTCCTCTATGGTTCTTAATCTGTTCTCTGGGGGGACTATTTCTTTGCTTGGATTCCTGCTTTGTTAGTGACTGTCTGTGTTCAACTGCAGCTCCCTACCTGCTTACATTTAAATGTAGCTTTCTTATTCCCTTCCCCTCTTTAATGCCACAGATACTTTACTGATGCCTCCACAGCTCTGTTGCTTGTATTATTTTTAGGTTTGTTTAGGTTTTTTGCACTTTTAGATGTTTGCGTTAATTGGGCTTTTTTGTGGTCGGATAGTTTGGTTTGAGCTTCATTTTAAGGTGGGATTGGACTTGTTTTTTTGTTTTTTCCCGCCAGCCTCTGCTCACTGCTTATTTGCGGGGAACAACCTTTACAACGCAACTTTTACAACGCACTACACTTACAACGCATTTTTTACAACGCAAAATCCATTACAACGCACTACACTTACAACGCATGACACTACAATGTATTTTTAAAAACTACCTTTACAACGCATTCCATTACAACGCATACTACCTTTACAACGCATACCATTACAACGCATAATATTACACTACACTATCCAACACTTACCCTACTGTTGCACCCCCTGGAGTTAGAATAGTAATTTTTACCCCTATACTATCCAACACTTACCCTACTGTTGCACCCCCTGGAGTTAGAATAGTAATTTTTACCCCTATACTATCCAACACTTACTCTACTGTTGCACCCCCTGGAGTTAGAATAGTAATTTTTACCCCTATACTATCCAACACTTACCCTACTGTTGCACCCCCTGGAGTTAGAATAGTAATTTTTACCCCTATACTATCCAACACTTACCCTACTGTTGCACCCCCTGGAGTTAGAATAGTAATTTTTACCCCTATACTATCCAACACTTACCCTACTGTTGCACCCCCTGGAGTTAGAATAGTAATTTTTACCCCTATACTATCCAACACTTACCCTACTGTTGCACCCCCTGGAGTTACAATAGTAATTTTTACCCCTATACTATCCAACACTTACCCTACTGTTGCACCCCCTGGAGTTAGAATAGTAATTTTTACCCCTATACTATCCAACACTTACCCTACTGTTGCACCCCCTAGAGTTAGAATAGCAATTTTTACCCCTATACTATCCAACACTTACCCTACTGTTGCACCCCCTGGAGTTAGAATAGCAATTTTTACCCCTATACTATCCAACACTTACCCTACTGTTGCACCCCCTGGAGTTAGAATAGTAATTTGTACCCCTATACTATCCAACACTTACCCTACTGTTGCACCCCCTGGAGTTAGAATAGCAATTGTTACGCCTATACTATCCAACACTTACCCTACTGTTACACCCCCTGGAGTTAGAATAGTAATTGTTACCCCTATACTATCCAACACTTACCCTACTGTTGCACCCCCTGGAGTTAGAAAAGTAATTTTTACCCCTATACTATCCAACACTTACCCTACTGTTGCACCCCCTGGAGTTAGAAAAGTAATTTTTACCCCTATACTATCTAATACTTACCTTAAATGCAATTTAATATTATGCGTTGTAATGGTATGCGTTGTAAAGGTAGTAGGCGTTGTAATGGAATGCGTTGTAAAGGTAGTTTTTGAAAATGCGTTGTAGTGTCATGCGTTGTAAGTGTAGTGCGTTGTAATGGATTTTGCGTTGTAAAAAATGCGTTGTAAGTGCATGCGTTGTAAAAGTGTGCGTTGTAACGACATACATCCCTTATTTGCCTGTGTACCTAATTATTCCTGTGGTCTCCACCCCAACCCCTCCCACAATAGTGCCTGTGTGGTCCCCCACCACCCGTCCAATACTGATCCTCCATACCGATCAATCACGTCCTCCCGCTCTTGGCATCTCTGCTGGAGTTGCTCTTTGTTCGCAACAAGCCACGCATGAGCAGCAGCTCGCTCTCCGCTTTTTGTTTCCAAGCACCAGTTTCATATTTTTTATAGACAAAAGGAGATTATTCAGCAGCTCAGGATATTACTTAAATGTCTTTAAAAGATCTGCCGATTAATCTCCCCGTGTCTACAAAAAATATGAAGTTTTCATTGTGTAATGTTACTGGTACTCATGGAAAGCTCTACGAAAGTAAAACCAAAGGCCCACAGAGCGAGTGAAGGCTTTGCTGTCACTGGGTTAAATACATCAACTAATGAGGAATTCACAGGACTGATGTGCGTGGTGGTGAAGCACTGACTCGGCGCCTCTCTTGAAGTGCCGCTGAGAGTGCATACTCCCTTATTTATTCATTATTTATTTATTAGAAAGATGTATAAAGCGCAAACATGAACCTTGCGGGTATCAGAGCGCTGTACACACGGTGCAAGCATGAATAAACTGCGTACAATAGAGGTGAGCATAGTGACACCACAAGGAGTACACAATCACGATCAGGGACCGGGTAGTGGGACACCCTAGATCTAATTCTCCTCGGGTGTAAAATATTTCCTGTAACATTCAGCGAAACAAGCAAGAGTGCCCTTGACACAACATAGTAAAATAATTGACAACACTGTAGGGTGAGGACCCTCGGGTAAAATAACAATTAACCATCAAACATGAAATAAATAGAGAACTAGGTTACATGCAAACGAGAAACGATGATGCAGTTAATGATCATTCAGAAAATTCAATTTGGCCTGTTTCTTGAAATAGGCAGTGGAAGGATAGTCTCGAATCTCTGTAGGAAGAGCGTTCCAAATTCTAGGTACAAAGCCAGAGAAAGCACGTTAGTACGTACTTTTCTTCTTAAATTTGTGAGGTTTCAAGAGAATGAGGAGGTACTGCTTACGTTCTGAGTCGAGCCCGAGAGAACGAGCTTGTTCGCCAGATAGGTCGGAGTGTTGTAATGCAAGGCTTAATGCATGAGGCAAGCTATTTTAAAACAAATCATCGCTTCAATAGACAGCCAGTTAAGCTGCACAAGGTCCCGTGTAATGTGATCGTGTTTTTGGAGCCTGTGATAAGCCTGCCCGATGTGTTGAGAGTGGCTCTGAGAGGGGCCAAGCTCACTTTAGGCAGCCCCGCAAGGGTCACCAGCCCATATTCAAGGGATGTATGTCGTTACAACGCACACTTTTACAACGCATGCACTTACAACGCATTTTTTACAACGCAAAATCCATTACAACGCATTCCATTACATAGCATGACACTACAACGCATTTTTAAAAACTACCTTTACAACGCATTCCATTACAACGCATACTACCTTTACAACGCATACCATTACAACGCATTATATTAAATTGCATTTAAGGTAAGTATTAGATAGTCTAGGGGTAAAAATTACTTTTCTAACTCCAGGGGGTGCAACAGTTGGGTAAGTGTTGGATAGTATAGGGGTAAAAATTACTATTCTAACTCCAGGGGGTGCAACAGTAGGGTAAGTGTTGGATAGTATAGGGGTAAAAATTGCTATTCTAACTCCAGGGGGTGCAACAGTAGGGAAAGTGTTGGATAGTATAGGGGTAAAAATTACTATTCTAACTCCAGGGGGTGCAACAGTAGAGTAAGTGTTGGATAGTATAGGGGTAAAAATTACTATTCTAACTCCAGGGGGTGCAACAGTAGGGTAAGTGTTGGATAGTATAGGGGTAAAAATTACTATTCTAACTCCAGGGGGTGCAACAGTAGGGTAAGTGTTGGATAGTATAGGGGTAAAAATTACTATTCTAACTCCAGGGGGTGCAACAGTAGGGTAAGTGTTGAATAGTATAGGGGTAAAAATTACTATTCTAACTCCAGGGGGTGCAACAGTAGGGTAAGTGTTGGATAGTATAGGGGTAAAAATTACTATTCTAACTCCAGGGGGTGCAACAGTAGGGTAAGTGTTGGATAGTATAGGGGTAAAAATTACTATTCTAACTCCAGGAGGTGCAACAGTAGGGAAAGTGTTGGATAGTATAGGGGTAAAAATTACTATTCTAACTCCAGGGGGTGCAACAGTAGGGAAAGTGTTGGATAGTATAGGGGTAAAAATTACTATTCTAACTCCAGGGGGTGCAACAGTAGGGTAAGTGTTGGATAGTGTAGTGTAATATTATGCGTTGTAATGGTATGCGTTGTAAAGGTAGTATGCGTTGTAATGGAATGCGTTGTAAAGATAGTTTTTAAAAATGCGTTGTAGTGTCATGCTATGTAATGGAATGCGTTGTAATGGATTTTGCATTGTAAAAAATGCGTTGTAAGTGTAGTGCGTTGTAAAAGTTGCGTTGTAAAGGTTGTTCCCCATATTCAAGACATGAGATCACCAGGGATTGTACTGCCGGTTGTAAGTCTTCAGTTGGAAGGAAAGGTTTGATTTTGTTGAGGGTGTTACGATAAAAGTTGGCACCCCTAATAGTAGCAATGATGTGAGCTTGCATATTAAGTAGTTTGTCTAAGGTAATACCTAGCGATTTAGTGGAGTCAACCACTTGTGGGGTGCAGTTAAGGACTGTGAGTTGCTTTAGCCAGTCCAGGGTAGGTGCAGAGTGGTTGTGGGGGGCAATCAGCAGGACTTCAGTTTTGAGGGTATTCAATAAAAGATGGTTCTGGGCTAACCATTGTTGAGTTTGCGAAAGCCTCATTTAAGGTTTTAATGTCATCTAGAGAGGAGCTCTTCAAGTAAAGTTACGTGTCATCCGCATACATTGGTAGTGAATGTTAGACTGGTTTAGAATGACAGTGAGTGGCTCTATAAAAAGTTTGAAGAGCGTGGGCGAAAGTGCGGATCTTTGAAGAACTCCAATCCTGACCTGGGTACTGGAAGCAAGGGACTGGTTGAATTTAACCCTTAGAGTGTGGTTGTGTAAGAAAGAGGTAAACCACTTTAGGACCGGTCCCATTAAACCCATCCTCCATTGTAGAAGATTAATCAAGGTTTCATGTTGGATCGTGTCTAAAGCAGAAGACAAGTCCAGATTGATCAAAAGACAAGGGACATTATGATCAAGGGATTTTAGCGCGTCATCCACAATGTGCGTTAGTGTAGTTTCAGTACTATGCCCTGCTCTGAAACGGGATTGATAGAGGTCCAGTAATTGAAATTTCTCTATACAGTTGCAGAGCTGCCTGTGGACGCATTTCTCGAGGAGTTTGACTAACGTCATGATGTTTGTGATAGGTCTGAAGTTGTTAGGATCAGATAAATCCGCGTTAGGCTTCTTAGGGCTGGAAGTGACTGGCCCGATTTTGAGGCAATCAGGGATTTTCCCCTGTAGCAGAGATTCATGAATAATCCGCAACCAAAAAGGTAGAATGGCCAAGTGGAGGTCTATACATTTTTTTGCAGGAAGTGGATCATTGAAGTGATTAGCCGGTTTTAGAGTTGCCATCTCGTGGAGTAATTCTGTGCAATCTGGCAGGATAAAGGAATTCCAAGAGGCGTCATTTTTGGGAGAGCAGCCGAGGCAAAAGGAGGCTGCCGAAGGAACCTCCAGCGCCTCTGAAGATGTGGTGAGGTTTAGAGGCAGCACCAAGGGAGTGGCAGGTTGGAGCTCCAGTTCAATTTTCCTAGCTTTTTCAGAGAAGTGCATTGTGAAGTCCTCCCCGCTAGGAAGAGGAATCACCGAGGACTAGTTGGGGTTGGAAGAGTGGTTTGCTTGTTTTTGTAGGATTTCAAATAGCATCTTGGGTCTGTTTTAGGTGCCGTCCAGTTGTGCCCTTAGCAATGCGGATTTTTTTATTGTAAGCGCTTTTCATTTTCCTTCGTTGATAGAGACTGGCGGTGGATGGCTCGTTTCTCCAGGACCTCTCTAAAAGCCTAAGTTTGCGGCGTTCGTCATTTAGGACACCATTAAACCAAGGTTTTGAATGTTTGAGAGGAATCCTTTTAAATTGTTTTGGCGCAAAGGTGTCAAAGATATTAGTCACAGTGCTAGTGTAAAGGTCAGAAAGATCATCCAGGTTGGTCATGTTAGTGGGCGGCTGAAGTCTATTAATAGTGCTGGAAGGAACAGCATTGATGTTGACGTCTCATGTTGCGAGACCATTGTTTCGCTCTAAGAGGTTGTCCCTTTCTGCAAGTGGTCTTTTCCAGTATGTGGAAGGCAATTTGATGATGATCCGACCAGTCACAAGGTAGGATGTCCTTCATTTGAATGAGATTGTCTATAGCAATAATGAGGTCCAGGGTGGCGCCTTTGATGTGGGTGGGTCCAGTCGCATGGTAGGATGTCACCCAGTTGAATGAGATTGTCTCTAGCAATAATGAGTTCCAGGGTGGCGCCTTTGATGATGGTCCAACCAGTCGCATGGTAGGATGTCCTTCATTTGAATGAGATTGTCTCCAGCAATAATGAGGTCAAGGGTGGCGCCTTTGATGTGGGTGGGTCCAGTCCCATGGTAGGATATCCTTCAGTTGAATGAGATTGTCTCCAGCAATAATGAGCTCAAGGGTGGCGCCTATGTTGTGGGTGGGTCCAGTCGCATGGTAGGATGTCCTTCATTTGAATGAGATTGTCTCCAGCAATAATGAGGTCAAGGGTGGCGCCTTTGTTGTGGGTGGGTCCAGTCCCATGGTAGGATGTCACCCAGTTGAATGAGATTGTCTCTAGCAATAATGAGTTCCAGGGTGGCGCCTTTGATGATGGTCCAACCAGTTGCAAGGTAGGATGTCCTTCATTTGAATGAGATTGTCTATAGCAATAATGAGGTCCAGGGTGGCGCCTTTGATGTGGGTGGGTCCAGTCGCATGGTAGGATGTCACCCAGTTGAATGAGATTGTCTCTAGCAATCATGAGTTCCAGGGTGGCGCCTTTGATGATGGTCCAACCAGTCGCATGGTAGGATGTCCTTCATTTGAATGAGATTGTCTCCAGCAATAATGAGGCCAAGGGTGGCGCCTTTGTTGTGGGTGGGTCCAGTCGCAAGATAGGATGTCCTTCATTTGAATGAGATTGTCTCCAGCAATAATGAGGTCAAGGGTGGCGCCTTTGTTGTGGGTGGGTCCAGTCCCATGGTAGGATGTCACCCAGTTGAATGAGATTGTCTCCAGCAATAATGAGTTCCAGGGTGGCGCCTTTGATGATGGTCCAATCAGTCGCATGGTAGGATGTCCTTCATTTGAATGAGATTGTCTCCAGCAATAATGAGGTCAAGGGTGGTGCCTTTGATGTGGGTGGGTCCAGTCCCATGGTAGGATATCCTTCAGTTGAATGAGATTGTCTCCAGCAATAATGAGGTCAAGGGTGGCGCCTATGTTGTGGGTGGGTCCAGTCGCATGGTAGGATGTTCTTCATTTGAATGAGATTGTCTCCAGCAATAATGAGGTCAAGGGTGGCGCATTTGTTGTGGGTGGGTCCAGTCCCATGGTAGGATGTCACCCAGTTGAATGAGATTGTCTCCAGCAATAATGAGTTCCAGGGTGGCGCCTTTGATGATGGTCCAACCAGTCGCATGGTAGGATGTCTTTCATTTGAATGAGATTGTCTCCAGCAATAATGAGGTCAAGGGTGGCGCCTTTGTTGTGGGTGGGTCCAGTCGCAAGATAGGATGTCCTTCATTTGAATGAGATTGTCTCCAGCAATAATGAGGTCAAGGGTGGCGCCTTTGTTGTGGGTGGGTCCTGTCGCAAGGTAGGATGTCCTTCATTTGAATGAGATTGTCTCCAGCAATAATGAGGTCCAGGGTGGCACCTTTGTTGTGGGTGGGTCCAGTCGCATGGTAGGATGTTCTTCATTTGAATGAGATTGTCTCCAGTAATAATGAGGTCAAGGGTGGCGCCTTTGTTGTGGGTGGGTCCAGTCGCATGGTAGGATGTCACCCAGTTGAATGAGATTGTCTCCAGCAATAATGAGGTCAAGGGTGGCGCCTTTGTTGTGGGTGGGTCCAGTCGCAAGGTAGGATGTCCTTCATTTGAATGAGATTGTCTCCAGCAATAATGAGGTCAAGGGTGGCACCTTTGTTGTGGGTGGGTCCAGTCGTAAGGTAGGATGTCCTTCATTTGAATGAGATTGTCTCCAGCAATAATGAGGTCAAGGGTGGCGCCTTTGTTGTGGGTGGGTCCAGTCGCAAGGTAGGATGTCCTTCATTTGAATGAGATTGTCTCCAGCAATAATGAGGTCAAGGGTGGCACCTTTGTTGTGGGTGGGTCCAGTCGCAAGGTAGGATGTCCTTCATTTGAATGAGATTGTCTCCAGCAATAATGAGGTCAAGGGTGGCGCCTTTGTTGTGGGTGGGTCCAGTCGCATGGTAGGATGTCACCCAGTTGAATGAGATTGTCTCTAGCAATAATGAGTTCCAGGGTGGCGCCTTTGATGATGGTCCAACCAGTCGCAAGGTAGGCTGTCCTTCATTTGAATGAGATTGTCTATAGCAATAATGAGGTCCAGGGTGGCGCCTTTGATGTGGGTGGGTCCAGTTGCATGGTAGGATGTCACCCAGTTGAATGAGATTGTCTCTAGCAATAATGAGTTCCAGGATGGCGCCTTTGATGATGGTCCAACCAGTCGCATGGTAGGATGTCCTTCATTTGAATGAGATTGTCTCCAGCAATAATGAGGTCAAGGGTGGCGCCTTTGTTGTGGGTGGGTCCAGCCGCAAGATAGGATGTCCTTCATTTGAAGGAGATTGTCTCCAGCAATAATGAGGTCAAGGGTGGCGCCTTTTTTGTTGGTGGGTCCAGTCGCATGGTAGGATGTCACCCAGTTGAATGAGATTGTCTCCAGCAATAATGAGGTCAAGGGTGGCGCCTTTGTTGTGGGTGGGTCCAGTCGCAAGGTAAGATGTCCTTCATTTGAATGAGATTGTCTCCAGCAATAATGAGGTCATGGGTGGCACCTTTGTTGTGGGTGGGTCTAGTCGCAAGGTAGGATGTCCTTCATTTGAATGAGATTGTCTCCAGCAATAATGAGGTCAAGGGTGGCGCCTTTGTTGTTGGTGGGTCCAGTCGCAAGGTAGGATGTCCTTCATTTGAATGAGATTGCCTCCAGCAATAATGAGGTCAAGGGTGGCACCTTTGTTGTGGGTGGGTCCAGTCTCAAGGTAGGATGTCCTTCATTTGAATGAGATTGTCTCCAGCAATAATGAGGTCAAGGGTGGCGCCTTTGTTGTGGGTGGGTCCAGTCGCATGGTAGGATGTCACCCAGTTGAATGAGATTGTCTCTAGCAATAATGAGTTCCAGGGTGGCGCCTTTGATGATGGTCCAACCAGTCACAAGGTAGGATGTCGTTCATTTGAATGAGATTGTCTATAGCAATAATGAGGTCCAGGGTGGCGCCTTTGATGTGGGTGGGTCCAGTCCATTGGTAGGATGTCACCCAGTTGAATGAGATTGTCTCTAGCAATAATGAGTTCCAGGGTGGCGCCTTTGATGATGGTCCAACCAGTCGCATGGTAGGATGTCCTTCATTTGAATGAGATTGTCTCCAGCAATAATGAGGTCAAGGCTGGCGCCTTTGTTGTGGGTGGGCCCAGTCGCAAGATAGGATGTCCTTCAATTGAATGAGATTGTCTCCAGCAATAATGAGGTCAAGGGTGGCGCCTTTGTTGTGGGTGGGGCCAGTCCCATGGTAGGATGTCACCCAGTTGAATGAGATTGTCTCCAGCAATAATGAGTTTCAGAGTGGCGCCTTTGATGATGGTCCAACCAGTCGCATGGTAGGATGTCCTTCATTTGAATGAGATTGTCTCCAGCAATAATGAGGGCAAGGGTGGCGCCTTTGATGTGGGTGGGTCCAGTCCCATGGTAGGATATCCTTCAGTTGAATGAGATTGTCTCCAGCAATAATGAGGTCAAGGGTGGCGCCTATGTTGTGGGTGGGTCCAGTCGCATGGTAGGATGTCCTTCATTTGAATGAGATTGTCTCCAGCAATAATGAGGTCAAGGGTGGCGCCTTTGTTGTGGGTGGGTCCAGTCGCATGGTAGGATGTCACCCAGTTGAATGAGATTGTCTCTAGCAATAATGAGTTCCAGGGTGGCGCCTTTGATGATGGTCCAACCAGTCACAAGGTAGGATGTCGTTCATTTGAATGAGATTGTCTATAGCAATAATGAGGTCCAGGGTGGCGCCTTTGATGTGGGTGGGTCCAGTCCATTGGTAGGATGTCACCCAGTTGAATGAGATTGTCTCTAGCAATAATGAGTTCCAGGGTGGCGCCTTTGATGATGGTCCAACCAGTCGCATGGTAGGATGTCCTTCATTTGAATGAGATTGTCTCCAGCAATAATGAGGTCAAGGCTGGCGCCTTTGTTGTGGGTGGGCCCAGTCGCAAGATAGGATGTCCTTCATTTGAATGAGATTGTCTCCAGCAATAATGAGGTCAAGGGTGGCGCCTTTGTTGTGGGTGGGGCCAGTCCCATGGTAGGATGTCACCCAGTTGAATGAGATTGTCTCCAGCAATAATGAGTTTCAGAGTGGCGCCTTTGATGATGGTCCAACCAGTCGCATGGTAGGATGTCCTTCATTTGAATGAGATTGTCTCCAGCAATAATGAGGTCAAGGGTGGCGCCTTTGTTGTGGGTGGGTCCAGTCCCATGGTAGGATGTCACCCAGTTGAATGAGATTGTCTCCAGCAATAATGAGTTTCAGGGTGGCGCCTTTGATGATGGTCCAACCAGTCGCATGGTAGGATGTCCTTCATTTGAATGAGATTGTCTCCAGCAATAATGAGGTCAAGGGTGGCGCCTTTGATGTGGGTGGGTCCAGTCCCATGGTAGGATATCCTTCAGTTGAATGAGATTGTCTCCAGCAATAATGAGGTCAAGGGTGGCGCCTATGTTGTGGGTGGGTCCAGTCGCATGGTAGGATGTCCTTCATTTGAATGAGATTGTCTCCAGCAATAATGAGGTCAAGGGTGGCGCCTTTGTTGTGGGTGGGTCCAGTCGCAAGATAGGATGTCCTTCATTTGAATGAGATTGTCTCCAGCAATAATGAGGTCAAGGGTGGCGCCTTTGTTGTGGGTGGGTCCAGTCGCAAGATAGGATGTCCTTCATTTGAATGAGATTGTCTCCAGCAATAATGAGGTCTAGGGTGGCGCCTTTGTTGTGGGTGGGTCCTGTCGCAAGGTAGGATGTCCTTCATTTGAATGAGATTGTCTCCAGCAATAATGAGGTCCAGGGTGGCACCTTTTTTTGTGGGTGGGTCCAGTCGCATGGTAGGATGTCCTTCATTTGAATGAGATTGTCTCCAGTAATAATGAGGTCAAGGGTGGCGCCTTTGTTGTGGGTGGGTCCAGTCGCATGGTAGGATGTCACCCAGTTGAATGATATTGTCTCCAGCAATAATGAGGTCAAGGGTGGCGCCGTTGTTGTGGGTGGGTCCAGTCGCAAGGTAGGATGTCCTTCATTTGAATGAGATTGTCTCCAGCAATAATGAGGTCAAGGGTGGCACCTTTGTTGTGGGTGGGTCCAGTCACAAGGTAGGATGTCCTTCATTCGAATGAGATTGTCTCCAGCAATAATGAGGTCAAGGGTGGCGCCTTTGTTGTGGGTGGGTCCAATCGCATGGTAGGATTCACTAAGTTGAATAAGATTGTCTCCAGCAATAATGAGGTCAAGGGTGGCGCCTTTGTTGTGGGTGGGTCCAGTCGCATGGTAGGATGTTACCCAGTTGAATGAGATTGTCTCTAGCAATAATGAGGTCAAGGGTAGCGCCTTTGATGATGGTCCGACCAGTCGCATGGTAGGATGTCCTTCAGTTGAATGAGATTGTCTCCAGCAATAATGAGGTCAAGGGTGGCGCCTTTGTTGTGGGTGGGTCCAGTCGCATGGTAGGATGTCACCCAGTTGAATGAGATTGTCTCTAGCAATAATGAGGTCAAGGGTAGCGCCTTTGATGATGGTCCGAGCAGTCGCATGGTAGGATGTCCTTCATTTGGATGAGATTGTCACTAGCAATAATGAGGTCCAGGGTGGCACCTTTGTTGTGGGTGGGACCCTCACAGAGCTGAGAGAAGTTGAGATTGGAGAGGAAAGTCTTAATGGAGCTGACTAAGGGATCGTCGGTGTCATTTCAATGGAGGTTAAAGTCTCCAAGGAAGATACCTTCTACGGTGGTATATTGTCTTGGTAACGTAACAGGTGCATCACAGCAGTGTAGTGTTATCAGGCTGTATGTATTTAATGAAATTCTTCCTCCAGACCCTGCCCGTCCATTGAGCGGCCTCTGGTGCGCATTGTTCTCCATCCGCATCCATCCGGACCGGGGGAGCATCCCCAACCCGGTAGCAGCCATGAGCGGCGAGAGGCCCTACATTGGCAGCAAGAGCAGTCTGGTCTCCAAGGCCGAGATTGGTTATGAGGGCATCATCCACACTAAAAACCCCACCGTGGCGCTGGCCAAAGGTGCTGGAAATGGGGTTTGGGTCGGGTTTTAGGCCGTAGACCACAAGTAACAAAATGGTATGGGCCAACAGGAAACGGTGGTTCGGGGGACTAAGAGAAGTTTGGGTAGGGGAGGACAAGGGGTTAACGAGGGGTCTTTAACTTCCATGGCCTCCTTGTTGGCCTTCCCAATGGGGAGAGGCTGTGCTTTTTGAGATTTGTACTTGCCCCGCTAGCCGCCCGCAAGGATGTGCTTTGAACCCTCTGGTGATGACGGGGTTCTCACAGGCGAACTGGTCACTTTACGCTCTCATATTTTACTTTTCTTTTCAGTGGTACCTCCAGTCCTCTCCCAATTGTTTTCCTTGTTATAACTCTTTGCGTCCCGCTCTGGATGCACCTCTGTCATGTTCTTTGAGGTTTTCCGAAAATGCATGTCAGCATCCTTGCTTGGTTTCTAAAGTGCGATAATGTCTTCACTGCAGCGTTGCATCTCTGGTCCCTTGCCATTTTCTTTTCGGACTGGGCGCACTTCATTGTGTTTTTGAAGCCTCCGCATCTGTTTACTGAAAGCATCTGCTGATGTGCAGTAAACCTTTCACATCAGTATTTGTGCTTTGAGGTTTCTCTTAATTCTTGCTTAATCTAAAACATTGCAAGTAGTTCTGTCTCGGAAAAATATTATTCTGCTTCAGCCCCATTAACTTTATTTACTGAGAATGATTTCTACTTTTAAAAGCTCGCGATGACTACACTGCGAACGCCTTTATCTCCTAATGAACAGCATGCCAGGGCTGTGTGTGTTTGTTTCTCTTTCATGCAAGACTTGAAACTGTACAGGGATGGTGTAAGTGCCCCCCCAGCCCCATTCGTTTGCCATAATTGTAAGTGATGCTCGTGAGGTCATTATTTCCTTTCCTTCTGTAGTTGCTTCTCTGTCGGGTTGTAGCCTGATGAGGATTGTGACACACACACTTTAAAAAGGGCCTCTCTAACCGCACTACACGTAGGGTGACCAACCGTCCGTAAATTTCACGGACAGTCCGTAATTTCGTCCGTCTGTCCGTTGTCCGTGAAGGATTCTTTAACGGACGCTATTTGTCCGTAATTTTAACCGGGCACCGGTCGCACCACCCTACAGCCGGCACAGCTTCCTTCTTGACTCCGATGCTGCTGAGGTCGGTGTAACAGACTCCGATGCTGCTGACGTCGGTGTAACAGACTCCGATGCAGCTGAGGTCGGGTGTAACAGACTTCGATGCTGCTGAGGTCGGTGTAACAGACTCCGATGCTGCTGAGGTCGGTGTAACAGACTCCAAAACAGCTGAGGTGGGGAGTAACAGACTCCGATGCTGCTGAGGTCGGTGTAACAGACTCCGATGCTGCTGAGGTCGGTGTAACAGACTCCGATGCAGCTGAGGTCGGGTGTAACAGACTCCGATGCTGCTGAAGTCGGTGTAACAGACTCCAATGCAGCTGAGGTGGGGTGTAACAGATTCCGATGCTGCTGAGATCGGTGTAAAAGACTCCGATGCTGCTGAGGTTGGGTGTAACAGACTCCGATGCTGCTGAGGTCGGTGTAACAGACTCCGATGCTGCTGAGGTCGGGTGTAACAGACTCCGATGCTGCTGAGGTCGGTGTAACAGACTCCGATGCTGCTGAGGTCGGTGTAACAGACTCCGATGCTGCTGAGGTTGGTGTAACAGACTCCGATGCAGCTGAGGTTGGGTGTAACAGACTCCGATGCTGCTGAGGTCGGTGAAACAGACTCTGATGCTGCTGAGGTCGGTATAACAGACTCCAATGCAGCTGAGGTGGGGTGTAACAGACTCCGATGCTGCTGAGGTCGGTGTAACAGACTCCGATGCAGCTGAGGTGGGGTGTAACAGACTCCGATGCTGCTGAGGTCGGTGTAACAGACTCCAATGCAGCTGAGGTGGGGTGTAACAGACTCCGATGCTGCTGAGGTCGGTGTAACAGACTCCGATGCTGCTGAGGTCGGTGTACCAGACTCCGATGCAGCTGAGGTCGGGTGTAACAGACTCCGATGCTGCTGAGGTCGGTGTAACAGACTCCAATGCAGCTGAGGTGGGGTGTAACAGACTCCGATGCTGCTGAGGTCAGTGTAACAGACTCCGATGCTGCTGAGGTCGGTGTACCAGACTCCGATGCAGCTGAGGTCGGGTGTAACAGACTCCGATGCTGCTGAGGTCGGTGTAACAGACTCCAATGCAGCTGAGGTGGGGTGTAACAGGCTCCGATGCTGCTGAGGTCGGTGTAACAGACTCCGATGCTGCTGAGGTTGGGTGTAACAGACTCCGATGCTGCTGAGGTCGGTGTAACAGACTCCGATGCTGCTGAGGTCGGGTGTAACAGACTCCGATGCTGCTGAGGTCGGTGTAACAGACTCCGATGCTGCTGATGTCGGTGTAACAGACTCCGATGCTGCTGAGGTCGGTGTAACAGACTCCGATGCAGCTGAGGTTGGGTGTAACAGACTCCGATGCTGCTGAGGTCGGTGTAACAGACTCCGCTGCTGCTGAGGTCGGTATAACAGACTCCAATGCAGCTGAGGTGGGGTGTAACAGACTCCGATGCTGCTGAGGTTGGTGTAACAGACTCCGATGCTGCTGAGGTCGGTGTAACAGACTCCGATGCAGCTGAGGTCGGGTGTAACAGACTCCGATGCTGCTGAGGTCGGTGTAACAGACTCCGATGCTGCTGAGGTCGGTGTAACAGACTCCAATGCAGCTGAGGTGGGGTGTAACAGACTCCGATGCTGCTGAGGTCGGTGTAACAGACTCCGATGCTGCTGAGGTTGGGTGTAACAGACTCCGATGCTGCTGAGGTCGGTGTAACAGGCTCCGATGCTGCTGAAGGTTGGTGTAACAGACTCTGATGCAGCTGAGGTGGGGTGTAACAGGCTCGGATGCTGCTGAGGTCGGTGTAACAGACTCCGATGCTGCTGAGGTCGGTGTAACAGACTCCGATGCTGCTGAGGTTGGTGTAACAGACTCCGATGAAGCTGAGGTGGGGTGTAACAGACTCCGATGCTGCTGAGGTCGGGTGTAACAGACTCGAGGCAGCTGAGGTCGGGTGTAACAGACTCCGATGCAGCTGAGGTCGGGTGTAACAGACTCCGAT
This sequence comes from Triturus cristatus, assembly GCF_964204655.1. NCBI lineage: Eukaryota > Metazoa > Chordata > Amphibia > Caudata > Salamandridae > Triturus > Triturus cristatus. The sequence goes on along the minus strand of NC_140579.1, from coordinate 113,785,304 downwards.
GCTGCTGAGGTCGGGTGTAACAGACTCCGATGCTGCTAAGGTCCGGTGTAACAGACTCCGATGCAGCTGAGGTCGGTGTAACAGACTACGATGCAGCTGAGGTCGGTGTAACAGACTCCGATGCTGCTGAGGTCGGGTGTAACAGACTCCGATGCTGCTGAGGTCCAGTGTAACAGACTCCGATGCAGCTAAGGTCGGGTGTAACAGACTCCGATGCAGCTGAGGTCGGGTGTAACAGACTCCGATGCTGTTGAGGTCGGGTGTAACAGACTCCGATGCTGTTGAGGTCGGTGTAACAGACTCCAAAGCTGCTGAGGTGGGGTGTAACAGACTCCGATGCTGCTGAGGTCCGGTGTAACAGACTCCGATGCTGCTGAGGTCCGGTGTAACAGACTCCGATGCAGCTGAGGTCGGGTGTAACAGACTCGATGCAGCTGAGGTCGGGTGTAACAGACTCCGATGCTGTTGAGGTCGGTGTAACAGACTTCGATGCTGCTGAGGTCGGGTGTAACAGACTCCGATGCTGTTGAGGTTGGGTGTAACAGACTCCGATGCTGTTGAGGTCGGTGTAACAGACTCTACTGAGGTGGGGTGTAACAGACTCCGATGTTGCTGGGGTCCGGTGTAACAGACTCCGATGCTGCTGAGGTCGGGAGACTCCGGTGCTGCTGAGGTCGGGTGTAACAGACTCCGGTGCTGTTGAGGTCGGGTGTAACAGACTCCGATGCTGGTGAGGTCGGTGTAACAGACTCCGATGCAGCTGAGGACGGGTGTAACAGACTCCGATGCTGGTGAGGTTGGTGTAACAGACTCCGATGCTGTTGAGGTCGGTGTAACAGACTCCGATGCTGTTGAGGTCGGTGTAACAGACTCTACTGAGGTGGGGTGTAACAGACTCCGATGTTGCTGGGGTCCGGTGTAACAGACTCCGATGCTGCTGAGGTCGGGAGACTCCGGTGCTGCTGAGGTCGGGTGTAACAGACTCCGGTGCTGTTGAGGTCGGGTGTAACAGACTCCGATGCTGGTGAGGTCGGTGTAACAGACTCCGATGCAGCTGAGGACGGGTGTAACAGACTCCGATGCTGGTGAGGTTGGTGTAACAGACTCCGATGCTGTTGAGGTCGGTGTAACAGACTCCGATGCTGCTGAGGTCGGGTGTAACAGACTCCGATGCTGCTGAGGTCGGTGTAACAGACTCTGATGCTGCTGAGGACGGGTGTAACAGACTCCGGACTCCGATGCAGTACCAAAGCTCAGATACCAGCAGCATTGGAGAGGCACAGTGGGATGGCAACCCTCACACCTTCAGCCCTTGATGAGCTGTTAAGAGGTGCTTGAAGGTGACTGAGATGGGGGGGCTGCAGCTACAGGAGCAGGGGCATCTATTCAGACGCAAACAGCCCTGAATGCGTCATGTCTCTGCAATTTAGAGGGGCCTCACACATTCCCTTTCTGCCCAGGGCCCCAAACATCCTAGAACCCCTGATTACCCCCGAGGCAGCACGTGGTTCTCTTCACAGAGCTTAATTACTGTCACTAAATTGTAAGCAAACCTCGGTTCTTCAAACATGCAGTCTATAATTGGAATAAAATAAAGAAATGGCACAATCGCACCCACACTGATTAAACAAAGTATGGAGGAGAATCAGTTAAATCAGTTCTCTTAGAGTATCTCCTTTAAGTACTGTACATCACAGTGGGGGGTGGCAAAACTAACATTTTGGAAAGAGAGCCTGTCTTCTTGTCCAGGAGGGGGTGAGGAGCCCTACCCCACCCTAGAAGAGACCAAGATGATACTAGAGTACTGCATGCCCACCCCTGTGCCCACACTGGTGGATTCTGTTCCCCCGCCTGTGATGGCTCCTGCCCCCTCCCAGTGATGGCTCCTGTCCCCCCATGTGGTGGCTCCTGCCCCCCCCCCGCCTGTGATGGCTCCTGTCCCCCTCCTGTGATGGCTCCTGCCTCCCCCCCCACCCCGGGATGGCTCCTGCCCCCCCCCGTGGTGGATCCCGTCCCCGCCCTGGGTGGCTTCTGTCCCAGTCCTGGAATGGCTCCTGCAGCGAGGGTGAAGTTCTTGATGGGCCTCTTCTCAAAAAGGCTCAGCTCAAAATTAATATGAAAAGGTGGGTGAGTGAGTAAGTGAAGGGATGGGTGGATGGTTGGATGAATTGGTGAAAGGATGAATGGACGAATGAAAGATTGAATAGATGGATAAGGAGAGAGGATGGATGGATTGATGAGTGAATGGGAGGATTGATGATAGAAAAGGTAAATAGCTGGATGTATGGGTGGAAGGGTAGCTGGGTGGGTAAAGGGGTGGATGGATGAGTGAAAGGATGGATGAGTGAAAAGGTGGATGATGATGAGTGAGTGGGTGGATGGATGAGTGAAATAATGGATGGATTGATGAATTGATAAGTGCAAGGGTGAATGGATGGACGGATGAGTGAAAGGGTGGATGTAAGGATGGATGAGTGAGTGAAAGGGAGGGTAGGTGGACAAAAGGATAAATAGATGATTGAAGGAGTGAAAGGATAAATGGATGAGAGAAAGGATGGATGAGTGATAGGGTCAATGGATGGATCCATGAGTGGATGAGTAGATGGATGGGTGGGTGGGTGGATGGATGGAAGGAAGGATGGCTAAGTGAAAGGGTCGATGGAGAGAGAAAGGGAGGATGGATGGATGACTGAAAGGGTGGATGGGTGGAAGGATGAGTGACTGGATGGATGGATGAGTAAGTGAAAGGATGGCTGGATGGGTGAAAGGGTAAATGGCTGGATGGATGAGTGAATGGATGGATGGGTAGAAGAGTGGATGGATGAGTATACGGATGGATAGGGTGAAAAGATGGATGGATAATGGATAGATGAAAGGATGGATGAAGGGATGGATGAGTCTAATGATAGATGGAAGGATACATGATGGATAGGTTTGCAAATGGTTGAATATGTTTGGATATGGCTGGGCTTATTTATATACTATTGCGCCACCTCCTCTGATGTGTCTGTAAAACTTACCTATTGTCCTGACGTTTTGTCCTGAATTTTGACCTCCTGTCCTGAATTTGTGTCCTGAATTTTGACCCTTTGTCCTGAATTTTTACACTCACCATCCTGAATTTGCACCAATGCCAGTTGGTCACCCTAACTACACGGCTCATTTGAAATGACTCATTTAGTCGCTGTAGGAGGCGACAGAAATGACTGCTTAACTTGGCTGCAGAAATCCTTATGCTTCACATTCCTTTTTCCGCTGGATGCATATTTTAGGAAGGGGCGAGAGCTGGAGCTGCCAGTGAGCACGACTGGAACATCTGCACTGAAATAAAGCTGGTCATCTCCATTGTTTGTCCTCCTTTTGATGCATGCCATTCCAGATGCAACAGAGGTTTCAATTCTCTGCATAGGGGAGTTGTGAGATGGTTCTTTATAATGGAATCTCTTGAGGTGCGAGTGTGTTTAAGATGTGGGAGAACACTAACCGTGATCATTTTTAAATTATATGTATACAAATTTAAAGTTGTAAATACGTCTTGAAATGAGGTTTAATAATCTTTTATGAAATGTTTTAATGATTATAAACAGTTGGTTTTTACTGTTTAAACAGTTTTTTATGAACTATGGTGTATGTATTACATTTTTCTTTTATAGACTGTCTTTTATGATGAAATATTGAAATAAAGACGTATGAACTGAACTGAACTAACCGCGGGTTATTGAGATTGAGTGTCATTTTTGGGACTTTGTACGATTACAGCCATGCACCCTGCGCTTCTCATCTAGTTTGATTTGAAAATAAGTTTGCAGCTCACATCCACTCACCTTCTTGTATAAAATAGTGCTGGTATGCATACAGTTGAATGATACACGAACAGGCATGTGTACCCACTTATAAAGTGCAGTGACTGCAGAATCAAGCACTTGTTCAACCAACAATCTATTGTGGTAATATGGACAACTTGTATTTCTAGCCTGAGATCTGTTCGGTGCTGAACGACTGAAAGTGGCGCTTCTAAAACCTAGTCAGGAAATGGTTTACCATACAGCCACGCAAACCTCACATCAGTAATTGTCATGTAGTGGAAAGCGAATAAATGAACATAATGCGTAACTCGAAGCAGTCTTAAGGAGGTGGCCTGCACATGCCTGGAAAGATAGGTTGAGAGTGAGAGCCATGAAAGTACATCATGGAGATGGGGGTTTCTTTGGGGTGCCAAAGTACATTTATAGATCTTCATGGATCTGTGAATTCTGTAACCAGAGGTTGTATCTTAATCTAGGAAAACTAAGCAAATTAAGTCCAATGTGGAATCCTGCTTCGTATTGAAAGGGATGTCACTAGTTTCCGATCCGTCCTTGCATTTGTTTGGGAAGACAGAAATTCTCCCAGGATAGTAAGGCATCACGAGAGTCTTCAGAAGCATGACGTCACATGGGCACAGCTGGTCGGTGAACAATTCAGAGTTCGAACCCTGGCGTGGACCATTCTGCATCTCTCTCATCAGCTAGAGGCAATATTCCACTGCCAGATGCCTTTTCAAGCTACTAAGAACAGCATATAAGTGGCGTATGCTGTTCAGCAAGTTCCTGACACCTGTGGGTAGATTCTGCTCTCACAGTACGAGTATCTTGAATGCCCTTAGGTCATTGACCAGTACCAAACCTAAATGTGCAGAGAGACTGAACTGGATTGCTCTGCTTACGTGCATCATCAAATGATGAGCACATGAGATGTAGAGTATGTGTTTTCTGTTGCCTTTCCTGTGGCATTGTGCCAATTGTTAGTATTGTTTTTTCTAAGTCTGTTTTAAAGTTATGACGTAAATCAGAATTGTGTTGTATTTATGTAGAGCTGTACTTCCACCTTGTTAGTCATAAAGCAATTTGTTAATTATTAAGTAACTACTCTAAATGTATAATTTATGTTGTGGTTTGTAACCATGTCTAAGGCCTGGAATGCTCTTATTTTTAGGTTGAGCTTCGATCGACCTGTTCTCTCTTCTGTGGGGTTTGGCAAACCCACCGATTGCCATTGGTTACTATCTGTTGCATTCAGAAATGCTGACTTATTATTGGTGCATTTCTGTAAAAGTCCCTCCTTTGTGTGTTTAGCTCTATTTCCAGCGATTTCACTCAGAGAGCATTTTGGTCATCCATCACACAGTACAGTGTGTGATGGCCTCTTTTCCCTCCTCCCATCGGGCTATTGCAGGTCTGGTGTTATTTTTTTGGGTAGTTTTATATAGCACGAACTACACCCGAAGGCCACCAGTTACGTTACACAAGGACACATTTATTATTTGGTAGTCTCAGGGAGATTAAGTGATTTGCCCAGAATCACCGGATGCTGATCCAACGCGAGGCTCGAACCTAGTTGTCTAACTCGTCTGACTCGATCCACTATTTTACAGAAATGTACAGCGCCTTAAAGACCATGGGAGAGGCCCTGGTAGACAGATTTGAACTTTGGAAATTCTCAGCAGTAGTCGTACCGCAGCATTTTGAAAAATTTGCAGTTTTTGTAGGCATATTTTCTTGATGTTAGTTAACGAGGTATTACAATAATCTATTTTGGGAATATTAAGAGTGAAAACTGCATTTTTCTGTAGATCACACAGGATGAACTGAAGAATTGTCCTTGGTGTCTTAAGCACGAAGAAAGAAGAAGAAGTGATAGTATTGATAAGCACACCAAAAGAAAGATTACTATTAAAAAGATTACGGGACATCCAGCCCCTAATCTATAGCATGCACTTGTGGAATCTGGAGGCAGTGTTGTCAGGATTACTGCCCACTGACACCACAATCCGGGTGTTGTCAGAATAAGACACTACTGTAAAGCCAAGAGATTTAATCAAACAGCCAAGGGGGCACGTAAAGATTGAAAAGAGTAGGGCTCAACGAAGAGCCTTGCGGGACCCCAGAAGGTAAAGTAAAAGAAGGAGAGTTGAAATCGTCCAGGGAAATGAACTGCTCTCGGTCTGAGAGGAAAGCTTTCAGAAGCTGGAGAGCCCTACGCCTGATACCTAGAGAGGACAAACGGTCAATACGTAGGCAGTGATTGACCGTGTCGAATACTGCCGAGAGATCTAATAAAATTAGGGCAGCTTTCCCACCTGCATCTAGGGTTCGTCTAATTTCTTCTGAGGCTGTAATGAGGATCAATTTGCTGCTATTTTGGCTTCTGAAACCAAATTGGGTACCATACAGAAGACTGTTATTACCGATGAAAGCGGAGAATTCAGTATTAATGGACTTCTCTACGATCTGCACCTAGAAGGGAAGGCGAGAGATGAGGTGGTAATTATTAGGATCGTTGGCATCCAGGGTAGGTTTCTTTAAAAGTAGGAGGATGGAGGCTCTGTTCTACTCTTTAAGTAGCCGGTCTCAACTATCCGATTAAAGATGTCTGTAAGGTACTTGGATACAGTTTCAGGAGCAAGGTGAAGGATTTTGGGGTGACAAGGGTCAAGTGGAGAAGCTGACTTGACCTGACTAAGTAAGGACTGAACAGATGCTATGGATAGAGAAGAAAAGGAGATCAAAATAGCATTGTCCCAAGGGAGAATCCCTTAGGGTATGCTGGAGAGAGGGACTGCACTATTGTATTGCCGGGCCATGTTATTTGGAAGGAGTAGTTGCATTTAATTCCTGCGCAGCCAGGTGTCCCGATCTCCTGGAGGAGAGGTGAATGAAGAGTGAGAGGAAAGGGAGCTGTAGGTAGCCTCAACCTTAGTCTTAAAGAACGAGGCTTGAGCGTTACAGAACACTTGGTCAGAGGCGTTGTTTTTGGGATCAGGGACCTTAGTTAGTTGTTTTACCACATTGAAAAGTTATTTTGAATAGTTTGAGGACTGAATTTTAGATGTAAAACTGGTCGATTTTGTTTTCACAATCATCTCCTTGTAGACTGAGATGGCCAATTTGTACGAGACTTTATCTAAGGGATCGTAGTTGGTACGCCATTTCCTTTCCAATCTACGGCAGTTTTGTTTTTGTAGCCTAAGTTTGTGATCGACCCAGGGTTCTGCGGGGGAGGCTGTATGATTTTTATATGGTTTGTTTGGTGCAAGAAGGTTAAGAGTTGTATTAATCCACTGATGATCGATGTTAGAGGCAGTATCAAGATCCAAGCTCATCTCCGGCATCGATTGAGCTAAAGAGGTATTTAATGTATCGGAGTTAATTTTATCCCAAGGACTGCAAGCCATACGAGAAGATTGAAGGCAGCTGGGCGATCATTTTAGGCAGCCAACATTAGATGAAACATGACCACATGATGATCCGACCAAAACAGAGGAATGGAAGACGAAACTAAAAGACGTGGATTATTAGTAAAAATACCATCTAGTAGGTGACCTGCTGAGTGAGTGGGTCCCTTTACGAGTTGGACTAGACCCAGGCTCGCCAAAGAGTCACAGAGATGAGCTGAGTCACTATCCAGGGAGTACTCAAAATGGAAATTAAAATCCCCCAGAATAGTGAAATCAGGGAGATTAGCATTGATTTCAAGCAGTTGGCCGATATTTTTAATGAAAGTTGACCTAGTGCCAGGGGACGAAAAATAAGAGCCACATTGAAAGCATAATGATTGGTTAGTTCTATTTTAAAAGAGAGCATTTCACAGTCGAGGTTTACGGGAAGCGGCACAAAAGACGCTTTGAGGTGGTTGCTGTAAATAACCGCTAGTCCTCCGTCCCTTTTACCAGTGCGGTCCAGCCTATTTATTTATTTATTTATATATTTATATAGTGCACTACTACCCAGAGGCGTCTATAAAAAGTATACAGGGTCTGCGTGTTTAGACAACATATACTACAGGATTGGTGTCAGACAAACTCTGATCACCCCCACCGGGTATGTTGGCCTTTTGTACCAACTAGCTCACAGTGCCACTAGAATCTCCTCTTACCAAGGAGGGAATAGTTCCTGGCAACCTTCGAACATGACACCCCTGATCCCTCAGGACCGTGAAAACAATATACTACTTTTCGCTTAGTCACTCGTGCTTACTAAGTCTGTCTCAGAGAGTTACACAGAATAAACAGGCTGGGCGTTTTCAATAAGAATTTATTGAACAGTTGTTTTTCCGGTGTAAAATATATGCACTGCAATAACTGTTAGACAGTATAAGATATAAATGATTAACAGTACTATAAAGGTAAATGGATGGTATAACTCTACCATCTTACAATAATTATGAATACACTTGAGTATACAAAACACATGATAAAAAGATGCATACTCCTACGATGCCTTCCTAACTAGATGTACCCAAGTGTACCTATCATGTAAGTTGGTGTTAAGCCAAGAATCCCTCTAGGATTTAGTCAACCCCATTACCTGAAGTGAGAGACTGTGGGAACCCATCCTGGTGTCGAGTTGGACACCCCGCGAGGGATGTTAGAACACTGCGAGCTGGACGCAGGAACCTCAGCGTCTCTTGGTCAGTGTGCCAGCCGGGAACTCTCGGTCTCCTCTGCTCTATCTTAGCAAGATGTGATGTATATATACCCATAGGTCTCCCCAGGGGTCCTACCTCACTGTATTACTGTGTCGGCCTAAGGATGATGTCAGGCATGAACTTTGTACATAGATTTTATACAGGAGATGGGCGTCCTTGTGTTCGACCAAGAATCCTCATGCATAATGTATGAGATTTCGAACTAGGGAAAACCCGCATTCTGAATGCAGTGTTGTATCTAGGTAAAAGGTCAGTCCCTGTAAACCGTGGCTAGTGTAATGTAGGGAAGAATATAGGTGAAGGGTAACATAGTTACAGGGGCCTATATTATGGTATCTGTATGGAATATAACACCTAAACATGGAGTGGCCAGGAGGCGTTGCAGTAATAAGATTAGAGACCGAGGACGTCTGCCCACATCTCAGGACCACCTCGCCTTCAGGAAACAGCTCAAGACCTGGCTGTTCGAGCAGTAGCAGACCCCCTCCCCCAAGCGCCTTGAGACCCTTACGGGTGAGTAGCGCGCGGTATAAATTCCATGATTGATTGATTGATTGATTGATTGATTGAGTGATGAAAGCTATGTTGATTAACTGATTACCTGAGCGTTTATGAAATCGTTCAAATTAAACAGCATTTTTAGATAAAGATCTTTACATTAATTAGTGTGCAGCTATAATACATTGGGGCTTTGGTCGAGTGGGTGTTGAGGGAATTAGGGGAGTTCAGTGCACAAATGTTGTCCTTGGTAAGTGCTAGAAGACAAATCGGAGAAGTTTTCACAGTCGTTACCCCTGTGGGGTATAAATTAGGGCCTGGGCAGTTCTTGCCTAAGGTATCAAGAATAAGCAACTCTTCCCGTGATTAGCAAAAGGAACCTCGAGGTTGGGGTTTGAAACCAGCAGGGGGCTGGCACTGAGCGTGGTCTGAGCGCGGACGGGCGCAGATGGGCTTGCCTTTGGTGGACCAGCGGCGCGTTTGTTGCGCAGACACACTGTTAATCCAGCACTGTAGCCCGTCATCCGTGGGCGTGCCAGGTGAAGTGAAGGGAAGCGCTAAACAGCTCAAGGCAGGTGAGCGTTAAGAGCTAAGCATGAGGGCAGATAAACATTGACCATATCCCAGCAACCCCTGCTGTCAATCACTGGTTCCCCATTGAAAGCGCAGTTACTGGTAAATTAAAAATTAACCAAAATAATAATGTGAACGCTAAAAAGCATAAAAGAAATGGTTAAAAAAGACAAAGTGCACCACACTAAGATGGCAACTAGGGAGCCAGACACACTCTGAAAGCACCCAAACATTCAAATTGGAGATGAAAAAAGCCAGGACTGGAGCAGTTTTCTAAAACGAGTGAGGTTCTGTTGATTCTTCAGTTCCCAAGGGAGTTAATTCCACAATTTTTATGTGGAGTAAACAAAACTCCCCCCTCACCCCAGGATGTTTTTACATCTTGTGGAGATTGTTTTCAGTGCAGGCGATCGCAGAGTTCTCCTCGGTGTATACCAAGAGAACCTTTTCCTTAAATATTCGGGACCTCTCCTGTAGAGTGATTTATGAGCAGAGCAGAGAGCCATAAAGGCCAAACGTTTCTTAAGTGGGAGCCAATGAAGCTCCGCTAAGTCCTGTCAGTCTGATTGATATTTGGATATTTTTTTGACAAGGGGCAGCTCCTCCATTTGAGCGGAGGAGCGTCGCCCCACAAGCCCCAGAGCTGAAAAATAAAACGGTAATAAAGTTGATTTTTTACTGTTTTCATTTTCAGCAAACAGTCCTGAACTAAGTGTCAGGACTGGCAGGGCCAGCGCTGCCGAGTGGCAGCAGCATGGAGCTGCGCGCTTTAAAATGCTCATGTCTCTTTGGCCGTTTGTCTTCTGCCAGATATGCGCATTTTAAAGTTCTCTAACCTAGCTGTCTTAGACGAGTGCAGGCCTCCAGTGCTCTTAGGAGCGATGAAAGAGGCTGCTCTAGTTAATCCTGGCGCTGTTTTCCTGCTGTGAAAGCAGTGCCAGGAAAGGGTAGTGCAGTTTCCTGCATTGAGAGCTTTCTAGAAGACACCCGAGGGAGGAAGACGTCAAGCTACAAAGGTAAGTGAATTTATTTTCTTTTTGCGCCCCCCGTCACACCACCCTCGGTACAAGCCAGCCGCCACTGTTTTTTAAGGAGGCGGGCTGCTGCCTTCTGCAGAAGCTGAAGTTTCTTTAGAGAATGTTGTTGGATGCCTTGATAGAGGGCATTGCAATAGTCTAGTCTGGACAATACCAATGCAATCACCACTGATTTCTGGAAATCATAGGGAATAAAGGTAAGAGTTTTCCTCAGACTTTTAATTATAAAGAAACAAGCAGAGGTGAGTTTGTTTATCTGATCTCTAAATGAACGATCAAGGATTACACCCAGGATCTTTATGTTCGAAACTGGAGTGGAAAGGGGGCCAAGAGATTGGGCCCACCAGGACAGGTTCCAAAATGAGAGGTCTCTTCCAAAAAGAAGGACCTCCATTTTCTCTGTATTTAACTTCAGACTACTGTGTTTCATCCATTTGACAATCTCACCCAAGCAACTATTGAAGCGATGTGAGGCTTCCTCCTCATTGCTAGAGATGGACACAATAATCTGAGTCTCGTCTGCTATGAAATTGTTGAAAAAACAAAAGATTTGATCAGTTTGGCTAGAGGGGGCCACATAAACGTTACAAACAGTGGGGCTCAGTAACAACCCTTGTGGAACCCCGCAAGGCAGAGAGGAGGGTTTTGATCTGAATTCCCCAAGTGAAACCAACTGTTCTGTATTCACCAGAAAAGATTGGAGGAGATTTATTGCAGTCCACGTAGCTCCATATTGGCTAGACTGTCTAGAAGAACCACATGACTCATGGTGTCGAAAGCTGCAGACAGATTTAAAAGAATGGCCTCAGCCTCCCCCCATTATGGATTTAGGCCCAGATCTCTGCACTGGGTTGAATGTATGACACTGTTCTGCATTCTGTCCATCAACTGTTGTTTTTGCATTTGTCACCCCGAGTGGGAAGGGTATGCCCAGACGTGGGTCCCGTGCTCTCCCTCCCACTGGAGTCAAGCTATCCTGGCTGATGAGGGGGTGAAACCCAGAAACCGGTCCTAGGATGCTTCTTCCCAGTCCAGGGAGGACCTGGCCTGGCAGTTCGGGCTGGGCTGTTCCCATTGGGCACAGGGTCAAGATTGATTAGCACATGGCTGGGTTCAAACTGGAATGGCATGGGGAGCAAAAGACCTATGGATTTAGGCCCAGATCTCTATACTGGGGAGAATGTATGACATTGTTCTGCATTCTGTCCATCAATTGTTCTTTTTTCATTATATTTATCGAGGCACCACTATCGATGATAAAAGGTACTGAGCATCCATTTATTTTCAATGTAATCTTTGGACAATGTTTGTATTATTTCGTTGCTTTAATATGTCGACTTATCTTTGACTGACTTTTCTCCTCACGTGCATGTGACGTTTTTCTGAAGTAAGCATTGATATGGCACAATCACTTTCTTCACTTCTACTTATTTTTGAGTATGAAGAATTGTTTGATGATGACTTAAATGACGATCAACTTCATTTAGTACTTATTTGCCTCAACTGATGTCGCCGCTTGGCCTTGTGGGCGTGCATCAAATGTTGCTTCTGAAACGTTCTGGTGGCCATTTTGTCTTCGTGCCATGACCCATTTACTTTTTCCTTCGCTCTGCACATCGTCACTAAATGGTTCTCTTGACCACAGCGTTTGCATATTTGACCAATTTCAGGACACTTTCCTTCGTGTGGAAACGCAAATCCACACCTGAAACACAACTTCTTTTTGCGTGTAGACATCGCTTTGTGTCTTTCACTTTTTTGTTTCAAATGACTTTTCACACTCATGACTGACTCGCTCTCGGCACCTCCGGCCCCTATGCTGGTACTTTGTTTCTCAACACATTCCTCAGCTCTGGCAGCCATCAACACTCACTCCAGACTAAGTTTCTCTCAGCATTCGTCCCATGAATGAATCACACTAGCATCCATTGATCACTCTAAGCCGCATGACTTCTTCATCGTTAAATTTATTAAACTTACAATGTGTGATGACTATGTTGATTCCTTCCATGCATTAATTGATTGTTTCACCAACTCTTTGACGTTCTTGACTGAAAATATATCATTCATAGTCAACATTTGGTACTGGATTTAACTTGAGATTCAACGCATTTCCAATTCTTTGTCCCTCCATTTGCATTTTCTTTATTACTTCTTTCAGACCATCACAGCAAGATCTTTGAGATATTTGACAATCTAATTGTTATCAGTCTCTTCAAGTGCATCTATGAAATCTTCAAATGTTTTCATCCATGCAGTCCATCTAGCACCAGTATTTTGTTTTGGGGCAGTGTTGAATGGGGGTGGTGCTTTGAAGAAAGTGGCAGCATTGTAAACTAGTTTGGAACTTACCCTTGCTTTGCTGTTGCACAACATAGGACCTAGATACCTCAGAAAAAGACTTCTCCCATACCAATCGGCCGGCACTCTTAGATCTAACTCTAAGTTCCTAATGTGCGTTCCCTGTTTGTCAAGGCCAGAAAGAGAGGAAGGGCCTTTGCGGTCAGGACAGCTATGCTATGGAATGGGGATCATTCTAGGGCCCCCACCATCAGTGTCAGAGGGGCCTGGTTATGTAAATAGAGATCCTGCAGTATCATCACCACCTTGAACTGGGTAATCCTCAAACTTCCCCCCCCCCCACCACCAATCACTCCCCTTGCACTAGTTCCACCCCCCAAATAGGGAGCTTAGAGACCGGAAAAGGGTGGAGTGCACACCGCGGCTAGAGGGGGCAGTGTTGTTGTGGGTGTGGTAGTATTACACACGTGGGGGGGCGACTATAATGCGAGGTCTTTTGTCCGTCCCACCAGACTTGCACTCATTTCTCCCTCTCTCCTTGTGAAGTATAACTCCCCCAGCTCTCTTGAGTCAGGGACATGCCTGATGACCGAGGGGAATGTTGTGGGGGGTATTTTTTTTTTTATTGCTGCCCCCCCAAACCATTAAGTGAGGTCAGTTCTCTAACCCTCTGTAACTCCCCTCCAAGGCTCGTCTCCTTCCGGTAGTTCTCCTCCCTCTTGGGCCCTTCCCCGGGGCCCCCCATATATTTGGAAGATTAACATGCCCGATAGCCAGGAGAGGTACGGGGGCAGGAGGTGGGGGGGGCAGTGTTGTGTGTGGGTGCAGAGGGAAGGTATTACATGTGGGGGGAGGGGTTTGTGCACTCTCGCTCCCCAGGCTTCCGCTCCCTCTGTTACTTCTCCTTCCTCTCCGGTCTCCTCCCGGGGTACCCTACTTCTGCTGGGTGAGTAGCATACACTGTAGACATTAGTAGTTGCTGGGCATACAAATATAAAGCTGTGATCGTCATGTTATGCAGTGTGCTTTGCCGCAGGCACAGTAACTCTCTGTGCTACTTCGAGTCAAAACTGTGATTGGGCAAAGCAAACATCTCTGCAGCAAGTGCATTAACCTCCAGAGTTATCTTGTCAGTGTTATTATCCCCTAAAAGTTGCTGGACACACACATCTCTGCAGGAAGTACATTAACCGCCAGAGTTATCTTTCCAGTGTTATTATCTCCTAAAAGTTGCTAGGTGGGCATGCACATCTCTGCATCAATTGCATTAATGACCTGAGTTATCTTACCATTACTAATGTCTCCTAAAATTCACTGGGCATACGCATATCTCTGCAGCAAGTGCATTAACCTCCAGAGATATCTTGCCAGTATCATTAACCACCAGAGTTATCTTGCCAGTACTATTATCCAAATGGTTCTGGGCGCCCACAGATCTCTGCAGCAAGTGCATAAACCTCCAGAGTTATCTTTTAAGTATTATTATCCCCTAAAAGTTGCTTTGCACACAGATCTCTGCAGCAGGTGCCTGAACCCCAGGAGATATTTTTAAATGCAGACTCTTTGTGTCAGGCACCTATCCCTGACATATATACTGTCACATTTGTCCTTGTGGCTAAGTTAATAAAAAATAAAGGCATAATTTGTTGTCAAAGTCTGGTTTTTATAGCTCCGCCCCTCGTGACTACATCCCTGTCACACCTTGCCCCCTAGTTATAGGGTCCCAAGTATTATTTACCGATCTCCGTCAGCTCTGTGCGTTCAGCTGTTTCACCTGCAGTCACTGGGTTAAAGGCATTGCAGGGCACACACACCCTTTAATGCTTGCAGGGTCGATAACAGAGTTGTTTACATAGGAGGCTAACACAAGAAAATGATGAACGGAGCGCTGAAACTTTTCAGACTCTCACCCCCAGTCACAGATCTGGGTTGAATCCATCATTATTCTTTAGCTCACTTCGCCACCCCAGTTCAGACACAGCTAAATGCAAATCAGACTTGACCCTGTGCCTCATGGGAACAGTCCAGCCCGAACTGCCAAGCCATGTCTTACATATGAGTCTCTCTTGGGGTTTCTTACACTTCACTTGCTCGAAGAGATGTGGGGTTGTTGTTACATACATCCATGGCCCCCACCATCAGCATTGAAGGGGCATTGATATATCATGGAATGGGCTTGGTTATGTAAATATAGGCCCGCAGTGTCATCACCATCTCAGACTGTCGAATCCTCCAGAACTAGCACCCCGTCCTCCCTCACCCCCCCCCCCCAGCGCGGTGTTTAAGACGGTGAAAGGGAGGAGTGGCCGCTGGGGGCGTGGTAGCTGTTGCGGGCGGATGGAGCACAATCAACGCAGCGCCATGAGAGGTGATGTTTCTTCCCCCCCCTCCCTAGCGGAGACTCGCTATTTCACAGAACAGGAACGTGAGTGACAGAGTAGGGGATGTCTTACTCGGTGGGGGGCACAGGTTATGTATTACTGATGCGCCGCTGACACCCCCCCTGAGGTCCTTCCCTGGTGCTCTGTTGCCATCCCCAAGCCCCCCACCCCTGACCCCCCCTCCCTCCATTAACTCTTCTTCCCCTTGGGCCCCTCCCTGGGGTCACCCCGTTTATTTGTAAGAGTCACATGCACTGTAGTGGGGGGTGGAGCACTGGGGGGCAGTGTTTGTGGGGGTGCAGAGGGAAGGTATTGTCTGTGGGGGAGGGGTGTGCACTTTCCTCTGACCCTCTCCCCCCCAGGTTTGCACTCCCTCAGGTACTTCTCCTCCCCCCACGGCCCCTCCCTGGGGCACCCCCAGTTTATTTGTAAAACTCACATGCACTGTAGAGGGGGAGTGGATCACTTAGGGCGGTGTCTGTGTTGTGTGTGGGGGTAGAAGGAAGGTATTGTCTGTGGGGAGGGGTGCACGCTCTCTTCTCTGACCCTCTGTCTCTCCCCCCCAGGCTCGCACTCCCTCCGGTACTTCGAGTCCTCCCTCTCTGGGCCCCTCCCCGGGGTCCCCTGGTACTCCTACGTGGGATATGTGGATGACATCCCTATCTCTGGTTACACCAGTGAGAGCCGCAGAGAGGAGCCCCGGGCCCCCTGGATGGAGAGGATCACCACCGATGACCCCCTCTACTGGGAGAGGAACACGGAGATCAGCCGAGGATGGGAGCAGGTGTCCAAGGCTGATGTGAGGACCGTGATGGAGCGAGTCAACCAGACCAGTGGTGAGTGAAACCAGGGGAGGGGGGAACCAGAGGAGGTGAGTGACACAAGGGGGGGTAACCAGAATGGGGCGAGTGATTCCAGGGAGGCAGGACAACCTGACCGGAAGTGAGTGACACTGGGGGAGGCGGCCTCATCCAGACAGGGGGTTAGGGGCATCTGGGTGTTGAGAGGGGGTTTGGAGGAATGGTAGGGAGAGAGGGCTCAAGTATGGCTGTTGGTCGAATTTTTCTTGGGGGGTGGAGACCCAGGACGAGTGAGGTGTAACAGTTCAGTGTTTTGGGGTGTGAGTGACTGCAGAAAGGGGTATCAGACGCATTCACTGAAAACATTTTGAAGTGCAGAAGCTGTGATAGGTATTTGTGCTTGCGGCTGGGGGGTAGTCCTCTCCCTCATTACATGTGGCTTTATGAGGGCTGGTATTTTGTCAAAGGTCACTCTGTGCTTGAAGGTGCCTGACCCTCTGCTCCCCCTCAGGCCCTCATGACCCCCCATCCCCTCAGCTCCTCACTCTACCCCCCCGGTCTCCACAAGCTGGGGGTGGTGAATTTCTTGGGTCCCCCCCCCTCTCGGTCCCTCGCTCTGTCCCCCTGCCCAGGCTCTCATTTCACCTCTGGTCTCGCTCTTTGCTGCTCCCCCCAAACCGTCTCTCCGCTCCTCTCCTGCAGGTCTTACCCTGCTCCCTATGTCCCTCCCTCAGCCGGTCACTCTTTCTCCCCTACCTCAGGTGCCACACAAATCCACTAGAATTCTGGGTGTGAGCTCTGGGTGACATGCCCCATGGGGGCGGTTCTTGTGTCTCCTCACTACAGTGGTGTAGCGAGCACTTTGCGTGCCCAGCGGCCGCATTGAAGAGCGGGAGGGAGTGGGTGCTGGCGATTGCTACATATGGTTCTCTACCCCTTCCTCAGTCCCTCACTCTCCTCTCCCTTCCCCCCACGTCTCCACATTATTCAGTACATGTATGGCTGTGAGTTCTGAGGGGATGACTAGGGGAGGGGACGGGGGTTCTAGCGGCACACGGAGGGAGGGTTGTGTCTCCCCTCAGCCTCTATCTGCAGGTGTCAGACCTCTCCTCGGCCCCTCACTCTCCTCTCCCCCCCTTAGGTCTCCACATTATCCAGTACATGTACGGCTGTGAACTCCGGGCGGACGGCTCCATCGGGGGGTTCCGTCAACACGCCTTTGATGGACACGACTTCCTCAGCTTTGACAAGGACAGACTGACCTACACGGCGGCTTTGGATGCGGCCAGGATCACACAGGACCGATGGAACTCGGACAGGATTTTCATCCAGCGAGGGAAGGAGTACCTGGAGGGGACGTGCATCGAGTACCTGAAGAAACACCTGAAGAACGGGGCAGAGAGGCTGCAGAGAGGTGGGTTATGGGTGTTTTTACATAGTGCTTACTGCCACTCACTAGGCACTGAAAAGCTTGTGTGGACAGACACTGGCACCCTGTACTGCACACAGATCAGGGTGGGGGCAGGGAGACAATGTTACCCTCAGGGGGTACCTCTGTGATCCGGTCTGCGCCCATCACCCCCACCCCCCTAATTTCGCAGTCTCCAGTATTTCTATTACCCCCCAGGGATGATAAAAGGGGGTGTCCGGGAGCAGTGTTACACATGGCAAAGTGCCGCTGGGGAGCGCTGATGTGTGTGGGAGGTAAAAAGTTACACACAGTGGAGGGCTTTGTACCATGTATGAGGTCCGTTTATCAAACAGGCAATGCAGCACACCACAAAAATCACATACACCCCACAAGCCAAACTTATTTCCGGGTGTAGTCCGTTAATTGTAAATATTGTTCAAAGCACAAAATCAATATACGTTCTTGATATCACTGGATATATAGTATTTATTCGGTAGTAATCATAAGGTGTCCAAATTTTCACAGCGCAGCCGACGCGCGTTTCGCCCAACGGGCTTTCTCAAGGCTGCATATATACAAAAGAAAAGAAAAACATGGTATCTAATCACCTGTACACACAGATATATAAACAATATTGTCAACTGTACTATGCGTACACAACAAAGTCATTAAGTTGAAAATGCAAACCTAATCCAAAATCTATCATATAATTTAGTACATTCAAAAACAGGGCTCCAGGGGAAAGTACCCTCAGAAACAGAGTGCTCCCCTCGAGTGGGCGATTGATAGAGAGATACGTTCCGAAAGGTTCCCCAGATGGAAAGAACGTGCATGTAAAAGACACCAATGAGTAACTGAATCCTGTCTCTTTAAGTTACCCAATTCAATCATGTGCATATCACCAATATAAATATGAGTGTTAATGGGGGTGCCCATGTTGGATATTAAATCAGCCAAAAAATATGGGATATGCTCGTAAGGTGCTCGAGGTAAGTGTCTACGAGATGACGTGGTCTCACCTTAAACAATTCAATGTCTCGTTCGAAAATAGAATGTAAAGTTTGTGAAGTCTGTAATAAAAAATACCGAACCAGATCAAAGCACTGGTAATAAACTGTCACGATATCTGACACACCGTTTATCAAAACGTTAGGTATTGCTTACCTAATCTTGACAGAATCGTCCCGTGTAATTTTTAAAGAGTGCCTTAGATAGGACACTGTCGGCGTTTACCGCAATTGTAATATTGTTGAAGCAATCAGAAGGACCAGGATCCGTCCACTCTGAAACAAGAATGGGAAAGATTACTTTCTAACTCATCAGTCGGAATGATGGAGATTTTGATCAAGGATGCTGAACTTAAACGCAGTAAAATCATCTTAGAGATCACTAAATTGGAAGAGGAAATACAAGAATTAAACTTACCGGAAGTAAGGGATAAAAACATGGTAATTCTTAAAGAAGTACTATATAAACATCAATTATACTTAAAAGATAAAAAATCTCAGAAAATCAGGAGGGATGAAAGAGACTACAAACAGGGAAGGGTTTACACCTTCGCTAAAAAATTTGATAATGTTGGAATGGACGTGAATTCGGCTGGTTCTGGACATCCCCCACGACCAACTGACACGGCCAGTACCCCAGACACGTCCAGTATTAGCAGTGCTACGAGCAGCGAATCATTGAACATACAAACACGGGGGGAGGGGGCTACATCTGACCCCTTTTTTTTAGAACTACAACGCTTCAGGAAAGGGAACAAGCAGTCATACAGGAAAGATATGGGCCAAAAAAGGCAAGAAGGGGAAAAACTAGTCACAGGCGGACAAGAAAGAACAGGGGTGACCACGAGATCAAGTGCACGCAACCAAAAGAATTGATAAATGTTGCCAATACTACATGCACGGATATTGTGAATGTTGTGAATCTTTCGGATCATGTGCTGAATGAACATGAAATTAAAATTTTGAGCAAAGGACTGAGCTTCTGTCCCAGTACTGTTCCAGACTTTACGTCGCTACATGTAAGTTGTTTTAAATTTGTTAGAAAGATCAAACTGTTTAAATACTTTCAAGATAAACAACAACTGGGCAGTACCACTGATATCGCAACTCACTCAGAGAACTTACCTTCAATCAGGGACATCAGAGATGTTCAATTATTACTTTCAATTGACGATAGTGATAGGACTCCATCATTACAAGACGTAGCAATGGATCTAGACTTGGATACATTTGCCAGCTCAGACAGTGGGCTGAGACACAAATCTAGATTTACACCACAAATGCCAAGTCACAATTTGATAGATCGATTCCAGCATAATATCTTTAGGGATCTATACAAATTAGAAGACAAATACCTTTTAAAGAAAATATATCACCCAACTAACATATCAAGGGAGGAAAAACAGGCTTTGTTCAATCTTAAAAATGACTCCTCCCTTGTCATCCGGGAGGACAAGGGAGACAATTAAATGATGATATGACATACCAACTTTTAGATCATAATCCACTTCATGCCACTAAAGAACTTATTTGCAACATGTTACGGTTTTGGAAAGACAAATGTTTGATTACAGATATTGAATTTAAATATCTTTACAATGACACACCAACCATACCGTGCATGTACGTCTTACCCAAAATACATAAAAATGCACCCTTTCCCCCGGGCAGGCCAATCATCTCGGGAATCGGATCTCCAACTGAGCGTATCTCAGAATATATTGATTCATATTTACAACCATTGGTAGTGAACTTACCATCGTTCATAAAGGACACTACAGAGGTGCTAAGCAAGATTTCGGATGTATACTGGGTAGAGGGACACTATCTTGTGACTTTGGATGTGTGTTCCCTCTACACAAGTATACCTATGGACATGGGAATCCTGGCAGTACAATATTTCTTGGAATCTAGGTCTATACAATACCTGGAACACACGGTGATGTTATTGGAATTAACAGAATTGGTGTTGAAAAACAACATTTTTATTCACAATGATGTTTGGTACCGACAAATTAGAGGTGTGGCAATGGGGGCAAAATTTTCGCCCTCATTTGCCAATCTCTATATGGGCTACTTTGAGCTCAATCACATCTGGAAGAAGGGCCCCAGTCTATTAACGGATAATGTCCTTTTCTTAGGCCGTTATATAGACAATATACTCATGTTTTGGCCAGGTACAAAAACAATGTTAGATGAATTTTTTGAGTATCTAAACAATAATCCCTTCAACTTAACTTTCACCAAAACAGTAAGCACCACACATATTAATTTTCTTGAAATCACAATCATAGTTGATAAGAATAAACTAATATCACGTCCATACAGAAAGGATACGGCATGCAACGCAGTCCTGCATGCCACTAGCGCACATCCACCATCACAAATCAAAGCAATCCCTTTGGGGGAGATGATCCGCACAAAAAGAAATTGCAGCGATACACAAACATTGGAGCAGGAATTAAACACAGTTGAACAACGATTTTTGGCTAGAGGATATAAAGTTTCCGATATCCGTAAGGCACGAAAAAGTGTAAATAGCATGACAAGAACAGATTTGCTGAAGGGCCGCACCAAAACTAACAAAAGGCCATGTGACACAAGAACGATTAGGTTCATCACACCGTACTCAAATGCCAGTCCTGAGATATTTAAAATTCTGAAAAGACACTGGCATTTATTGACAGATGATGAAAAGATTTTGGAGGCGGTGGGATCCAGACCTAATATCACTTTTGCTAGGGGCAATACTCTGAGACAAACCCTATGCCCCAGTTTTATCCCAAAAATTGATCAAACGACATGGCTACCGGTTAAACCAAAGGGGTTTTTCAGATGTGGGACTTGTAATGTCTGCCCCTTTGCGCTGAACAGGACCACCACTTTTAAATACAATTCTGAAAAAACCCATATAGTCAATGGGTTTATCAATTGCAATACTAAATTTGTAATTTACTGCATTATTTGTATATGTGGAAAAATTTATGTAGGTAGTACGATCAGACCACTTAAGGAACGGATACAAGAGCACATAAGGGCCATCAGAAACAATAATACCCAGTATCCGTTGGCCTCACATTTTAATACCTTACATAACCATACAGAACTGATTAGGATAACGTTTCATGGCCTTGAGGTTATACTGCCACATCAAAGAGGTGGCAATAGAGTGAGTGTCTTAAGACAGAAAGAATGTAAATGGATCATCTCCCTGAGAGCAGTGGAACACGGGATTAACATTGATAAGGAGCTGTTTGAATTTTTATAAGTCAATGTTTGATGTACAATGAGAGATAACTATGATTGTATGTTCTGGGAAATTATTCGACTGATGCTGATTCCAACTGTTAATGTTTCTGAATTTAACATGTACTAATGATGTAACAAAAGATCACTCGGACTTCATGCGTTACAGAATAGCATTTTTGACATATGTTGTGGCTCCAGGATTCTTATTCCATATGACCTGCTGCTATCTGTCCTTTCTATTGCTATTTTATTAATATTTTTCACATAACATTAGGACTTCTGGTTTACCTAACATCACTGGGGATACAAAATTTCGTTTTGTTTCTGTGAAAAAGACGTGTGACATGCCTAGATACACGACTTATGTATTTATAACATACATATTGGATCATTCCAATATGGCCGCCAGTCCATGACAGTGAACTTCGTCTACCTAATTTTGTAGTCCACTTTCCATTTTTATGACCTCACGCTCCGCTTTTATTTCCGACAATGGCGGGAGGCACACGGATACCAAACGCCCATATACTGTGATAGTACGAGTTACAGCAGCAATGGTGAGTGTTACATGGGGCTGTTGTTGTGACGAGCTTTATATAATGCGAGCTGTTTTAGCGCGACTTTGACCACCGTAATGGCGACGGATAGATTGTTTTTGCATTTATCCGGGCCAGATGATATTGTTGGGAACTAACATGAGATACTAGAGACGCTGGGTTTATAGGTACGATACCGTGTTGTATTTTGATAATAAGGCCGTTTTTTATGCACATAATGCAAATCAAAGGATGTGAATCAATATGAATATGTACGAATGATTTTACATTGTAGGCGTCACGGTAACTTGCTGACATAACGCTAATTTCTGGGTTTGAATACCAAATCCAAGACTTATACGCGTACATTTGATTCGTTGCGGTAACGATATATATGGAACTTGGCAGTGATTACTTATTTGTACAATATACTTGTTTCAGAGTGGACGGATCCTGGTCCTTCTGATTGCTTCAACAATATTACAATTGCGGTAAACGCCGACAGTGTCCTATCTAAGGCACTCTTTAAAAATTACACGGGACGATTCTGTCAAGATTAGGTAAGCAATACCTAACGTTTAGATAAACGGTGTGTCAGATATCGTGACAGTTTATTACCAGTGCTTTGATCTGGTTCGGTATTTTTTATTACAGACTTCACAAACTTTACATTCTATTTTCGAACGAGACATTGAATTGTTTAAGGTGAGACCACGTCATCTCGTAGACACTTACCTCGAGCACCTTACGAGCATGTCCCATATTTTTTGGCTGATTTAATATCCAACATGGGCACCCCCATTAACACTCATATTTATATTGGTGATATGCACATGATTGAATTGGGTAACTTAAAGAGACAGGATTCAGTTACTCATTGGTGTCTTTTACATGCACGTTCTTTCCATCTGGGGAACCTTTCGGAACGTATCTCTCTATCAATCGCCCACTCGAGGGGAGCACTCTGTTTCTGAGGGTACTTTCCCCTGGAGCCCTGTTTTTGAATGTACTAAATTATATGATAGATTTTGGATTAGGTTTGCATTTTCAACTTAATGACTTTGTTGTGTACGCATAGTACAGTTGACAATATTGTTTATATATCTGTGTGTACAGGTGATTAGATACCATGTTTTTCTTTTCTTTTGTATATATGCAGCCTTGAGAAAGCCCGTTGGGCGAAACGCGCGTCGGCTGCGCTGTGAAAATTTGGACACCTATATGATTACTACCGAATAAATACTATATATCCAGTGATATCAAGAACGGATATTGATTTTGTGCTTTGAACAATATTTACAATTAACGGACTACACCCGGAAATAAGTTTGGCTTGTGGGGTGTATGTGATTTTTGTGGTGTGCTGCATTGCCTGTTTGATAAATTGTAACATCTTGGGAATTTTCTATTCTTTGAGATGACTATTACTCTAGGTGGATGAGTATGTGGTGATTTGCTAGCACCCAATACAACTGTGAATAATAACCTATTGCATTACAGCGCATACTTTACGATGTGCAGGTCCTCATAGCATATCCACTGTTAATTATTTCTATACATGTATGAGGTCCGTGTTCTGACCCCTCACCCCACCACCCTCAAATGTTCCCAATCTTTCCTTGGTTTCTACTCCTTCATCTCCTGCTGGTGGCGGCTCACGGGGAAGGGGTGTGGGGGTTGGGGTGGGAACGGATGGGCAGCGGCACTGGAGAAAGTGTTTTTATGTCTCTCATGCGCATTCTATACAGTGAAGGTGCTTGCAGCGGAGTACGGCCCACCTCCAACTGATTCCACTTAATTCAGAGAACTTTTTAATTTTTTTAATAACTTTTTCTAACTAGTGTTGTTTTTTCTACCTTTGACTTTTTTTTATGTTCCGCACTTCTTTTACCAACACCATTGGGTTGCTTCACTTCGACTCTTCCATGTGAGTGCATGTGTGCCACGACTCTTGAAGCAGCTACCTGGCTCCACTGCACACTACCCCATTCCATTCTACCCAACTCTACCGCACTCCAATCTACCCCAGCCTATCGAAGTCTACCCCGCTCTACCCCATTCCACTCTGCCCCAGTCTACCCCACTCGATCCAATCTATCCCACCACAATCTGAGCGCATGTGTGCCATGATTCTATTACAGCACCTAGGGCTTCAGATTATTGCTTCTCTTTCTTTACTGTTGAAATCACAGCAGCCAATGAAAACGTTTTAATGCACAAATAAAACTACATATCCCATAATGCTTTTGCAACCAATCGTGTCTCATCAGACCCTATAAGAGTCACTATCTCCTGCCCATGAGCCTCTTTGTTTGCTGCTCATGGCAGAGATAAGTACATTTTCGAATTTTATTACATGTGGCTGTTTATATGTACAGTCAGCTGTTCCCATGGGCGCGTGCGCTTGTCGGAACGAGCTGCAGATGTATGTGCAACATTTGTTTGTTCGGCAGACTTTGCATGCTTGACATATTTTCGTTCATACTATTGTGCGTATACTAGCACATTTGTGCCTTGGCCCGGATCGGGGCAATTTCTGAGAGTTTAGCTCCCGCGGGGAGCGTGAGTGTGTTAGAATCGAATGTGCCATTGCCCCGTTCCCCATGATGTATACTGTGTTATGTTAGCATTCATGTAGCTATTTTATATTGATTGCTATTGCAAATGTGTGTGACCAGCCTTTGTCTTACATTGTGCAGGGTAAAGTTAGCATCCGAGACACCATTTTCCTATTTGTAGCTACCATGTTACGCTGTAAGCAAAGCCCGGCCTCTGTGCCCCTCGCTCTCTGCTGGGCATAGTTATGCTCCCACCCTAGAGAAAGCTGAGACCAAGTAAGATTGCCTTGGGAGCCTGATAACATTTACCCATTCCCCAGGTGGTGGCTCATCTCTCAGAGCCTTTTTTGTTCAGTATTCTGCCCAAACTGTATTTTTCCATCAGGGGCGCGGTTTTGAGAGGTGTTGGAAGGCTTATTTTGTGTTACCAAGTGTTCGGGGCCAGTCCCTCACAGCTATCCCATGAGGGTGATCAGACCGGGCTCCACTGCAGTGTATTTTACTAATAAAGGTGTTAGATTGTATTCTCCGCTGTTATCCTGACTCTTTATTTCTGGGAAAGCCGAGAGGTGGGCACGAGTGACCCGGATGGCCCATTTCGGGTCACTTCCTTCAAGTGTAACACTGAGGTAGGTGGTGTGTAATTGTGGCATTTTGCTTTGTTTTCGAAGCGCGACCTAAGCGCTTACAGTCGGCTGCCTCCCCTGATCGGGCCCGACGTGTACAACGTGAGCCAAGCGTTGCCCGACGGGCGTATCCCAATTAGCCTACATTTGGGCTGTGCATGTCTCGTACTTCCCGTCACTCGTTCCGAGGCTAAAAATAGTCCGGACTCCGCAACGAGCAACACGTGTTGAAGACGCCTGACACGGCTGAAATAATAGTCATCCCACGGAGTGCACACACGCTCCAGGATATCTAAAATTGGCTCTTACGCCCTGTGACTGCAACAATGGATGATTACAGATTTGCTGAGGAGCTCGGTACTCAGTTTTTTCCTACACTGTGTGCTTGAGGGTTGGCTCCCCCCTAGCTCCTCCTTTACCTACCTTGCCTCAAAATACTTACAATTCCTATTGGCAAGAGTGCGACAAGTGATTCCATAATGGAAGATTGGGTTAGATATGATGATGAGGAGGATGAACCCCACTATGATGGACAGCAGGATACTGTATTAGAAGATAATTTGGTTGACACTTTGGACGCATCAGTTCAGCAGTCGGTCAACAGGGCAATTGAAAGTGCGGTCCCTAACACTGTGCAACAAGCCTTGGCAGCAGCATTGAAACCAATTACCAAATAACTGGAAAGTTTTGCAAAGCACCACGGGTTCCAAATAGCCCTTGATCCCCCAAAGGTTGCTCCAGCAGGCAAGAGCAAGGCGAAGTCAGGGCCATGGCCCCATGCAGGCGTGCAAGCTAGCTTAGCACAGGCGAATGCAGAGGAACATGGATATGCCACACCAAGCATCATGGAAGGTGGTAAAGTGAAACTCAAACAAAAAGTGTACATTGGCACAGACACTACTGACACAAACACCACTGACGAGGAGGCGCCTACCAAGAAAAAGCCTTGGAAGGCAGTCATCATAGTGCCCGATATGACGCCTCAAAATCCCAACACTCCCTTCACATTTAACCCGACAGACATCGTCCATCTCAGGTCATCCGATTGGGCTCCGGCCCCTGAAGTGTCAGACTACTTACATGACAACCTTAGAAAAGGTTTTGATACTGAAATGCGATACAGGTTGCGTTCCGAGTGCCCTCGGCCCTATATCCAGGATAAGGTGGCAGAGACACCTGATATGGATGCCAGCCTTTTAACTTTCCTCAAGAAGTTCGCAAAAAGGACCCCAAAAAGGGGATTGATCGCACCTGGCGGGGCTGCCAGGACAAACTCCTGGATGTGACAGGACCCCTGGCCAAAATCCTGGAGATGGCCCTTGTAGCCAAGGAATCAACCACTCCAGTGGATCCAGACATCCTAGCGGGCTGGATACAAAGGGCTATATGCTTATTAGGGAACGCAAATTGCGCCATCCCTACCGAAAGACACAAATCTCTACTTCTGCAAATGGACTCAAAATCCTACAGAATTGGCTTCGGCCGAGCCTAGTCCCCTTGCAGAAGGCAACCTCTTTGGTGAGAGATTCGTTAAGGATGTCTTTTAAGTCGCTGGACAAGGACTATTCTGGAATAAAAAGAGTGTTTCAGGCGGGCCTTTTTAACAGGGCGTGGCGTGGCAGGGGACGCTCGCCAGTACTACCAAGGTCCTCCTAGAGGCAACTACAGACGCGGTAGAGGTGACTGGGAGTCTAGCAGAGGCGGAACCTTCTAGCCCACGCAACAGAGGCTCAACAAGTGGTGCTTCAACAGAGGTGATCACCGTACAGGTTTCCAGGCCCAAAACTCTACAGGTAAGAGTTACCGAAATTTCTCACTTACCCATGAGGGGTCGTACTCAGTTCTTCACTCACAATTGGGCAATGTTGTCACAAGATGCATGGATATTACAGACCATTCAGGGTTTTCACCTAGACTTCTTTCAAACTCCATTCCATGACACTTCCCCGAGGCAACTCAGTTTTTCCCAACAAGAGTGTGTTTTTATAGATGCAGAAATAGAAGAATTGCTGCGAAAGCGAGCAGTTGCTTACAATGTCTTATGCCAATGTCTTATTAGTACAGAAGAAGGGTGGTGGTCACAGGTTGGTGTTAAACCTGAGAGACTTCAACCAATTTATGGTCTACAAGCACTTCAAGATGGAGGGTATCCACCCATTAGCGGATTTACTCAAGAAAGGAGATTGGATGGTCCAGTTGGATCCAAAAGATGCTTACCTGACGATTCCAATTTTTCCTCCCCATCGTCGTTTCCTGCAGTTTCGATGGAGGAACCGGTGGTTGGAATACTTGGCCCTTTCTTTTGGGCTTTCTAGGTATCTTTCCTTGGTGTAATGATATTGATACCGGTGATATCTCATTTGCGAGAACAGGGCAATCGCATGATAGTATATCTAGACGACATACTTATCATGGCTCAGACTCAGTCCTTAGCCAACCAACATTTGCAGACGACAGTGTCCCTTCTGCAGAATTTTGGGTTTGTGATCAACGAATCCAAGTCGGCCCTTTGTCCTTTTCAGACGATGGACTTTTTGAAGTTTGTCATAGACTCACAAATGGCTCAACTGAGCCTATACCAGTCGAGATTACAGGATCTCAAGAAGGAACACACATCGGTCCTTGCCAAGCAGACGGTCTCCCTCAGGACAATTGCCAGAATAGTGGGGTTACTGGTGTCCTCAATACAGGCTATCTTTCCGGGTCCCCTTCATTACCGGGCCCTTCAAAATCAAACACCTTCCAAAGGGTCGTCTTATACGGACCTGGTCCCCTTGTCCCAGGAAGTAAGGGAAGAAATGAAATGGTGGTTGGGCCATGTAGAAGCGTCAAACGGCAGAGCCAGGCTCCCAACCGGAGGTCATCATAGAATCAGGCGCCAGCCGAGGGGGCTGGGGAGCACTTTGCGGACATATCTCTACAGGAGGAAGGTGGTCACTTCAAGAACTATCCCTCCACATCAATTGTCTAGAGTTGTTGTCTGGAGTTGTTGGCAGGGACATTTGCCATACGGATGCTCTTCCCCAAGCGAGTCTCTTGTTGCATCCTTCTCAGGATGGACAATATCTCGGCAGTGACGTATATCAAAAGGTCGTCTCTACTAGTGGAGATAGCAAAGGACTTTTGGCACTATTGCCTGAGTCATCAGATCTCAGTCATTGTGGAATACATTCCACAACAGTCGAACACTGTTGTGGACTGGAATTCCAGGTATCTTAAGGACCACAGCGATTGGCAACTCCAACCTCAACTGTTCCATTGGTTGCAGGCTGTGTGGGGTCCTTGCATGTTAGACCTTTTTGCGTCCCAATTGAGCTATCAATTACAGACGTTCTTCAGCTGGAGGCCAGACCCCTTAGCGAAAGCGACGGACGCATTCTCCCAGGATTGGTCAATAAGCCTGAATTATGCCTTCCCTCCTTTGATTCTGTTCCCCAGAGTGACAACCCATATAGCAACAGGCAGAAGTGATCTTGGTGAACCACCTGTGGAAGTCGCAGCCCTGGTTCCCGATATTATTGGAGATGATCTGTGACTTCCCCAGGATGCTCCCTGGGACTCAGACGATGTTCCAGGGTCCTCACGGGCAACTGCATCCGATGGTGACATCGGGGCAGTTGTCCCTGATGTCATGGAGACTTTCCGGCAACACTGGGAAATGCCAGGTTTTTTGGACAAAGCATCAGCATTCATTAAGCAAGCCTGGGCCCCTTCCACAAGGAAAAGATATTCCTCAGCTTGGAAAAGTTGGGTATGTTGGTGCTTGGAACAGCATGTGGGTCCTGTGGGGGCAGCATTATGCCATATTTTGAACTTCCTGTCCAATAAAGCTTCAGAAGGTTAAGCATATCGTTCAGTCAATAACTTCAGATCGGCCATATTGGCAGGTCATACACAAGAGGACGGCAAACCTGTGGGTGTGCATCCTGTTGTGTGTAAGTTACTTAAAGGTATTAGAGTTGCTAATCCTCCTAAAACGAAATATTCATGTTTGTAGGATGTATCATTAGTCATATCCTTATTTGACAAATGGTCGAATAATGCGTTGTTATCCAGGAAACAATTGTAAGCTAAACTGGCTATGCTTTTGTGCTTATCTGCCTGCAGACGCTCTTCAGATGTAAGAGCCCTGGACCTTACAGGTAGAGTATTTGCTCTGGAAGGTCTTTCTTTCACAATTACTGGCAGTATAAAAACGTTGTCACGTAGTATTGAGTATAATGCTTTTCACAGTAATGATAAATTATGTGTAGTGCAGTGCCTTAAAGCCTATGAAGAATGTACACGGTCTGTGCGACCAGAGGCTTCTACCCAACTATTGATTGCTTTGTAAAAACCGTTTAAACCAGTTTCAGCAGCCACCATAGCCAGATGGTTGAAGTCGGTCATGAAAGAAGCTGGTATTGATACCCAGATATTTGGGGCACATTCTGTACGTGGTGCTATGGCATCCAAAACACAGTCATGGCATGGAATGAGCTACCCCCCCTTCATTCGTGCGGTCCCTGACTTGGGTGCCTTCACAAAAGTTTTGAAAACATGGCTGTTTTGCAACTCGGCCCTCCAGTTACGTTCTGTTTTTTGGAGCTAGCGCCAGTACACCTCAGGGTAATAGTGCACTTTACAAATTATACTAACATTAACAATCTACTCCTCTCCAATCTTCCCCACTCCAATCTATCCCAATATATGCCACTCTAATCTACCCCAGTCTACCCATTCAACACTACCCGTCTACCCCATTTCACTCAACCCCAGTTTGCTCAATCCCAGTCTGCCCCACTCTGCTCACCCCCACTCAACCCCAATCTACCACACCCCAATCTACCCCACCTCAATCTAACCCAAAATACCACACCCCAATCAACCTCACTCCACTCTACTCCACTCCAATCTAACCCAATCAACCCCACTTTACTACAACTCAATCTACCCACTCGATTCCATCCTACTCGACCCAATCTTCCCCGCTCCAATCTACCCCACTCTACTGCACTTCCATGTAACTCAGCCACCCGTTGTCGCAGGGATTCTGCTGATGCACAGAACTATACGTGGGCATGTTCGACCTCAGTAGGCAGGGACTGAGTTATCTTACCGCCTGCGTACCCATGCACCTGGGGGACCTACTAGCTATAGTGTCTCACCCACCCTCCTACTTACAAAGGAACGGGTGATTAGACAACCTAGAACACAACACTCCCAACTCTCTCAGAAATCGCGGTGGCCGGACACACCCTTTCACCCTAATTTTTGCAAAAATCCACAATAAGATCTGACAGAGAAACGCAAAGAGTTTAAAATGTTTATTTTAAATACCATGCTCTGGTATGCAGTATATGTGCCACAACAAGCAGGAAAATGCCTAACACAAATATAGTCAACACTACAAATATTCCATAAATCATAAAAGGAGCGGTCATTCTATATGACAGCGTAACCTAACCCCCTCCCCTTCTAACAAGGGTGTAACAATTATATATCAGTAGATCTCTGGGTGTTTAGTAGCCGACTCTGTACCTTAGTCTATATATTGAAAGATCTACATCCCAGGTGGTGTCTTGCTCATTTCTTCGGGAGGTTCCAAAAGTCTCTGCCCTCCACCCACCGGTGTGTACCTAGATATTCAACATACATGTTCCCAAACAGCAGCATCTGCTTGTTTTGTCTAGGTGCTAGGGCCTGACCAGAAAATAATAACAAGGGGCATGATTGTTCGACCTTGGCTACAATGTTCAGACTAAATACCAAGAAATGAGAAAGCATTAATAGCAACCTTCGCTATGTGAAAGCAGCAATGTGGCACCAAGCAAAATATATGCATGTAGTAACGTGTGTAAAGCAAATGAGAGTGGCTCATGCTAAGTTAGGGACAGAAGCAGCAATGGGTCCCTAGACCACGTGACACTATATGATTCCAAACATGTTCATAACATCACAGTACTTTTCCCCTCCCAATAAGAGTAAACAAACAAAAACAAATAAATCATTGGAAAATGTACAGTATCAAACATCGTGTGGAAATCCACTACAGATATGAGGTGAACAATGGAAATTATACATTTGGCAAAACATCGCAAGATACCTGATAAAAGGAAAGATAGCTCACCAAAACATTTGCTCTATTTCCCTGAACACATTTGAAAAACAATTGCAATCATAAACCTTAGTTGATTTCCTGAATTGGGAGCGGAACCTGCCTAATGCGGCTGCTCCTGCTGATCTCGGGGTCAATGTTATGCACTGGAATCGAATGGGGTTAGCTCAGCACAGCCTGGCTGGTCATAAGACAGATTTGTTCAAATTTTTTGCTGCACTTAATAACCCTCCCAATATTCCACCAATCCGAACCATTGACTTTCATTGCATTCCCAGATACCTTGTCCACCACACAAGATTCAGTGGATTTTGTTTCTTTCTTTTTTCTGCATAAGCTCCTTTTTTGATGAGGATCTTATCTCTAATTTCAATTACCTGTTTTTGAACCCAGTTATATTTCTCAAATGTTTTTTTTTGTTTGTTTGATTTTAGCATCAGCTACCCTTTCCTTGATTTTATTGTTGTGCTTATCCAAGGGGACCCCAAATTTGACTCCTTTGCTCATCCAACTGTGACAAACTTTGTGGGTGGCTTCCTCACCCTCAATAACTCAAATGGGGACACCTGTGTGGTGGAATGGGGACTTGTTCAATAAAACCATAAAACGGAAAATACACCATTCAGGACAACACATCTGTTGGCAATCACCCAATGTAAACGCTGGGTTATCACTTTGTTCATGCGCCCAACTTGCCCTTTTGTTTGGGGGTGGTAAAGTGAAGTCCTTAGATGTTTGATGTCACCTGCTTTAAGAAACAACTCCATCTCTTTGCTCACAAACTGGACCCCATTGTCTGATATCAGGAATATCAGAAAACCCTGTCTGAGAAAGATTTCCTTTAAAAAATCAATCACAGATTTCGTACTGTATTCTGTAATGAATTTTACTTCAGGCCACATAGAGTAGAAATCCACTGCTACCAGATGATGGTTCTGTAAGCAGTAGAATGGACCAATCAAGCCAATGCCTATTTTCTCCCAAGTCTTCAAAGGGCACTCAATGGGTTGCAAATGAGGCTTCCTGACAACTAAACCTTTCTCTACACCTGAACATACTACACACCTTTCTTCAAACATGTTGATCTCTTTGTCCATGGACAGCCATCACAACGTCTGCCTGATCCTGCTTTTGTTAAAGGTCTTGCGTAAATGTCCTTCATGTCTTAATTTAATTAACCTGGACCTGATGTTTTCCGGTGGGACCAATTTATCCCTCGCATCAAAGGTCAATCCTCAATCGATAGCTCATCAAGAACCTTCCAAAAAGCTGGCATGGTGAAACTAAGGATCTTTCTATTGGCCACCCAGTTTTCACTTATGACGTAATACATTTTAAGATTTCATCTTGATTTAACTTCATCTTCCATTCAACTTCAGGCACTGTAAACAACTATTCTAAATCCATTGACGCAGTAAGGCGGTCTTCATCAACATTTTCACTTCCTCATCTGTACTATCATCAGCAACTGGGGATCTTGACAAATAGTCAGCTCAGTCGTTCTTGGCACCGTTGATGTGTTCTATGACAAATTGATGCTACAATAGTTTAGCTGTGAACCTAGAAATTGTAGAGGTCTACTCCTTAATCTTTTCTCCAGCAACTAATGGTTTGTAATCAGTGTCACAAAGTCATCCTGTGCCATGGGCACCCCCTTTTTTTGCTGACTGGTACTGATGGTAACTGACCGGAGGTTGGTTTAGCTAGCTCTTGCCTCTCTGCTGAGACTTGAGCAATATTGAATTTTGGAAGAATAGTGCTTTCCGGGAGACCATTGTGCCACACTTTGGAGAAGTGGTCCTGCTTTGGGGTGTTGCCCTGCACCTCATTGAACAGGAGTGCCCACCTGCTTGACCCCAGACATCACTGTATAAGTATTTGAGAGGGGGGGAGCCTCTTAGATCTGCTGCTTGTAACTAAAAGGAAGGCCTGCAAAGCTGGAAACCTGATTTGCACCATCATGCCCTGCATTCTGACTGACTGCGCCCGCTGCATTATCTGGAACTACAACCCTTTTGGATTTACCTTGCTTCAAAAGAGTGGACTCCCTGCAAGCTAATGGTTAA
Organism: Triturus cristatus; assembly: GCF_964204655.1. Lineage (NCBI taxonomy): Eukaryota > Metazoa > Chordata > Amphibia > Caudata > Salamandridae > Triturus > Triturus cristatus. The sequence continues at coordinate 113,751,698 of NC_140579.1, read as the reverse complement.
CAGAGCTCATCTGCATCAACTGCGCCAAGAGTCCCCTGCCTAGAGTGTATCCAGTGGACGTTTAAGGGTGTTGCCCAGGTGCATTGTGGGAATTGTGGTCCAAAGCTTTCAAGGACCATCTTGGAGTCTAGAGACCCTTGGATTCTGTTTTGGACACTTTGGACCCTCAAAAAGTTCCTACGTGTGAAGATAAAATTCTGAGTCAAGCCTCCCGCTTAGTGTATCCGACTATGGCTCCATCGCAGTCAGCCACAAACTTTGACTTTGTACATGTCAGAGGCTACCAAATGTCCAGAAGTGGCAACATTTGTTTCTAAGCACTAGAAAGTGTTTAATCCTTAAAAATTCATATCTTTGGTTCCCTACATTGGATTTGTTTTCATTTTTGTGTCAATTTGAAGATACAAATATTTCCTATTTTTATAAATTGGTGTTAGATTTTTATTGTGTGTTGTGTCTTAATTATTTACTGAAGTTGCGTTTTTAAATGCTTCATATAGCTGTCTCTGAAGTTAAGCCTGCCTGCTTGCAGCCAAGCTACCAAGGGTTGAGCATGGGAATAATTTTCTGAAACCTATCCTGAGCCCTAAGACTGTTAGTGGCCTTATTGCCAGTGGTAAATGCACATTTACCACTACTAATAACCCACCTTCCAATAATCAGTTACAATTGTGACCTTAGTTCCCAAAACGTACGGCTTGAACTTTTGTATTGTCCAACAGCTTTTTCAATAGGGGAGTACTGCATTTGAGTCTCTCAACACCCGCAAAGCATAACAAATGGTGTTCTCAACCTTACCATCAGATTGTGTGAGAATTGTTCCCAACCCCAATGTGGAAGCATCAACCGTAATGCATCATGTTGACCTCTGGTCAAAGGGTTTTATAACCTTTGAACTGGGTAACTGCCTTTTAACCCATTCAAATGATTCATGGCAAGCAGCATCCCACTTGAAAATAGAATTTTTCCTCAGCAGTCTGGTCAATGGTTTTGATATGAGATGCATAACCCAAGATAAAATAGAAGTAAAATGTGTACAAACCCATGAATGATTTCAACCCGGTCTTCTCAACTGGTGGTTTGGCATCGATGATGGCTTTTACCAGACCCAGTCTAGGCTGAATGCCATCACCTGAAACCAAAGGCCCCAAATACTCGACTCTAGCCATGGCAATTTCACATTTTTAAATTTTTAAAACAATCTCCTTTTCCTGAAAAATACACAATACTTGATCTAATATAGTGTCATGTTCCTCCCTTATGTTTGCAAAAATCAACACATTGTCCTGAAAAGCGACAGCGCCTTTTATGTCTTTCAGCAACTGAATCATGATTAGCTGAAAAAGTGATGCAGCGGACGCCAAACCGAAAGGCATTCAACAATACTGAAATGTTCCGATAGATGACATGAAAGCTATAAAACGTCTTGTGTTGTCTCAGGTTCCAAACCGACCTGCTGATAGGCAAATGCCAGGTTAAGTTTAGAAAACCAACATACCCCCGCGACCATGGACAACAAGTCAAAAATCCTGGGAAGTGGTGGGAGTCAATGCAAATGGCACTATTGAGGCCCTGCAAATCAACGCAGACCCTCAATTCACCATTTTGTTCTGTGCCATTACAAGAGGGGTAACCATAATTGTGAGAAGCTGGCTCGGTATATGGTGTACCTGAGTGACCACTGCGCCCTCGGCCTGGTCGCCCCCACACCTCCCGCCTGCTCCTTACCTGCTGAGCCTCCTGCTGCCACCTGCTGCCTGAGCCACCACAGGGCCGCCGAGCGCCGCCCCAGCCGCCACAGGGCCGCCGAGTGGCGCCCCAGCCTCCACAGGGCCGCCGAGCGGCGCCCCAGCCACCTCAGAGCCGCCACCGAGCCCCCAGGTTTCCCGCCGCTACCAACGAGACCCCGCCCCCCCGCCCGCCGATTGGGTCCCGCGCTCCCCGCCTCCCCGCAGACCCTCCCTCCCGGCTCCCCTCTTAAGGGGACCCTCACCACTGCCCCAGGAGTGACCACTGCGCCCTCGGCCTGGTCGCCCCCACACCTCCCGCCTGCTCCTTACCTGCTGAGCCTCCTGCTGCCACCTGCTGCCTGAGCCACCACAGGGCCGCCGAGCGCCGCCCCAGACGCCACAGGGCCGCCGATCGGCGCCCCAGCCACCTCAGAGCCGCCGCCGAGCCCCCAGGTTTCCCGCCGCTACCAACGAGACCCCGCCCCCCCGCCCGCCGATTGGGTCCCGCGCTCCCCGCCTCCCCGCAGACCCTCCCTCCCGGCTCCCCTCTTATGACGCCCCCAGAGCGACCGTGCAGCGGACGCGCGCAGCGGGAGCACCGATTGAGCGCCGAAGGTGCGCCAAAGGTAAGCCCGTCTGCGCCCGTCCGCGCCTGGACCGCGCCCAGCGCCAGAACCCCTGGCCCCCGCAGAGGCCACCCCACCCGCCAGACTTACGATGCCGCCACCCTCAACGCACTCAACACCGGCCGAACCCCCGGGTGCTACCGAGCCACTCCGAGACGCACCCACGGACCCTTCACCTGCCAGTCCTGCAAGTTCTCCTGCATCCGGACCTGCACTGCTTCAGCACCCACCAAACGGAACACCAGCAGCAACCACCTCAAGTGCATCCTGCTCAACACCCGCTCCGTCCACAGACACGCCGTTCAACTCTGGAACCTCCTCGACACCACAGCTCCTGACGTTGCCTTCCTCACGGAAACCTGGATGAACGACTCCTCAGCGCCCGACATCGCCATCGCCATCCCAGAGGGCTACAAGATCATCCGGAGAGACCGCGACAACCAGACTGGAGGAGGCATCGCCATCATCCACAGGGACACCATCCGTATCTCGACCAACGCCGACGACACCCTGACAACCGCCGAACACCTGCACTTCCAGATCCACACCGACCCCAAGACCACCCTCAGAGGCACCCTGATCTACCGACCCCCGGGACCACGCACTCAATTCAGCGAAGACATCGCCGACTTCATCAGCCCGCACGCCCTCCCCTCCGCTGACTACATCCTCCTCGGGGACATCAACTTCCACCTGGAGAACAACAACGACCGCAACACCACCACCCTGCTTGACAACCTCGCCACCCTCGGACTCAAGCAGCTGGTGACCACCCCCACCCACCTCGCCGGACACACACTCGACGCCGTCTTCTCGTCCAGCAAAGACATCTCCTTCAGCCACGCCACTGGACTCCACTGGACGGACCACAGCTGCATCCACTTCACCTTCAAAAGAACCACGGTCCACCACCACCAGCAACAGGCTGCACGAAGAAGCTGGAACAAGATCACAGCCGAACAACTCGCCGCATCCCTGAGCCAGCACCCTCCCGCCAGCTCACCGAACCCCAGCCAAGCCGCCGACAACCTCACGAAATGGATCTCCACCTGCGCGGACGAGCTCGCCCCTCTGAGGACAGCGCCCAGCAGACCCGGAAGCAAGAAGGCCCCGTGGTTCACCGACGAACTCAAGAGCTCCAAGAAGAACTGCCGTGCCCTTGAGAAAGCCTGGAGAAGAGACCCAACGCCGGACAACATGAGTACCCTCAAGCTCGCCACCCGAATGCACCATCAACTGATCCACGCCACCAAGAAAACAGCATTCAAGGACCGGCTGGACAACAACGCACACAACAGCAAGGAACTCTTCAACATCGTCAGAGAGCTCTCCAACCCCAACGCCGGAACCAACGACATCACCCCATCGCAAGTCCTCTGCAACTCCCTCGCCTCCTACTTCCACAACAAGATCGCTGACATACACAACAGCTTCAGAACACAACCAACGCTCCCCACGACCAAACCAACGCCCCCCACCACCACCCTCAACGCCTGGACACCGATCAACCTCGAAGACACCATCAGCACGATGAACTCCATCCACTCCAGATCCCCAACCGACCCCTGCCCTCACCACATCTTCAACAAGGCCGACGCTGTCATCGCACCCCACCTGCGGGACATCATCAACACCTCCCTCGACACCGCCACCTTCCCTGAGAGCTGGAAACACGCCGAACTCAGCGCTCTACTAAAGAAACCAACAGCGGACCCCACCGAACTCAAGAACTACCGCCCCATCTCGCTCCTCCCGTTTCCAGCCAAAGTCATCGAGAAGACCGTCAACAAGAAACTGGCAGCCTTCCTCGAGACGACTGGTTCCCTCGACCCATCCCAGTCAGGCTTCCGGGCCAACCACAGCACCGAGACCGCCCTCATCGCTGCCACCGACGACATCCGAACCCTGCTGGACAACGGAGAAACAGCGGCCCTCATCCTCCTGGACCTCTCCGCGGCATTCGACACTGTCTGCCACCGCACCCTAGTGCAGCGCCTCAACAACGTCGGGATCGAGGAGAAGGCACTGGAATGGATCATCTCCTTCCTCACCGGAAGGACACAGAGAGTCCGCCTGCCCCCGTTCAGATCAGAAGCCACGGAAGTCATCTGCGGCGTCCGTCAGGGCTCCTCGCTCAGCCCCACCCTCTTCAATGTCTACATGAGCCCCCTTGCGGCCATTGCACGCCAACACAACCTGAACATCATCTCCTACGCCGATGACACCCAGATGATCCTCTCCCTGACCAACGACCCCGCCACCGCCAGAGCCAACCTACACGAAGGGATGAAAAACGTGGCCGAGTGGATGACGACCAGCCGCCTGAAACTGAACACAGACAAGACGGAAGTCCTCATCCTGGGCTCCTCACCCTCCGCCTGGGACGACTCCTGGTGGCCCCCCGCCCTGGGCAACGCACCCAAACCGACAGACCACGCACGCAACCTGGGCTTCATCCTGGACTCCTCCCTCTCCATGACCAGACAAGTCAACGCCGTCTCCTCGTCCTGTTTCAACATCCTGCGCATGCTACGTAAGATCTTCCGGTGGATCCCCACCGAGACCAGGAAGACGGTCAACCAGGCCCTCGTCACCAGTCGACTGGACTACGGCAACGCCCTCTACGCCGGTACCACCGCCAAGCTCCAGAAGAGACTCCAGCGGATCCAGAACGCCTCGGCGAGACTCATCCTCGACGTCCCCAGACGAAGTCACATCTCCAGACACCTGAGAGACCTGCACTGGCTCCCGATCAACAAAAGAATCACCTTCCGGCTCCTCACCCACGCGCACAAAGCCCTACACAACCAAGGCCCGACCTACCTCAACAGCCGCCTCAACTTCTACGCTCCCAAACGCCACCTCCGCTCGACCAGTCACGCCCTCGCCGCCGTCCCCCGCATCCACAGAGCGACAACAAGAGGAAGATCCTTCTCCCACCTGGCCGCCAAGACTTGGAACGCCCTCCCTCCTGACCTACGCCTGACCCAAGACCACCTCTCCTTCAGGAAGAAGCTCAAGACCTGGTTGTTCGAGCAGTAGCGGACTCCCCCCCCCCCCCCCCAAGCGCCTTGAGACCCTCCGGGTGAGTAGTGCGCGTTATAAATGCCTATGATTGATTGATTGATTGATTGTACACTTATGTAAGTGGACACCTTGCACCAATCCAAACGATCCTTATGGTGATTTTAGTGGTTTTAGACTGCCTTAGAAATCTCTCCAAGTGGTAGCTGTGGAGAGCAGCCTTCAGGCTTAGTCCAGTAGGAGTGTAAAGCAGCTTGTTTTACCAGCTCATAATCTTATAGGTATAGACTAAGTAAAAAAGAACCACACAGTGGATTTATAAAAATATGTATTTATTATAAGAAACTCACTAACACATAGAAATATCTCCTATCCGAGCTATATACAATACACACAATACTTTGCAATAGAGAAAGGTAAGTAGCATGTTATACACAGTGGTTACCGGGGGGACCACACCATATACTAAAATAGTGGTATGCGAACTACAAATCGAGTCAAGACTATACTCAGAAGATGTAGAAGTGTGGGGACCCAGGGAACAACCTGAGGTAAGTAACCAGGAGTCCCATGGGGGCCGTGGGCAGAGAGGGAACACGACTGCGGGATCAATGCAAGTCAACGGGTAAGTCGCGCTTGCAGTTTTAGAGAAGGACCCTTCCCATTGGACCCTGAGGAAACCCCGTGGCAGACAGAAGGTTGGAGAGCCACTTCACCTGTGGATACCCTATGAACCAGGATAGCTACACCAGGGAAGCCGTGTGCATAGGTGTGAATTGGTGTCGGAAACCGACGTCAAACCCAATGGAGGACTTCAGGAAGATGCCACTGCTGGAGGTGGATTCAAGCTGAGAAGTTCCTGCAAGTAGAGGGGACAGAGTCTAGGTCACTTGGGAGTAACCAGGGGGCAGAGAAGACGAATGCCCACCGAGGTCGAGTGCTACAGGGGTGATGACGGTGACCTTTGGCGCTGCAGCTGTGAGGACCAGTTGACGCTGTGGAAGACCCAGAGCCGTTCACAGTCTGTCCCACGTCGGATGTTGAGAGTTGAGGGGTCGGTGTTTGTCGGGAGCACCAACAAGCCTTGGCAACTGTAACAATGTGGAACGCGATGAAGGTGCAGTGTCGGACCAGCAAGGTCCAGGGAACTCCCCACGAGCAGGAGAGTCAGCGCAGTCCCAAGCAATCAGGGGAGCCCAAAGAATTCAAAGATGACCCTCAAGAGGACCCCCAGGCCGGAGGCACTGGAGTTGCAAGAGGACCATGAACAGCTCACCAATAGATGCAGGCCCACGGTGCAAGCGATGTGTTGAGGACGAAGATCTTGGTCACTGGAGGTGCTTGAGGTTGGGGCTAATTGGAGCAGGAAGATCTTGATGGAAGGAAGTCAACAAGCCTTTGCACTTGCAAGGCGACACGGTGCACAGGGGTTCGGTTATTGCAACACCGACTAGGGATTCTGGCCTGAAACTTGGTGAGAGGGCAGGTCAGGCCTTGAGGGACGTGGAGAACCTCCACCCATGTTGCTGAGCCTTTCGGAGTCTGTAGGAGTCCAGGAGCAGCCGACAGGTCGGCTTGGTTGTGGTGCCTGCAGATGCAGGGAAGTGACTCCTTCACTTAAAGGGAGATTCCTTCGGTGTCTTGGATGCCCACAGGCCTTGGATGGTTCCTGTGTGGTGTACAGGCACGGACTTTGCGGGTGACGAGATCAGGAGCAGCAGGAGTCTTCCCGGTTGCAGCCTTAATGCCCAGAGCAAAGTCCAGCAAAGTCCAGAGTGCCCAGATGCTGAAGAGAAGTGGTGTCTGAAATGAATCTTTTCCCATGATGAATCTAGGGACCCACCCTCAGGTAAGCCCTTAAACACCCTAAGGAAAGGTTTGGGACGATGCATGGTTCCCTCCAAGGAGAGGGGTCGGACAGTAGGGAGGATACTCCCATGTCCTTTGTCCACTTTCGTGCCTGAGCGGGATCATACAGCTCCCTGAGCTGGAACCAATGGCTCCCTGAGCTGGGTTGAACTGGACTATGCAAGAAGAGCACCAAATGTGCCCTTCAAGTAGACTGAGTGGCGCTGGCAAGCGTTCCCACCCGGCCCCAATACACAAAACCCTTTCTGGGGGGTGGTCACTACTCCCTGTCACAGGATTCCTATTGTTCTGCTACTCTCTGCTAGAGCTTGGCTCAGCAGAAGGAGGGCAGAATCGTGTCTCTGGTCGGCAGCAGCCATGTTGTGCTGTCCAGGTTTAGGAGACTGGTACCGGGAGCACTGAGGGCCTTCCGGAGGAGATTTACAGTTGTGGAATCATACCTCTGACACCGATTACAGTATGAGGGTATGATTCCAACATGTTTGTTACCAAACATGATAGGGTACATTGCATCCAGTTTCGAGATGGTCCCTGCGTAATGACACGGTGCCCCTCTATATGTCCTTTGGCTCCCTCACTTACAACCCAGGAGAATGGATTCAGTAGGCTTTGGGGTGCCCTGCTCATGCAGGGGCAGCCTCACACTTAGAACCGAGCACGCTGCCTTCAGTTGGAAAGGCCTGCTTTAGGGGTGACATAGGTTTTAAGGGCAGTGACTTTAGATATAGATAAACCTATATCTTTTGTAAGTGGTGCTAGCGCCAGCTTAACTACAGGCCTGCCAGTGCAGCCTGTTTACAGTTTGAGTGGTCCCTCATGGGTGGCATAATACATGCTTCAGCTTATGGGGGACCCCTGGTGTACCTATGCCCTAGATACCTTAGTACGATATACTAGGGAATGATAAGTGTACACCAGTATTCAATCGGGGGGTACCCAAGAACTTACCATACCAATTTATGGGGGAAAGCAGAGAGACTAGGGTCCTGATTAGCAGGATTCTAGTCAGACGAGTCAGAAAACAGCATTACATCAATTAAAAAGTGGGAGTAACCATGAAAGCAGATCATACATTCCTACAATAATGAAGACTCAATGGGTTCAATTATGCCACTGTCCCATAACTTCACTAATTCCTTCTCCAAATCCTCCCTTACACAGAAAGGAATGTTTCTGCAACTTGTGTTTAATGGAGATAGCATGTTGGCGGACCTTAATTTTATATCGGAACCTTTTTATGGTACCCAATTTGCCTGAAACAAAATTAGGGTATCTAATGATGATATCACTGACAAACCTATCTGTCACTACAGGCACCTGGTCTTTAGTGCCAGGTCTGAAAACAATCCCAAAAAGACCTTTGAGGAACCACCCAAGGATACACAATCCTTTAACTGCCACATTTGCCAAAAATCTTACAGTCCCTGAATATCAAGACTTCTTGAAAATACTCTGATAATTCTATTCACCTTCCTTCATATGAAGCTGGAGCACGATCCAGTGGTTCTAAAACTCTTCCCGGCCACATTCTGTTGAAAACCTCTTGAGTCGGCATTATAATACTGGCCCCAGACTCGACCAACGGTTTAACAGATCTGTCACCCACTAGCACATCAGCGTATGAGTCGACACAATCTGCAGGATCTCCTGAACAGATCTCATCACTAACGACTAAAAACATATCTTGAAGATCATCTTGTATCTTTTCTAAACAAAAATCATCTTCCACAACATTTGCTGCTACATTAGAACCTTTCTCCGCTTGGTTAGCTTGACTTTGACATACTTTTGAAAAATGTCCCGCTTTGCCACATTTTCTGCAAATTAAATTTTTGGCAGGGCATTGTTTCCCAGACTTAAAGTGGGGTTTATTTCCACATCTAAAACAGACCCTTTGACTGTTCTTGATCTATCTTTGTTCACAGCATACTCTTTTGAAATGTTTTTATTTTTCAACCGAACATTTCCAAACTCATCATGTTTATCTCTTAGAGTTATTTTTACAGATAATTGTGAAGTCTCAATACTTTTAGTGATCCGCAAAGTTTCCCCAAGGGACGGATTGCTTGACAATAAAATAACAGTAAGTTTCTGTTGAATAGCTCAGTTGGTACAATGACAGATGAACTGATCATAAACGAACTAATCTGCAAAATTCGCGAAATGACAGTCTGCGACTAATCTCCTGAACGCAGATGCACAGGTATCCATCCCTTCTCCAATTAACTGCTTCCTCATTACAAATTTGTGTCGTAAAACAGCAATGTAGGGTTGAACATAAAAGCGTTTTTTCCAAATTCTTAATGGTCTCTGCCTTCGTCCGCTGATTCATTATTCGAATGTTTCAAAATTGCTCGGCCTTCAAACCCTAACGAATGTACGAATATGTACTTTTTGTTTTCTGGGCCAAACCTTGAAGCACCTGTTACTCCAAAATATGTTTGAAATGCATCAAACCAGTTTCTCCATTATACTGGTGGTTCACCAGGACATTCGAAGAAGGGAGGGGCGGATTATCAGACTGCATGTCAGCCCCAAAGTGTTCATCAGTGTAAACCCACTAGATGCTGTATATTCTGCAAAACAATAAATGCCTGTGTGGTGTGTAACACTGTCGTGTACACATGCACCTAGATGCACATAAAGCCCAACAACGAATGTAGTTTATATAAAAAATACAAAGTACCATATTACACCATAGATATGACATGAAGCATGTGTGTATCACTGTAGCCTGGAAATAGCAAGAAGCAAATGTACAACGAGACACCAAATGATGACGAGTGAAGTGTGTGCATCACTGTATCCTGGAAATAGCAAGAAGTAAACATACCACGAGACACCAACTGATGACAATTGAAGTGTGTGCATCACTAAGGCCCGGAAATAGCAAGAAGTAAATATACCACGAGACATCAACTGATGACGAGTGAAGTGTGTGCATCACTGTAGCCCGGAAACAGCAAGAAGTATATATACCACGAGACACCAAATGATGACGAGTGAAGTGGGTGCATCACTGTATCCTGGAAATAGCAAGAAGTAAACATACCACGAGACACCAACTGATGACAATTGAAGTGTGTGCATCACTAAGGCCCGGAAATAGCAAGAAGTAAATATACAACGAGACACCAACTGATGAAGAGTGAAGTGTGTGCATCACTGTAGCCCGGAAACAGCAAGAAGTATATATACCACGAGACACCAACTGATGACAATTAAAGTGTGTGCATCACTAAGGCCCGGAAATAGCAAGAAGTAAATATACCACGAGACATCAACTGATGACGAGTGAAGTGTGTGCATCACTGTAGCCCGGAAACAGCAAGAAGTATATATACCACGAGACACCAAATGATGACGAGTGAAGTGGGTGCATCACTGTAGCCCGGAAACAGCAAGAAGTAAATATACCACAAGACACCAACTGATAACAAGTGAAGTGTGTGTATCACTGTAGCCCGGAAATAGCAGGAAGTAAATATACAACGAGACACCAACTGATGAAGAGTGAAGTGTGTGTATCACAAATATACAACGAGACACCAACTGATGACGAGTGAAGTGTGTGTATCACAAATATACAACGAGACACCAACTGATGACGAGTGAAGTGTGTGTATCACTGTAGCATGGAAATAGCAAGAAGTAAATATACGACGATACACCAAATGATGAGGAGTGAAGTGTGCGCATCACTGTAGCCTGGAAATAACAAAAAGTAAATATACGACGATACACCAAATGATGAGGAGTGAAGTGTGTGCATCACTGTAGCCTGGAAATAGCAAGAAGCGAATATACAACGAGACACGAACTGATGACGAGTGAAGTCTGTGTATCACTGTAGCCTGGAAATAGCAAGAAGCAAATGTACAACGAGACACCAAATAAGGACAAGTGAAGTGTGTATATCACTGTAGCCTGGAAATAACAAGAAGTAAATATACAGCGATACGCCAAATAAGGCCGAATGAAGTCTGTGTATCACTGTAGCCTGGAAATAGCAAGAAGTAAATATACAACGAGACACCAACTGATGACGAGTGAAGTGTCTGTATAACTGTAGCCTGGAAATAGCAAGAAGTAAATATACAATAATACACCAAAAAATGACGAGTACAGTGTGTATCTCAGTAGCCTGCAAATAGCAAGAAGTAAATATACAACAAGACACCAACTGATGACGAGTGAAGTGTCATTATCACTAAAGCCTGGAAATGGCAAGAAGTAAACATACAACGATACACCAAATAAGGACATGTGAAGTATCTGTATCACTGTAGCCTGGAAATAGCAAGAAGTAAATATAAAATGATTCACCAAATAAGGACGAGTGAACTGTGTGTCTCACTGTAGCCTGGAAATAGCAAGAAGTAAATATACAATGATACACCAAATAACGACGAGGTAAGTGTGTGTATCACTGTAGCCTGGAAATAGCAAGAAGTAAATATACAACGATACACCAAATAAGGACATGTGAAGTATCTGTATCACTGTAGCCTGGAAATAGCAAGGAGTAAATATAAAATGATACACCAAATAAGGACGAGTGAACTGTGTGTATCTCTGTAGCCTGGAAATAGCAAGAAGTAAATATACAATGATACACCAAATAACAACGAGGGAAGTGTGTGTATCACTGTAGCCTGGAAACAGCAAGAAGTAAATATACAATGATACACCAAATAATGACGAGGGAAGTGTGTGTATCACTGTAGCATGGAAATAGCAACAAGTAAATATGCAACAATACACCAAATAATGATGAGGGAAGTGTGCGTATCACTGTAGCCTGGAAATAGCAAGAAGTAAATATGCAACGATACACCAAATAATGAAGAGGGAAGTGTGTGTATCACTGTAGCCTGGCAATAGCAAGAAGTAAATATGCAACGATACACCAAATAATGAAGAGGGAAGTGTGCGTATCACTGTAGCCTGGCAATAGCAAGAAGTAAATTAAAACGATACACCAAATAATAAAGAGGTAAGTGTGTGTATCACTGTAGCCTGGAAATAGCAAGAAGTAAATATACAACGATTCACCAAATAAGGACGAGGGAAGTGTGTGTATCACTGTAGCCTGGAAATAGCAAGAAGTAAATAGACAACGATACACCAAATAAGGACAAGTGAACTGTGTGTATCACTGTAGCCTGGAAATAGCAAGAAGTAAATATACAACGATACACCAATTAAGGAAGAGGGAAGTGTGTGTATCACTGTAGCCTGGAAATAGCAAGAAGTAAATATACAACGACACACCATATAACGACGAGAGAAGTGTGTGTATCACTGTAGCCTGGAAATAGCAAGAAGAAAATATACGGCGATACACCAAATAATGAAGAGGGAAGTGTGCGTATCACTGTAGCCTGGCAATAGCAAGAAGTAAATATGCAACGATACACCAAATAATGAAGAGGGAAGTGTGCGTATCACTGTAGCCTGGCAATAGCAAGAAGTAAATATACAACGATACACCAACTAATGATGAGTGAAGTGTGTGTATCCCTGTTGCATTAAATTCTATATAAGAAATTCAAAAACTTGTTGACTTGGAGTTTGTTGCCTTGCTGTAACCGTGTTTTATCAATTTTTAACAAAATACAAGCTGACACTATCAGATGGCCGCTGCCCTTGACTATGTTTGATAATATGTGTACTGAACTAGACTAATTCTGCATTGGCCATTTTCGCTCAACATCCTGACACATGAGCATGGATGTGTAATCTTTCAGTTGAGCGTTGCGCTGTGCTTCAATAAACGTCACACCTGCATCCATCAGAAGCGCTCACAGAGATTCTGTAGCTGTTTTAGCCGTGCGTTTATAGTGCTTTCAACAGACTTATTCACGTCTAGCATTGAGGCAAAACCTTAATCCCTGCCAAGACGTCCGTCCCTTCTTCACTCTCTATAAATCCATGTGGTAACCATGGTCCTAAGCAGCCTTGTAAGATAGATATGCTCAGACCTATCAAAAAAATTCAACCAGATGTCTGATAGCCCTGGCTAGCAACTACTCCCCAACTGGTATACGGTGCTCCATCGTGTAAGTAGTACTTCAGCGAGACAATCCCTCCTGAAGGACTGGAGCCAGCGCACTGTCTTTTGGCACATGATGGCCAGATGCCCCAGGGTTGGGTATAGAAATGGAATGAGTCTACCAGTGCATCACTGCACTCGCTCTTGGAGCTGTCCGTTGCATGGAGACAATCCTAGATCCTTGCCCTCCCTGCTTGATGGCTTTCGCTCTTGTTGAGGGCCACCTTCTTAAAGGGAAGCGTTACTGGTGAAGGTGCTGCTCGGTTAATGGGGCATGCTCCTGCCCGCGCAGGGGTAAACCAACCATGACTGGAATACAACCCTGACTGAAATAGTCTAGCCACAGTTTCATTACGGAGGGCTCCATAGGGTTCATGTGTAGAGTGGTTTGCCTTTTTGGCCATAATTAGCCTTAGCCTGACCCTGTCATCACCGCTAACTTGACATCCTTAGAGAATTTAAGATTTGACGTCTGTACTGCAAAGATGGGAACTTGGACGGAAGGTTGGTGCTCTTGGATTTAACAACTTATTGACTGGAAGGGAAGTTTTGAGCAAAAATAGAATCTTCAGCTATTTGTGTCAATTGATTTTTGGATGAGAACTGAACTGGATGTCAAATGTGACACAGTACCACTGGAAAGTTTGTAATCTTCATGCAACTCTAATTTGGCATCATCTTGTTTCACCTCCATCGAGCCTCTACGGGTGAGCCCCAACATCAGTCACCTTTTTTGGTCCTGTCCTTGAACTCCTAGTAGTACCCACAGTTTTTGTAGGACTGAGTTACCAATGTAGTTGAGTCTGTGATCCGAGTTGGCTGTGGTGAGGCTTCCCCTACCAGCCCCTCTACCCAGGTTCCTCCTCTGTGCAGGTGCACATGATGTCCTGGAAGTGTCATGAAAGGGGACTGTCTAAGCATGTGCTGGAGAAAAGTGTTACTGATACATAATTGCAAATAGCATACTGGGTAAATCCTAATGTTATGATTGTTGTGTAATTGCAGTTTTTGCGTTTCCTTCCAGTTGCCCCTCAAACAATAGTTACACGACGAAAGAATGGCAATCGCACCTTTCTGACCGGCTATGCGTATGGATTTTATCCCAGAGACATTGAGGTGAAATGGGTCAGGAATGGTGTAAAGATACCCTTGGAGTCGATGGACATCCTACCAAACCCTGACGGAACCTACCAGGTCCAGACAACAGTGGAAGTTCAGAAAGGAGATGATGAGAAAACATACAGCTATGAGGTGTATCACAGCAGCCTGCCGGACACTGTGACCGTGATGTATGGTAAGAATGCACTTTGCTCTGTAGCGGGTGATTGTGATGGTCGTATTGACTTTGTACTTTGTGTGGTTCACAGAACTTTGGGGAAAATGTGTGATTTTTCCATATTGTGAGGTTTGCAGAGCATTCTTGGTAGGAACACCTAGTGGGATCCATGCAAATGATACCACCCTGGACCCCTGGGTGTCTAGATTTGAGAAATGTCTGGGTTGGGTATGGTTTCCTGGTTGCCAGCTGATCCCGACCTCAAATAGTGCATCAATTCAGCATGGCAAGTGACAGAGCTCATCACATTGTCAACAGGGTTCACTGGCTTGGCACTCTTCAGGGGAGAGATGGAGGAAGCATGTAATAAATGTGACTGTATCGACTGCAAAACACACGCATGCATGCATGCATGCACACATACACCACCCCCTCATAGGTGACAGGAAACAAAAATGGTATTTGAACATTATCCCACTCTATTATTTTATAGACCCAAAAGGCAATTATATGTTAACAACACATGCAAAGAAAACTCAAGTGTACTCTGTATATTGCCTCCTAGTATACCAATGTGAGATCTCTTTAGAAAACAAAGCTACAGAGACCGTACCCCTGTCACAAAGAACACAGGAGTGTACTCTGTATACCTACATGAATTCTTATTTGTGGTGAAGACTCGATGGTGAAGCATGACACTGAATTTAAAACTCATTGGGTGAGAGTCCTTATACCAAACCACTGAAGCTTTTGGACCAAGACATATGAAATGATTTGCTTTGGGCAAATGCTGTCACTCCCTTTTTATTCTATATAAAAATAGAACTTCTCCCGGTCACTCACTGGGCCTTGAAGTTGTTTCTCGGGGTCCCTGGGCAGTCAGGAGTTACTGAGTCTCAAGTGTTACAAGTGGTTGTTTACAACTAGTGGCCTTGGGTGACAACCTTAACACTAACCTCTCCCTTTAGCCCTGACCTTCACAGGGTGGTGAAATCAAGCAGTCAAGGTGTACCCAAGGAGGTGGTGTGTGGTTACACACTCAGAACACGCTTTACACAATAGTAACAGTCAATAAGGCCAGTGTTCAGTCACTTCTTTATACACACTTCCTGGGCAGAGGTCTGAACCCAAACCGTATCATAGCTCCTAGCCGTAAAGCGCTATTACTGCAGGTAACACTGGGGCCCAGTGTTAGTCTATGGATGATGGTTGCAATCATCGTGCAAGACTTTGTGGTGCAAGTAAAGCCAAAGCTTACTACACTTTCTGTTACAGAGACCAAAAACCAGTGGCACTCTCATTGATGCACCTTGGAGGCTCAAGTAATGGTTTTCGGACTTCGGTTGCAGGTGGTCCATTCTAAAGAGTGTTCAATGAGGTTCCTGCCAGTGGATGAGTTAAGGCAGCCAACAGGGACATTTTTAGTACTTGCTGTTCACTGTGAGATTTCTTGACTCTGGGCTGAGGTGAGATAGCAGTGTTCTGATAAAGCCATCATAGCTCTAAGCTGACTCTGGGTTGTGGTGAGACAACAGTGCCCTGAGAGCGGCAGTAAGACTTGCAAGAGGAATCAGGCATTGGGCTAGTGAGAGCAGTGCCATGAAGAAGACTACAAAGCGCTAAGCTTACAGTGGGCTGTAATGCGATAGCAGTGCCCTGAGAGAGGCAAGACTTGAGAGAGGAGGCAGGCACTGGGCTAGGTGAGAGCAGTGCCCTGAGAAAGCTCCAAAGTGCTGAGTATACTGAGGGATGTGGTGTAAAGGCAGTTGGCTGAGAGAGGAAGCATACACTGGGCCAGGAGGGAGCAGTGCCCTGAAGAAGGCTACAAAGTGCTGAGTATATGTGGGCTGTGGTGTAACAGCAGAGCCCTGAGACAGGACGCAGTAACTGGGGTAGGTGAGAGCAGTTCCCTGAAGAAGGCTACAAAGTGCTGAGTGTACTGCGGGCTGTGGTGTAACAGCATTGCCCTGAGTGAGGCAGCAGACCTGAGAGAGGAAGCCTGCACTGGGCTAGGTGAGAGCAGTGCCCTGAAGAAGACTACAAAGTGCTGAGTATACTGCGGGCTGCGGTGAGACAGCAGTGCCCTGAGAGAGGCAGCAGACCTGAGAGAGGAAGCCTGCACTGGGCTAGGTGAGAGCAGTGCCCTGAAGAAGACTACAAAGTGCTGAGTATACTGCGGGCTGCGGTGAGACAGCAGTGCACTGAGAGAGGCAGCAGACCTGAGAGAGGAAGCCTGCACTGGGCTAGGTGAGAGCAGTGCCCTGAGGCAGGCTACAAAGCGCTGAGTATACTGTGGGCTGTGGTGTAAAAGAAGAGCACTGAGAGAGGAAGCAGATGTGAGAGAGGAGGCATGCGCTGGGCTAGGTGAGAGCAGTGCCCTGAAGCAGGCTACAAAGTGCTGAGTATACAGCGGGCTGCGGTGAGACAGCAGTGCCCAGAGAGAGGCAGCAGACCTGAGAGAGGAAGCCTGCACTGGGCTAGGTGAGAGCAGTGTCCTGAAGAAGGCTACAAAGTGCTGAGTATACTGTGGGCTGTGGTGTAGCAGCAGAGCCCTGAGGGAGGCAGACCTTAGAGAGGAAGCAGGCACTGGGCTAGGTGAGAGCAGTGCCCTGAAGAAGGCTACAGAGTAAGTATACTGCGGGCTGTGGTTTAACAGCAGTGCACTGAGAGAGGCAGCAGACCTGAGAGAGCACTGGGCTAGGTGAGAGCAGTTCCCTGAAGCAGGCTACAAAGCTCCAAGCTTACCATGGACTGTGGTGAGATAGCAGTGCCCTGAGAGAGGCTGCAGACCTGAGAGAGGAAGCATGCGCTGGGCTAGGTGAGAGCAGTGCCCTGAAGAAGGCTACAAAGTGCTGCGAGTACTGTGGGCTGCGGTGTAACATCAGTTCCCTGAGAAAGGAAGCAGGCACTGGGCTAGGTGAGAGCTGTGCCCTGAAGAAGACTACAAAGTGCTGAGTGTACTGTGGGCTGTGGTTGGATATCAGTGCCCTGAGAGAGGCAGCAGAGCTGAGAGAGGAAGCAGGTACTGGGCTAAGTGAGAGCAGTGCCCTGAGGCAGGCTACAAAGGGCTGAGTATACTGTGGGCTGTGGTGTAAAAGAAGAACCCTGAGAGAGGAAGCAGATGTGAGAGAGGAGGCATGCGCTGGGCTGGGTGAGAGCATGGCCCTGAAGAAGGTTACAAAGTGCTGAGTATACTGCAGGCTGTGGTGTAGCAGCAGAGCCCTGAGGGAGGCAGACCTGAGAGAGAAAGCATGCACTGGGTTAGGTGAGAGCAGTGCCCTGAAGAAGGCTACAAAGCGCTGAGTATACAGCTGGCTGTGGTGAGACAGCAGTGCTCTGACAGAGGCCATGAAGCGTTGAGTATACAGTGGACTGTGGTGTGATAGCAGTGCTGTGAGGATGGCTGCAAAGTACCGACTATCCTATGGTCTGTGCTGTGATAGTTCTTTGTATCCTCTCCCAGGGTACTGCTACGTACAGTCTGCGCTGTCGTAATTGCACTGCTCTGAGAAGGGTACAAAGCACTGCGTATACTGGGGGCTATTGTGTGATGCAGTTGCCATGTGAAAGGCTACAGTATACTGTGGTTTGTGTTGTTATAGTGTTTTGTGGTCTATTCCAGAGCATGACTTATACTGAGGGCTTAGGTGTGAGAGGGTACAAAGTGCCAAGTGCAGTGCTTCATGGAAATCTTGAAAGTGCTGAGTAAATTGTGGCCAGTTGTGTTTTTGACAGTGTCCTGAGGAAAGCCACAAAGCATGGCGTTTACCAGAGGCTGTGGGGTGACATTGCTGTGTGGCCTCTCTCAGGGCACTGCTGAGTATAACGTGAGCTCAGGTGATAGCATCGCCCTGAGAGGGTGAAAAGAATTGTGTGCAATGCTATGAGGCAGGATATAAAGTGTGGAGGAAACCATGGACTGTGGTGAGATACTAGTCCCGCTTGGGAAGCTACAAAGCAGTGAGTTTACCGTGGACATGATGCTTGGATATGAATTTACCTTAAAGAAATGAAAAGACAAGAGGCGTTTGGCAAAACAGGAACAAGTCGGTTTAATTAAATGCAGCGCTGGGAGAGTATCAACAGAGTTGCATCTGAAGAAAGTCTCTCGCTGTACAAAGTTTCGGCCAACAGTATATACATCTCGTGGGGTACAATAAACTGATTTTGCATTCTTGAAAAAGTATCTTAGTCGTATATAACAAGTTTGGGCCTCTGATAAGAGACTCAGATGGCTCCCGACCACCGGGAGAGCTAGTGTGGGCCAGTGTGCATGTATCCAGATGTCTAGTGTGGGGAGCACGTGATAACTATGTGTGGTGGGCATGTTGTGTCCTGATTGCCTGAGTGTTTCTATCTACATGTGGCATCTAGCATTGTGAGGAATGCACGCCTCTGGCCAAACGTGTTTTATTGGGGCCTATTTCCTTGGACCTGTTTGTGGTGCAACTAACTGTGGGATCAATCTTCGTTTTCCCAGGGTGCATGTTTTTCTTTAGGCTAAGTGAGACCCCACCTGTGACCTGTCACTCGATAGGCGTGGGTTGGGGTTTCAGGGCCGTTCTAACTACATATCACCAACTCGCGTCGATAGGGAGGTCACCTTGGGTAAATCCGATAGCAATGATACGAGTTCAGTAGAACTTCTACAAATAATGTGGCGGTCATCAGTATAATTTTTACCAGTGATCCAGCGGCGTACCAACAACGGATACTCCACAACCATATACTCACCTGGGCCCATAAAACCGCTGGAGTCAAGTTTATAGATTTTTCTTAACTTTCAGGATTAGTTATTTAGTACCTCTTTTGATCTCAAACTAACCCTTTTCACTGATCAAAAAGTTCTTTTCTCTGGTTGATGGACCATTAGTTGAACTAATTGATGGTGATAAAAGACAAAATTCTAACTATTCATTAAACTTTAAAGAAAATAACCACAGAGTCGGAAAAGTTTAAATCTTTTATCTAAATTTCAAATGCATGTGAACCATTCCAAATACACAGTGCAATTGCCCTCATTCAGTGGAGAGAAAAATTTATTAAATCATCAATTAAACATAACATGGACTTTACGCAATGAACATATGACCAAGAAAAAGAAAGGATAGAGAAAAAAGAGCATATAACGAAATCACGGAAATGTATATTTACCAAGAATGGTGTGAAGACCAACCCCCTGGCCAAAGGGCTGGTGAGGGTCCCCCGGGAAAGATCAGGAGACAAAGGCTTCAGGACAGGACAGTAGGCCTCTCTAATCGCGCTGCACCCCTCTCTGGCACTCTCTTCCTCCTTGAAATTCTTCTGCGATCTTCAGCTCTCTCAGCTCCCCTTCCCCGCAACAGCAACTCCCGCTACTTGGACAGCATTCACGACTCTTAGCATCTTGTTCTCTCCTTCTCAGTCACTGCATTCAGCAAATCTCCACCCGACGGACAGCATCCCAAGCTCTGCTTCTTCCGCTCTGCTTCTCTCTCTAACTAACTAAGGCTATCTTAATTATATATTTTGTTCGCCATTTTCCACCCACTAAAGTTTCAATATCGAAAAAATACGCAATATGATTGGTCAGGCTGGGGGGAAGATCATCTCACTATGCTTACATGTCACTTTACTTAATTCGACCATTGTTCGCAAACTCATCCCCTTAATTTTGATTCATAGTTCTGGTTTCACACTCGTATTTATTTTTATCTGCAACAAATTAACAACGTTCTTCAATGTAAGTCCACTTTCTCGAACTCTTGACCCTCCGTTCCCAGGATCTAGTACTCTGCAGCCTTGGCTGTGATTCAAATATGGAGTCATCATTCCGGGTTAACTTATAGTGGACATGCGCAGTCACCTTTTGCTCAGATCACTCCAGTCATGAGGCCCAAATGCGCAGTAATAGGAAAGTCAGAAAAACAAATAATAAATTCACAAACAAATGGTTTCACTGTATACCACCCACCTCTACTCTATTCCCATTTACTATTAATATTTTTGCCACATTAACATTAGTAAAATTGCTCGTTTTCGTTTCAGGCATGCATATTCCATGCATGCGAACCATCAAGACTCAAGTTTTTAAAGCTTCTGCTCACGCCCAAGAATTTCCCTCCTTGCGACAGCTCGTCATACAACATACAAGCAGTTCAATCAATCAATCAATCAAAAACATTTGTAAAGCGCGCTACTTACCAGTGAGGGTCTCAAGGTGCTGGGGGGGGGGGAGGGGGCGCTGCTACTGCTCAAACAGCCAGGTCTTGAGGAGTCTCCTGAAGGTCAGCAGGTCCTGGGTCTGCCGTAGGTGGATGGGGAGGGAGTTCCAAGTCTTGGCGTCGAGGTGGGAGAATGATCTGCCACAGGCAGTCACTCCCCGGTTGCGTGGGACGGTGGCGAGGGCGAGGTCAACGGAGCGGAGCTGGTGGTTCGGGGTGTAGAAGGTGAGTCGTTTGTTGAGGTATACTGATTCGGTGTTGTGGAGTGCCTTGTGAGCGTGGGTGAGGAGCTTGAAGGTGATCCTCTTGTTGACGGGGAGCCAGTGCAGGTTTCTCAGGTGACCTGTAATGTGGTTGTGGCGAGGGATGTCGAGGAGGAGGCGTGCAGAGGCGTTCTGTATGCGTTGGAGACGTTTCTGGAGTTTGGCCGTGGTTCCCGCATAGAGGGCGTTGCCGTAGTCCATTCTGCTGCTGACGAGGGCCTGGGTGACCGTCCTTCTGGTTTCGGTGGGGATCCATCTGTAGATCTTGCGGAGCATGTGGAGGGTGTTGAAGCAGCAGGATGAAATGGTGTTGACTTGCTGGGACATTGATAGCGATGAGTCTAGGATGAATCCCAGGTTGCGTGTGTGGTCGGTGGGTGTCGGTGCGGCTCCCAGGGTAGCCGGCCACCAGCAGTCATCCCAGGCGGAGGGGGTGGGGCCAAGGATGAGGACCTCCATCTTGTCTGAGTTCGGTTTCAGATGGCTGTTCTTCATCCATTCAGCGACGGCCTTCATTCCTTCATGAAGGTTGGTTTTGGCAGTGGTAGGGTCCTTTGTGATGAAGAGGAACAGCTGGGTGTCATCGGCGTATGAGATGATGTTGAGGTCGTGCGATTGGACGATGTTGGCGAGCGGTGCCATGTAGACGTTGAGTGTCGGGCTGAGGTATGACGCTTGGGATACGCCGCAGATGATCTTGGTGGTTTCCAAGCGGAAAGGGGGGAGGTGGACACTCTGTGTTCTGCCGGTGAGGAAGGAGATGGTCCAGTCCAGGGCTTAGTCGCGAATCCCTGCGTTGTGGAGGTGTGTGGGTAGGGTGTGGTGGCAGACGGTGTCGAATGCGGCTGACAGGTCCAGGAAGATTAGGGCCGCAGTTTTGCCATTGTCCAACAGGGTCCTGTTGTCATCAGTGGCGGCGATGAGGGTGGTTTCGGTGCTGTGGTTGCTGCGGAATCCTGATTGGGACGAGTCCAGCGCATTGTTCTCTTCGAGGAAGCGTGTCATTTGCCTGTTGACAATCTTCTCAATAACTTTCGCCGGGAACGGGAGCAGGGAGATGGGCCTGAAGTTCTTGAGGGCCTTAGGGTCCGCCTTGGGTTTCTTGAGTAAGGCGTTGATCTCGGCGTGCTTCCAGCTCTCCAGGAAGGTGGCGGTCTCGAAGGAGGTGTTGACGATCTTCCGGAGGTGGGTGCGATGATGGAGCTTGCTTTGTTGAAGATGTGGTGCGGGCAGGGGTCGGACAGTTGACACATGCTCAATAAAGATTTCCCATTTAAAGCGGTTTTAGTCCTTTGTTAATGTTATTCATCTTATTAAACACATAAGCAAGCTTCACTAACCCGCATGTTTATGTAATGCACATTAGTTTTACATGAACAATCTTTAGTTGCTTGTTAGTAAATTAAAGGCGAGAATTGCTTCCGAGCAAGTCTCTTTTCTACGAGTCCTTGCTCCATCAATCCCCTCTTTGATGGCATTTATAAGCCATCACAAAATTACCCATCCCTACTCAGATGCCAACTTTCAGTATTGCTCATGCTCATTCTCCTCCTCTTCTTTCTTATTCTCATCCTTGTTTTTAAAATCTCCCATCTTTTTGTATATTTTACCCTTCACTTCCCCCAGCTGTTTCCTCATATTGCCTCTTTCTTTTCTTTCCTTTCCCATTAACTTCATATTTTCTTTCTCTTCCTTTGTTTCTGCAACATTTATACCAAATCATTATTGCTAAGACTATTATCATTATACCAACTACTGGAAGGATTATTTGACCTAAAATACTTTTCTCTAAATCAGTAAACCAAGTCCCTGTTGAAGAAATATTGTTGTTAGTCTTTCCCATACACTGTCAATCAACCTCTAGTGGTTTCAAATGTTCATGACTTTTTGTAATATTCTTAATATACCCCCTGATTTCCTTACTTTTATCAGGAATGTAAGTGCAACAATGTGGAACTTTCAGCATTCCACAGACTTCGCCCTCCTTTGCTAATAAAATATCAAGCGCAAGTCGATTTTGTAAAACCATAGACCTAATTGCAACCATTTCTGTATTTATCATTAAGAATCCCCCAGCAGTATCAGTCGAGAGACGATCAACTACTGTTGACAATTTACAGATTCGGTGTGTATTTAGAATGACTCCCACTGAAGGTATCAATGCACCAAATATATCACCCACTATTTCTTAAAAACTAGCTCTCTTTCTTCGTGTTAGTTCATCAGTGTCTTCATTGTTTCCAGTGAATCTTTTTACATGATAAATTTTCGGAAATACAATCCCAAAGTAGCAGCTTCCGTACCATCGTGCAGGCAGCTTATAATAAGCATTATTCCCACACACGTAGTAAACCCCGGGAAATACCGGATCAGTTCCCCCTTTTAGTCCCCAACCTCCCAAAATCAGGAAGTTATGTTCACATTCACTGGAATCAATAAATATGTTATTATAATCTGTCATTAATCTATGGAGGCAGGTTTTCCCTTTCTTTGCAAAGTCCTGGGACATCGCAGCATGAGCCTTGCCAGCTGTATAAATTCTCTCTTTCTCAGCCCATGGTGGTACATGGGTTTTCTGTTCAGCAGCTTTCTTTTGGAAATCCTGTCTCCTCCCCTCAACTAAATTCAAAAACACTTTTTCTTCTTTACGCAATATACATGTTAGGTTATTTTTGTGTGCCTTTACTATATCTATAGATATCATTGTTAAGAAGAATTCACCCATAAATTGTGCATCTTGACTACTAAGTACTGGATTCATATTCTTCCGAATAGGAAGTTCCGAAAACACTACATCTAAGTTGGAACAATAATACTGAAGTTTTCTGATTGCGTAAAACAGACTTGTTAGAACACTACATGAAATACCATATGTCAAAGGTAAATAATGGTATGTAACTCGCTCTGATACTGACGCTGGTAATTTCATACAGACATAACAATCACTAATCTCCATTGTATCTATATACTGAAATAACAACTTTGTAAAAACATTTAAAGATGTATTATATCTGATATTGAGTGATGAAATTCTGTCCAGGGAATTATCGATTAGTCGCCTTCATAGACAATGAAGCGAAGTTCTTCGCTGGGATACTGCTCAATTCACTTCGGGCATGGGCTGACGATCATTCTGTAATTCCTCCAAACCAAACCGGTTTTACAAGCGACACAGGTACCTCGGTCACTCTTATGACTCTCTCCTGCTTGATAGACCAGGCGGAGACTAGGACTAGTCCGTTTTACATGGGATTCATAGACTACAAAGCCGCGTTTGACAACGTCAACAGGGCCAAGCTCTGGCAGAAGCTTTCCAGATTGAACATCCCAAATGGCCTTCTAAGAGCCATACAGCTCCTGCACCAGGACACATGGGTCAGGATTAAGATTGGGGATGGCTCCAGACTGTCACACCCAATCGTAACGACGAAAGGACTAAAACAAGGATGCGTCCTGGTCCCCACACTTTTTAACCTATTTTTATCGGACTGCCCGGAAGCCTTAAACAAGGTAAACTCTCATGCTCCCAAACTAGCTAGTTTCCAGCTGTCAAATCTTCTATACGCTGACGATGTGGTTCCCCTAAGTAACACAAAGATTGGCCTGCAAAGACTTATGGATGCTACTGCCGAATACTCAAATAAGAACGAGCTCCAGATAAACAATAAGAAAACCAAAATCTTGGCGGTATGTCCAGGAAGGCCCAAGAAGCTGGCATGGGTCTTAAATTCTGAAAGCATTGTAGAATCCAATTGCCATAAGTACCTAGGAGTTCTCTTCAACAACAACGGAAGATATAAAACCCACTTAGAAGAACAAAAAAAGAAGGGAGCAGCGCTAGCTTTTGCACTCAGCTCTATTCACAAGAAGCTACTCGGCCCAACATTCGCCCCAACACTGCAGGCAGCACAGGCAAAAGTCATTCCTACATTAACGTACGGAAGCGAGGCGCTAAAAGGACTGGATTGCGGCCAATTAGACAAAGTCATTGCAAAAATCTACAGAATAGTGTTCCAGTTACCAACACACATGTCACCTGCCCAAATTAGGCTGGAACTGGGCATCTGTAATCAATCATTGGCCAGACTGATGAGCTTCTTAACATGCTGTCACAAACTGAGGTCGTGAAACGAATGCAGCCTAGTGCAACACCTATGGTCCTGCCTGAATACGAAACGATGGCGAGCAGAGCATGAATATTGGGCAAGAGGACTAAAAACTCTAGCCCTGAACGAAGTTTGGAACCTACTAGTCAGCCATAACGAATTCAAAAGGCTAGCAAAAATAAGCGCAAAAAAACTCTCCTCAATAGAAGATAAGGAAAGATCTAGCAAGAAGAAGCCACGGCTGGATGACCGTCTTATCTTGCGTCCAGCTGACGCCTCAAATGTATCTAACCCTGCTGTTTACCGCACGCACTAAATTAAGTTCTTTAAATTAAGAATGGGAGTGATCAACTTGTTGTGCCATCTGCCCAAATGGAAAAGAGATCATGCCCAGGAACACTGTCGACTTTGTGGTAACCATAGGGAAGACATAATACACATCCTATGCCTGTGTCCAAACTTGCTGAAGGAAAGAAGGTCCCTTTTACGGAAAGGCTGGAACATCAATGAGGTCAGATCATGCAGAGCCGCAATACTGGCCTGCTTTGAACCACGGAACACCAATTTAAACTGTGCACTAGTAAGGCTTATGGATCGTGCTGCAAAAAATCTAGGGGAGGGGATCCATCAACAGCAACCTCCACTAGAAAAATAACTGTCAGGTCCTCCTCACAGACAGCCAGACAAAGGATAAACTGTTAGAGTCATCAAACTAACTGACTAAAGGGGCTTAGCACACAGGTTGGCTTATTCGGGGACTCAAATTTTCTCAATTTTTTTAAAACTTGGACACGACCACAATTGCCCCAAAGGGATCACGATCAATGTATCGGTGGCAGGGCAACTACAAGAGACCTCTGACAATCGGGGGGGGAGGGGGCGGGGGTCTTTTACTATAAAGAATTGGGGCTCTATTTTCTTTTAAAATGTAAACTTTTATCTTTTGTAACTTGCAAAGGTTTTTTTAAATCATGCAATAAAGTTTTTTCACTCTAAAAAAAAAAAGAGTGAAGAAATTCTGTCTCATCTGCTGCTTCTAATTCTACCCTATCTCCTTTTATTGTAGTTGTTTTCTCATTCGTACCTGTATCATTCTTTTTATTTGTTATCATCAATAAAGGTACCGCTTTTGTTAGAAATAGCCATACTAAGATCAATAACAAAATACTACTTATGCAAGCTCTACAACATCTTCATTTAAAACTTCGTTTCGGTTGCTCAGTGACTTCATTTCTCGCCATTTTTATCTGAGAAGATAACTTCTCCTTTTACTTTCTTCACTTTGGAATTTGCAAAATTTTGTCTAAGGTGGTCTTAATTTTCCTTCATCAATGTGTGTAGCATCTACTTTTTCTGATTCTTCTCTTAAATCTAAATTTCCAAATTCTTCAAGTATTACATAGGTCCACTCAGGGGCCTTGTATTTATTGTACAGTATTCTCAGTCTTGGGATTCTCCGTGTGTTTCACACAATTGTCTGACTAGACTGAATTTGACTAGTAACTTCATGCACTTGTTCTGGTCTTTCTCATGTTTTTCTTAAATAGTATCTTAATCTTTGTATTCCACCTGGAAAGTTATCACCCTTTCTGACCCTTTTGACTTGTACTGCACTTTCACCTTCTTCGTCTTTCTTTAGAGTTCTTTTATTTTCAGTATGTTTTGGCACAATCAGTTCTTCTTCTTCTTCTGAATCACTTTTTACCTGTTCCTGTTCAGGTCTTATTTCAAATTGTTCTTCTTCTTCTGCCTGAACTTGTTCTTCTTTCTCTAACTGGTTCTGTTCAGGTCTTGCTACAATTGGTTCTTCTGCTGCCTGAACGTGTTCTTCTTCTCATATCTGTCCCTGCTCAGGTCTTTGAATAGTTCTGTTCTCTTTTACCTGAGTATGTTCTTCTTTCCCTGTCTGATCCTGCTCAGGTTCTCGAGTTACTTTGTTCGCTTCTTCCTGAGTGTATTCTTCTGCATCTATTTTATCTATTTATTTATTTTATTTATTCATTCAAGTATTTATATAGCGCGCATCTACCCGATGGCGTCATTGCGCTTGAAGAATCGGCACATAGTGTAAACTAAATGTCATATTTCCAGTCCTTACGTGAGGTTACAGAGTGAAGAGCCATGTCTTTATACCCTTCCTAAAGGATAGCAAATCAGAGGCATTTCTCAAATCAAATGGTAGCTTATTCCACCATCTTGTAGTAAGGCTGAAGAAACTTTTTCCACCCCATCTCTGAAGACGGAACGTGGGCTCGGCAATTAACTTCAGTGAAGTCGACCGAAATGTTCGTCCAGGGATATGCCATTGCGGCAGAGTTCTGAAGTACCTGTAGCTTAGCTACAACCGATTGGTTTACTCCGACCAGAAGCCCATTGCAGTAATCGAGTTTTGATAACACCAAGGATGACACCACAGTTTTCTGTAGGTTTGTTGGAATAAAAGGGAACACTTTCCTTAGGTTTTTCAAGGTGTAATAAATAGATGTATTAAGCATTTTTACATGCTGGGAGAAGGAGAGGGTGGGGCCCATAATGACTCCAAGATTTTTAGTCTTGGCGGCTTGGACGGGGACAGCTCCCAATTCTAATGGCCACCAGTCTGAGGACCATAATGTTGTATCCTTGCCGAAAAGTAAAACCTCTGTTTTATTTGAGTTTAACTTAAGGCAATTTTCAGCCATCCATTCACTAACACTTCTCATGCAGTCCTTGAATTTGAGTGCAGTATCCTGGTTGTTGCTTGAGATTGATATGATAATCTGCGTGTCGTCTGCGTATGATACCAGTTCAAAACCATGGGTTTTGATCATATGAGCCAGGGGAACAACATAAATGTTGAAAAGAGTAGGGCTCAGGGATGAGCCCTGGGGCACCCCACATGGGAGCCTAAAGCATTTTGATTTACGACCTCCTATTTCAACAAATTGTTCCCTACCATGCAGGAATGACTTCAGGAATGCAAGGGCCGAGCCACCAACTCCTGCCTCACAAAGCCGATCAATTAAAATGCCGTGGTCTACCGTGTCGAAGGCAGCTGACAGATCTAACAGTATTAAAGCTGCCGATCCTCCTTTGTCAACTGCCAGTCTGATTTCCTCGATGGTGGTAAGCAAGGCAAGTTCAGAACTATGTTGGCGTCTAAAGCCATACTGGGTAGGATCTAGGACCGGATTTTTCTCAATAAAGGCACCTAGTTCCTGACTCATATGTTTTTCCAGAATCTTAGCCGGTAGAGTTAGGCGGGAGATGGGACGATAGTTTCCGACATCAGTATTGTCTAGATTGGGCTTTTTTAATAAAGATAGAATGGATGTCTTTTTCCATAGCAAGGGGAAAGTTGCTGTTTCAATGGCGGTATTTAGGACCTCTGTGAGAATGCAGGCGAGTGTCTCAACTAAGATATGGCTTATTTTCAGAGGACAAGGGTCCAGTGGGGATCCTGACTTAGTTGCTACCAGAATCTTGGCGGTTAGTTCATGAGACATTAGTGTAAAGTTTAAAAGACAGAGTGGAGTGCGATCAGGGGGCCAAGGTGGACCCGTCTTAAA
Source organism: Triturus cristatus (assembly GCF_964204655.1). Classification (NCBI taxonomy): domain Eukaryota; kingdom Metazoa; phylum Chordata; class Amphibia; order Caudata; family Salamandridae; genus Triturus; species Triturus cristatus. The sequence goes on along the minus strand of NC_140579.1, from coordinate 113,722,998 downwards.
ATGAATTTTCAATATCAGTTCGTGGGGCCTGAACAGTTAGTGTGTTGACCGAATGGCCGTAAATTAATTATAAATAGCAGAGACCTTATCACAAAAATATGAGGCCAAATAGTCACAGAACGCTTGATCTGTTGTGCTTTGACTGGTCTCCTGCAAATGGCTAATTTTCAAAACTGTAGCGAATAGCTCCTTAGAGTTGTTCTGTTCCCCTTCTATTTTTTCTGAGTAATGTATGATTTTAGTGTTTTTGATCAATTCTTTATATTGTGCCAATCTTGATTTGTATTTTCCTCTTTCCCTAGGGTCATAACGTTTGTGCCAGCATCTTTCTTGGCTACGGCAGAGTCTCCTTAATGATCTTAGTTCTTCGGAGAACCACGGTTCCGTGGGTGCAGTCCTGCTAGCTTTACCAGTTCTCTGTGGGATAGTTATATGAGCTGCTGCTGAAATCCAGTTAAGATATTGTAAGGATGCTACTTCTGAATCTGTAGAAAGGCATGGTTTGCTCTGATTCAGTTTATCAGTAAAAGCGTTTTTATCAAACAGCTGCCACAAGTAGCTTTTAAGGTTGCTTGCTTGCCCGTGTTTAGAGCATGTTGAAGGCGGTAGATCGAGGGTTAGCATTACTGTCGAATGGTCTGACCACGTAAGTTACTGTTGAATTTAAGCTGAGGACAATCAGAAAAAACAGCGTCCAGGAGATGGCCCTCAGTATGAGTATGTCCTACTACCATCTGTTCTAGACCTGTACCTGTCACTAAGTCCATCAAGGTCTGTGAATCTTTGTCAGACACAATGTCTAAATGAAAATTAAAATCACCTAAAATGGTGAAGTTTGGAGAATTTACTTTATATTCCAAAAGCTCGCCCATGGTTTGCAGGAAATTATTTCTGGACCCCAGCGGCCTGTAAACTAGTAGCCCATTGAACGAGAAGACATGACTGGCTGCTATCTTAAAAGAGAGCACCTCGGCATGTATGTCTGTGGGGATAGTTTTAAAAGATGCTTTTAAATAATCCCTATAAATTATCGCCAGCCCACCTCCCTTTCTGCCAATACGGTCCTTCCTAGCTATTGCGAACCACGGTGGGATTGCTATTGCCAGGTCTGGGCCTGAGGATTCATCAGCCCAGGTTTCCGTGACAAAAATAAGATCTAAGAAATGAACAAAAAGGCCAAATTCGTACTTATGTTTAATCAGTGACCGTGCATTTAGTAATGCACATAATAGTCCACGAGGTATTTTTTTAGTCTTAGGGTTATTATGACCCTCCTTGTTCCCACCTGAGGGCCTTTCTGACTATCCATAGCAGCCTCGTCTGAAAGACGCTTGACTTTTATATCAGTTAGTTTCAATTTGCAATTTGGACATGTCTGATCCCCGGTACTCTGAAAGCCTCCCAGAAGTGGCCCTGAGCATTGCTGACTCCATTGATGTGCTTCCAGGAGCTCACCTCTGGTATATGAGTACGTAGTTGCTATTCCTGACCCGAAACCGGCAGCAGGGCTGGCGCTGAGCGCGTGCCGGGCACGGACGGGCGCAGACGTGCTTCTTCCTGAGCGCATTCTTCTGTATCTCTCTGATCCTCATTACTTTCCTGTCTTTCTAATCTTGTTCTGCTTCTTGTTTGAACAACAACTTCAGGTCTGTCAATCACTGGTATCTGTCCCTCCTGACTTGTGCTCGGTTGTTCCAAGTCTATTACTTCAGAATCTATCACTCTAGATTCTTCGACTTCACAACCTTCAGCTACTTCAACTGGTTCAATCAGTTGTTCTTTTTCAGTAGGGTCTGGAACTCGTTTGGTATGGCTAGCATGAATCCAATTGGGTAAACCTGCACACATCACTGCTGTAGTAGTGACCAGTATGACTTGACATGGTTCATGTCACCTGGGTGCTAGGCACGACTTTCTGGCGTGTTTCTTCACTACCACCCAGTCTCCAGGATTCAAATAATGCACTGCGTCTTCTCCAAACTGGTGAGAGAAAGAACACACTAGGTCAGCCAATCCTTTGCAAGGAATAGAGAAAAAGGCTTGGCATAAATCAATTACTGTGAACCAGCCTGCATTCCAAGGTATCTGATAAAGGATCACTGCTGGATTGGGCACTACCGGGCAACAAGGCACTACAATTTTGTTGATTTTTCTCAAATCTTGTACTATTCTGTATTTTCCGCTCAGCTTTTTAAGTCCCATTATTGGCGAATTACAAGGGCTACTCATTATTTCTTTCAAAATGCCTTGTTTAATCATTCGGTCAATTTCTGGAGCAACTCCTGCTTTCACTTCTGGACTCATTTTGTACTGTTGTGTGTTTGGATAAACTGCACCTTCTTTCACTTGTACTTTTACATTATCTACATTTGACATCAGCCCAATAGCTTTTCCTGTGAAATCCCATACTTCGGGATTTACTGTAGTTCTCAACTCTTCTGGAATTTCATTTTCAGTTATCAATGAAAACATTTCATTTACTTTAGTACCTTGTTTAAGTAGCATCATTTTATATACAACTTCTTCATCTGGGGTTTGGAAGGTGACACCATCTGGTGTACAGTAAATTGTGCAATTCATCTTGCACAGGAGGTCCCTTCCTAACAAATTTACCGGGCTAGAATCACAAACTACAAATCGATGCATGTCCCTAAAATTTCCAATATGTACTTCCATTGGTTTTGTAATTGGGATTCTAATCTGTTGATTTGATACTCCTACAACTTGGATAGATTCTCCCGAGAGGGGTAGGTTTGGGATGTCTGCAGTTCTCACAGTAGACCGGATAGCACCTGTGTCCAATAGAAAAGTGATGTCATTACCTTCCACTTTTCCGTCAATAAATGGACCTGTCTGATCTACCGGCAAGGATGCGCCAAGCACGCACTCCTCTTCCTCCCCCCTCAGGCACCGTCATTGCGCACAATCCATTCTGTCAGCATCATTCTGTAAAAAATATTGTGTAACCACAGAATTTTTCTTACCACTTTCTCCTTGAACTCCGGTGTTTGCACTGTATTTTAGATGGTTCACAAAGTTGGGCATAGGAGTTGGTGGCACCTGATACTGTGGGGTAACTATCTGCTGCGGCTGATTCATAACCTCTTCATCCTGCATCTGTGGATTTAAATTTTGATTTGGCCCATTATTATTCTGGATACTCTTACACTCGTTCTTCCAATGTCCAAGCTTTCCGCACCCATGTCAAGGAAACTTCTTCTTCTTCCTCTCTATTCATTCGTCCTCTCATTTTACTACCATTGGCCCCTTGATCATTCTGATTCTCCTCTTTCACCTGACTATCAGTCTGAGCATTTAACTTATTTTTCTGCTGTTCTGCCAATTTCACTTGTGCCCACATCATTTTCTCTTTTAACTTCCTATGCCTTGCCTCAATGTCATCCCTGCAATACTTTGTATACTTCAAAATCTCATCAATAGAGTTGCTCTGCCAGCACAACATGTGCTGCTGAATAATCTGACTAATTTCTGGTTTCAAGCCATACACAAACCGATACACAGAATGTCCCATATCCTTATCACCAATGTTCTCAAAACCACTATACTGCTTAAACACCTGTAGTAACCACTCATAGTACACATGTACAGATTCATTTGGCTCCTGAGTAGTTCTGTCTATCTTTTCCCAATCTGTTTCTTTAGGAGGGATTTTCCCTATCAGGAAAGTAATCACCTGGTGAAATTTCTTCATCATCTACTCTGATGGTGCTCCTGTTTTCCCGTCTATAGGGTACTCCTCACTTGGCCAATCAACTGTGAACTTACACTCTGTCCATAAATCAGCAGGCACCACAATATCAAATAAACCATCCAGATCCTTCAACACAACCTTTGAAACTTTCACAAATCTCTCAACCTGTTTGTACAATTCAACGGGTTTCTCTCTCAACCTAGGGAAATTGTTTGTAAATGACAAAATATCCTGTCTGCTCCATGGAACGTGAACATATCCACCTCCAGGAACCTCTCTCATGGGACACAACCTCTCTGCCTTTTCTGATTCTTTTAGTAAGTAAGCAGATGACGCTTCCTTTGCCTGTGCTTCCTCTTCCTTTCTTGTCCAACTGGTTCTCCACTTTTCAATGTCTCCCCATTTCTGCAAAATGTTCATTAATTCTTTTATCTGCAGTCTTCTACCAGACGCATTCATATTTTCTAAATCCTTGTCAGTAAACTCCACTCGATATTGCTTCTGCAATAATTTTGATTTCGATATATCTATTGCAATTTCCGAAGCAACCTCTGTCAATTTCTCATGAAACAATCTCGCATTTCTGGTTATGCTCCTGCATATAAACAACAACTCCTCTTCATTGATAAGGTTTAATCTTTCTAATCCCACATTTCCAGCTATCATCTCTTCCAATTCCACATTAAGTCTGTAAATATCTAAAATCTTTGGTGTTGAGCTTTGTTTTTCTATTCCTTGTGCCCATCTCAATAAATCTTCCGGAGTGACTGCTGTTGAACTCCTAGTTGCTAAAGGTACCATGGACCCTCTTTCTTTCGAATTCCTAGGTGTGACTCTTTTTGGAGTTTTAATTATAGGTTCTCTAATTGGAAGGTCCATTAATGAAATAGTTGATTTGCACTTATTAGCTTGATCATCAGATATTACTATCTCCTTTATTGGATTACTCAAAGGAATTGTGAGGTTTAGGGTTACTTATTTTCTCTCCCTATAATGGAATTACAGGATGTATAGTCACTGGTACTGTCAAAGCTTCAGTATTTGAAATTTAATTGACCTATTTTCTGTGCTACTTCGTCCCTAGTTCTATTCAGTGCTTCTCTTTCCTTATCTTGGAGCACCCTGCTAACTGATGGGTCATGTAAAGTTTGGGGAATTAAGGGTGTTCCCATTACCAGTGCACTTGGGGTGACTCTACTGGGTCCTTCCTGATACGGTGGAGGATTAGTTAAAATGTCTTCCATCAATTCATCATCTGATTCACCATAGCCTGTCACATTTAGGTGGTTTGTTTTCTCTGTACACTTGCTCCCTGACTGTTCTTCAGCCATTAACACTGGGTATACACCTTCCAATACCATAGCTCTTCTCCATTGTTTCATCTGGCCTTCGCATGTAAATATCTGGGAAAAATCCTCTATACCCCTTTCTGCCTCTGCATTTTTCTCATTCATAAGACTCAGTCTCCCATTCATCTAAAGCCTCATACTGAGTTAACCTTGGTCTTGGTTCTAAATCATTCATTCTCATCCTCAAATTCTGAAGAATTCTCCCATTAAACATAACATGTTCTTGAAAAGCTAAAACTCCATCACCTTTCGTATATTCTATCCAATTCTCCAACCACGCACAATTATGATGTCCTCTTTCCATCATCATAAAGGAAGCGGGTGTTTTCGGTGGTGGAATAGGAATTCCCTCTCTAGTCAACATAGGTTTATCTTTCTTAAAGAAATTCTTAATTTTCTTTATAAATGAAATTTTTCTCTTTTCTCCATACATTCTAAATGAACGGAATATATGAAAAAATATTCCGCAAACCCTTGAAGTCCGCTATCTGTGCGACTCACACCGGCAGTCAAATCAGAATCTAACATACAAATTTTCTTAACCAATGCTGACAAAGCTTCTATCTAAAAACCAATCAAAACTCAAGCTTGCGCTGTTTGTTTTAACCAATACTAGCGCGTCTTCTATCTAGTAACCAATCAGGCTTAGGCTTGCACTCGTGGTCTGACCAATGCCAGCGCGGCTTTTGTGATGTCAGTATCGCTCCTTACTACCGACCACTTCTTTACAATCTGCTTCTGTCTCACGCCCGCTGTTTCAACCAATCCCAGTGCAGCACTTTGTGACATCAGTACAACTCCGACGGCTGACTCTCCCTTTACAAGGTAATACAAAAACGTACTCCTTTTACTTTTCTTGAAATAAAATCCGTTAATAACAACATAAAAACATTTGCTACTCTGCCTGTTCCACTAAACAAAAGATAGATTTGACTTATTCTTGAGTTTCAGAATTACTCTTCTTTTACTGCGAGCAAAAACCTGTTTACTCTACATTCAAGCTCGGGAGAACCTGTTACTCCTCCAGTGTTACCCTTATTTTTTTTTTTATTATTTATTCAGAAGTTTTATATAGCGCTGGCCAGACCCAAGGATATCGGAGCGCTTTACAAAAGTCGTTCTGCAAAATATCACAAAATACAATAATAGTAAATAACATGGACGGAGACTTTTAGCAGATTGTGTAACCAAGGGGCGATGAAGACTTGGAATGCCTTCAACGAGTGGCATAGTCTTGGGCAGAGCTCCTCTTCCAAGGAGTAGTGTTATCAGCGCTTCTGCTGCTCCTGACCCTTCGCTAGGGAACGATCTAGGAAAAGGTTTTTGAGCTGACCTTTGAATTTGGAAAAGGATGGGATAGTTCTGATGTGGGGGGGTATAGAGTTCCAGATTTTAGGCGCGTTACCCGCGGAGGACCGGGCCGCAGTTTTTTGTTTGCGAGCCTTCAGCAGGATGAGTAGTGGTGAGTTCGAGCTCCTGAGGATCATGGTCTGGCCGGCTTTTTTGAGTTTGGAGGCCAGTTACTCAGGTTTGCCTGTGTGAAGGGATTGTGCGTGAGGCAGGCTGTTCTTAAACTGGCACGCATTTCAACTGGGAGCCTTTTTAGTTCTATGAGTGCGGGCGAGATGTGGTCAAATTTCTTCACTCCTGTGATCATTCTGGCTGCTGCAATGAGAGTTGTTTTGAGGGGAGCGAGGTGAGACTTTGATGTACCTGTCAGGGCTGCTATTCCATAGTCTAATCTAGACAACACCAATGCTTGGGTGGTTTGTTTGAGGTCATTGGGCGGGATGAAAGGTTTTATTTTGTTCAGTAGCTTCAGGTTAAGGAAGGCGCTCTTGGCGGAGTTCTTAATGTGTTTGGTCATGTCCAGGTTCTGGTCTAGAGTGATACCTAGTGATTTTACAGAGTCCGCCAGGGTGAGGTTGCTGCTGAGCGCATCTATAGCTTTTAGCCATTCCGTAAATTGGGGGTTATCTTCTTTGTTAGAGATGAGGAGTATTTCAGTTTTGGCCTGATTGAGTTTTAGGTGGTTACTTGAAAGCCAGTGTTAGACTTCTCCGAGTGTGTCATTGAGTCTCTGAATGTCCTTAATGGAGGTGGTTTCCAGATAGATCTGTGTGTCGTCTGCATATAGATGGAAGGGGATGTTGGCTTCTTTGAGAAGGGTTCTGAGAGGTTCCATGTAAATGTTGAAAAGTTGCGGGGAGAGCACTGAGCCTTGGGGGACTCCCTTGCTGACAGGGTGTAGGTCGGATGCAAAGTTTTTGATTTTTATTCTTTGGGTGCGGTTATGGAGGAAGGAGGAGAACCAGTGTAAGACCACCTCTTCAAGACCTGCCCTTTCTTGAAGCACCTTAATGAGCAGTTTGTGGTCGACTGTGTCAAAAGCTGCTGATAGGTCTAAGAGAATGAGAAGGCAGCATTTGTCCGCATCAAGTGATTTGTGGATATCATCAATGACGTTGAGGATCGCGCCTTCAGTGCTGCAGCCTTTTCTAGAACCCAATTGGTGGGAATCGAGGAGGTTGATGCTATCCATGTGCTGAGTTAGTTGTAGGAGCACTCATTTTTCCAGGGTTTTGGATAGGAGAGGTAAGTTAGAAACTGGTCTGAAAGTATTCATGTCTTTTGTGTCTAGGCCAGGTTTTTTTAAGCCGTGGCGTGACTTGACCGACTTTGAGGCAGTCAGGAACTACTCCGGTTCTCAGGGTGTGGTTTATGATCTTGCACCAGTGTGGAGCGAGGGAGAATTTCAGCTTTTTGGTCCGTTGTGAGGGTAGAGGATCTAGAGCGTGGGAGGAGGGATTGAATGTGGTGATTATTTTGACTATCTCTGCTTCATGTATCAGTGGGAAAGATTTCCAGGGCTTTGTAGGGGGCTTGGATGCGTTGTCGATTGTCCCAGACGAGATGCTGTTGCGGAATGGGGTGATGTTGAAGTCCATTGAGAGCTCAATCTTGTTGATCTTGCCCACAAAGAAGTTGGCGATGTTGTTGCAGAGCTCTTTAGAAGCCTGCATTGAGGAGGTAGTGGGCTTGGAGGCTTTCTGTACCTGGGCCTGTTTCTTGCATTGCCTAGCGTGGTGCAGAAAAACAATGTTTTTTCGTTGTGGATGTGTTTGTCATACTTCCTGCGGGCTGCTTTGAGTTGCTCCCGGAGGACAGCGGAAGGGTTGTTTCTCCAGAGTCTCTCTGTGGCTCTTAGTTGTCTCCTTTCTGAGTTGATGTCAGTGTTGAACCATGATCTTGATGGGATATTCCTTTTTTTTTTATTTCCGAGGGGCTATTTGATCTAGAATGAACATCATATTCGAGTTGTAGTGCGAGGTGAGTTCAGTTGTGGTGGGGAGATCAGAGGCGATGGGGAGGATCGAGCATATCCTTTCCTCTAGGTCGGCTAGGGGAATCTGGGTTAGATTTCTAGACCATTTGGGGGGGGTCTTGCGAGGGGGCCGGAAAATAATCTTTTGGTTGTGGACTAGGATGTTGTGGTGGTCGGACCAGTTTACGGCGAGGATGTGGTCGATCATAACTGCGTCACGCTAAGCGATAATGGCATCTAAGATTGCTCCTCTATTGTGCGTTTCTACTGAACAGAGTTGGGAAAGATTATTGTCCTGGAGGAGATCGTTTAGGGTTTGATTTAACAGATTATTAGTATCATTCCACCGTAGGTTGAGGTCTCCGAGAATTAGGTTGTTTTAGTCACCAAGTGAGCAGTGAGCAATCAGGTCGGAGAGGTGTTCCCCGAATGCGGAGGTGTTGCCTGGGGGATGGTATAGAAGATGGCAGAGTATTGCTCTATTGTCCTTTGTCTTGATGTTGGCGGTAAGACATTCAATGGTGCTGTAATTGAAGGTGTTCACTTCCATAATGGCAATGCTGTTCTTATGTATGATTGCTATACCTCCACCCCTTTGAACTTTTCTATCCTTGTTGATGATAGTGTAGCTTGGGGGCACCAACACATCTAGGATTGGAGCGGAGAGCTCATTAAGCCAAGTCTAAGTGATGAACACGATGTCAATGTCATGGGAGAGGATGGTTTCTGCTAATTCTGTTGCATGTTTGGAGGCTGATCTGCAATTAATCAGCATGCAGTTGGTAGAAGACCCCACCTTGTTGTGTTTCTTTACGAGGGGGGCCCTGAGTAAGGTAGTGAGGAGGGCCGGTGGTCTTGGGGAATTCAGGGGGCGGAGATCCCTTCCAAAACCGGTGATCACTTGGATCTTGGATTTAGGTGATACTGTGGGGGGAGAGTTGTATGTTAAAGATAGCTCCGCCGCTTCTTTTGTGGACATAGCGACTTTAGTTCTTCTCGCTCTTTGTGCTCGGTTCTCTGTATCGGTTTCTATGGGTCTCTGTGTCAGGATCACGGGGTGGTAGGGAACTCACTCGGACGTGGCATGTTGTCAAGTCTTAGTTGGGTGGAGCTGGTCAGAGTGGGAGTCTGGGGAGGAGTTAGCTTTGGCTGTCATGCCCTGTTGAGGTTGGTTAAGATTTCCCTCAGGCCCAGGGTTATCGTTTCTAACTGGCTTTCAAGAAGGGCGAGACGATGCTCCATGTTTATCGAGGGGGGTGTGGGGGTGGCTTGGACAGGGACGTCCTGGGAGGGGGTGTGCATGTTCGTGTATTGCGGCCTATTGGTGATTGTGCTGACTTTCTATGAGGCCCGTGGGTGGGGGAGTAGGGAGTCATGTCGTGGTTTCCCCCTCCTGTTGCCTATGGCTGGAGAGAGGTAGCTAGAGGTCAATGATTGTAGGAGAGGATCATTCCTGAATTGAGGGTTGGGGTGGTCAGGTGAAGGAGGGTGATGGTGGCACTTGGCGGGGAGTTGAAGCTCCTGATTCATGGGGGCGGAGGCGCGGGTGGCGACTCGAGGAGGGAGGGTGGTAGTTCTGGCACAGGGCGCGGGAATGGATGGTCGGCTCTCCTGGCAAAGCCGGCTGGCAGAGGGTGCGGGAACGGTTGATAGGCTCTCCTGGTGAGGTAGGCTAGCCGGGGGTACGGAGTAGGGCAGGGAAGGTAGGGGCATGTGCAAAGGGGCAATTCGCAGCGAGGAGAAGAGGGAGTCGAAGGCCTCTAGATTCCCATTGCTGGATTGTATCAATACTGTGCCGTTCGTGTAGATGGTCACAAAAGTGTTCCCGCTCCAGATCGAACGGTTAGTGAGTGATGTCGTCAATTAGCAGTTATGTGGGGTGGTCGTAGTTTTGGAGATGGGAAGCTGTGATCTGAATGTGGTGTCCATTTATCAGGTCTTTCAGTGTGGAAGATGAGATCCATTTTTATCTGCCCTTTTGAGGGGCAGTGGTAAATGTCTGCGAAAAGTGATTCTGGGAGCTGTCTAATCAAAATGTGTTTGATGTTTCTTTTCGCTTTGAGTGAGAGGTTGGGGGGAATTGATCGCGAAGGAGTTGGGGCTGAAGGAGTTGGAACCTGTTACTCCTCCAGTGTTACCCTTACTAGGAAATAAGACCAAAGTTTCACCAGCAAACCCTCTGCTATCATTCACACTCTACTTTTATACGAAATAGTCCCTAATTTAACACTGCCAGCCCTGCGTAGCTTCTCAGTCTTATTCCAACAGACGAGCAATCTCACTGCAGTGTGGCTTCTGTCACCACCCGCTATTCCTTTTCCCGGGAAATTCCAGACAACATAAAACAAGACGCTAACTTCTTTTGTTAAACATTAAGCAATAAGCAATACTTGTCACCAAACTAATCAATAAGAACCATAACTCTGCTACCAGAAAACTGATCCAGCGGCGTACCAACAACAGATACCCCACTACCATATACTCGCCTGGGCCTATAAAGCACACTAAGTAAACCGCTGGAGTCAAGTTTATAGATTTTTCTTAACTTTCAGAATTAGTTAATTAGTACCTCTTTTCATCTCAAACAAACCTTTTTCACTGATCAAAAAGTTCTTTCCTCTGGTCGATGGACTAATAGTTGAACTAGTTGAAGTTGATAAAAGACAAAATTCTAACTATTCATTAAACTTTAAAGAAAATAACCACAGACTTGGGAATGTTTAAATCTTTTATCTAAATTTCAAATGCATGTGAACCATTCCAAATACACAGTGCAATCGCCCTCATTCAGTGGAGAGAAAAATCAATTAAATCATCAATCAAACATAACATGGACTCTACGCAATGAACATATGACCAAGGAAAAGAGAGGATAGAGAGAAAAGAGCATATGGCTAAATAACGGAAATTTATATTTACCAAGAATAGTGTGAAGACCAACCCCCTGCCAAAGGGCTGGTGTGGGTCCCCCGGGACGATCAGGAGACAAAGGTTTCACGACAGGAATCAGGACAGGACAGTAGGCCTCTCTAATAACGCTGCACCCTTCTCTGACACTCTCTTCCTCCTCGAGATTCCTCCGCGATCTTCAGCTCTCTCAGCTCCCGTTCCCCACAGCAGCAACTCCCGCTACTTGGACAGCACTCACGAGTCTTAGCATCTGGTTCTCTCCTTCTCAGTCACCGCATTCAGCAAATCTCCATCCGACGGACAGCATCCCGAGCTCTGCTTCTTTCTCTAACTAACTAAGGCATTCTTAATTATACCTTTCGTTCTCCATGTTCCACCCACTAAAGTTTCAATATCGTAAAAATACGCAATATGATTGGTCAGGCTAGGGGGGAAGATCATCACACCATGCTTATATGTCACTTTAATTAATTCGACCATTGTTCGCTAACCCATCCCCTTAATTTGTATTCATATTTCTGGTTTCACACACGTATTTATTTTTATCTGCAACAAATTAACAATGTTCTTCAATGTAAGTCCATTTTCTCAAACTCTTGACCCTCCATTCCCAGGATCTAGCACTCTGCGGCCTTGGCTGTGATTCAAATATGGAGTCATCATTCCGGGTTAATTTCCAGTGGACATGCGCAGTCACCTTTTGCTCAGATCACTCCAGTTATACATGAGGCCCAAATGCGCACTAATAGTAAAGTCAGAAAAACAAATATTAAATTCAAAAACAAATGGTTTCACTGTATACCACCCACCTCTACTCTATTTCCAATTACTTATTAATACTTTTCCCGCATTAGCGTTAGTATAATAAGTTGTTTTCCTTTCAGCTAAGCAGATGCCATGCACGCAAGCCTTCAAGACTCCATTTTTATAGCTTCTGCTCATGCGCAAGAATTTCCCTCCAAGCGACAGCTCGTCATAGATGCAGTTGATGCATGCGCAATAAAGATTTCCCGTTTAAAGCGGTTTTAGTCCTTCGTTTATGTTATTCATGTTATTAAAAACATAAGCAAGCTTCACTAACCCGCGTTTTTATGTAATGCGCATTCGTTTTACACGAACAATCTTTAGTTACTCGTTAGTAAATTAGAGGAGAGAATTGCTTCCGAGCAAGTCTCTTTTCTACAAGTTCTTGCTTCATCACCAGCATTCTCAATATTGTGCGTAAAGTTGTCATAGCCTACATCGATGTTGTCTTTACTGATATTGACATTGTTATGTGTGCCTAGATCGTGGCGTACATCAACATTGTTTCTACTGGTATTGACATTGCATTTATTGGTATTGCCATTGTCGGGCCTTCACATATCTTGGCATACAGCGACATCGTATTTACCCATCCTGACAGACTGTGGTGTGATAGTAGTGTCCCCTGGAAGGCTACAGAGCAGTGAGTATACCGTGGATTGTGGTGTGATAGGAGTGCAGTACAGTGGTTACAGAGCACCGAGTATACCTTGGGCTGTATTAGGATCAGACCTCTGTTCCGAGTGCAGGTTATAGCTCTGACTCTTAACTCACAGAGATATTCATACCTGGCAGTTCTTATTGATACCGCGTCTTAAATCTAATTTTGAAAGTGATCTCTGCTCTGTAACACTGTAACTGTCCGTCTGTCCCACAGAAGACAAATCTCCTCCAATGGGGGTAATTATTGGAGGCGTCATTGGGGCCCTCGTGGGTGTTGGACTGCTCGCTGGTGTCGTTTGGTTTGTCTACTCAAGGAGAAACATGCGAGGTAAGTTGGTTCTGTTTGATATTGTTAGTGGGAGGTACCATCACTTCCAGATTCATGTGGGGGGTGCAGGTGAATAACGTCTGCCTCTTGCATCAGGGGTGGAGACACATCCATGCTTTGAGACCTTCCTGCTTTACAGTGAGGTTGGTGAAGCAGATATTTCCTTGTTGATGCCCTGCTGATGCAGCTCATTGTTGGCACCTGTTCACTGCTCAGTCTCCACCCCCCACCCAATGTATGAACACATCTTAAAGTTGCCCAGGATTGTAACAATCTGGTGATTAGCTAGTCTTCCACCAATGAAAATTGGGCTCCATGTTTCAGCTGCTCTGAATGGCTGGTTAGCTGAGACACCCTGTGCCTTCCTGGACCAGCTCCGAGTAAGATATGCGGCGCTATAGGACACTTGAAGGCTGAAAAGCAGCGTATGCCATGGATTGTGCTGTGAAAGCATTGTCTTCAGAAAGGTGCATTGTGGGCTGTGGTGTCATAACTGTGCCCTGAGAGGATACACGTAAACAACAACAAAAAGTCAATACTGATGTTTCTTTAATCACTTCCTTCAATTGGACACACATGACCGATTCAATGTGACCCAGGAATGTTCATTGCTATTTCAAATTTGTTTATTTCTTTGAAAAAATTATTTTATTTATCAAAAATCATCATTTTGTTTTTATTTAAATTGATGGTAGAAAATATGTCTTTTGGAAATTGTTGGTGTGGATTGAGGATAGTTGATTTGTAATGTTTGTATGAATGGAGGATTTTTGATAAACAAACAGTACACTATTCTCAAAATCCCCGTGTTTCAAACATGGACAAAAAATTCATACATATTTTCTATTCCTATACTTGAAAACAACAAGGGGTAATCTTTTTTTATTCCACTTGTTTGGATAATAATGAGCGGTCGACGCGTTTCGAACCCAAATACACATTTATAGGGTTCTCTTCAGGACCAAAAGCTGGAAAAACAAGAATTAAACGTATGTTACCAACTGCGTCATGCCATTAAAACCTCTTATTAATCAAACGTAACCTCCATGCATGATTGAGTAAGCGTAGTTACCTATTCGTGAGATCATCCGATCTCATCTATTCAAAACGAATCATGCTGTCTGTTCACATTCAAGTGACTGTAGGGATATCAAAATTAAAAAGAGCAAAAAAGAAACATAAAGAGGAATTCAGTTTTATGTCCGATTTATATGCATGTAGTTCTCTTTTCAAGTAGAAAACAACTTTCTTCTAAATAAAACCATGTTGTCTCTTGTGGTCATTGTCATTCCTTTTGGACATGTATCTAAAATAGACAAAAATTGAAAATGGAGATCTTATTTTCAAGGACTATTAATGACCAGTTGTAATCTGACTTTCATGAATTCTCGTACCTTGTACTTCTTCTTGTTTCAAAATGGGCACCATAGTTAATCTTCATGAAAGTCTATCCAAAAAATAGATAATGAAGGAATGGATGATATTGAACCGTTCAAAATGACACGTTTTTTTCTTTTTTAATTTTTTAAATCAAACTGAGTGCCACGCGGTCCTTTGACTTTTACAATTGTTTTCTTTCAAAAATGTCACCTGGAAAAAACGCGGCTTCATAGACCTAATCATTCTGCGTTTGCGTTTATTAAAACTTAGGAGAAACTGCATTAAAAATAGAACGCCCTCTCTGGGTTGTACGATGTGTATATGATATTTTTACAAGGTGTCTCATGGTGAACTGCTGTTTTTTGAGAAAACACATTTGAGAGCCTCCGCCTAATTAGGATGTACATTCTTTTTGCATGTTATCTCCAAAGTGATTATTAAAATCGTACCGTTAAGATAACCTCCGTGGGTATAGCGGCATCTTTTTTCTCCAACTCCGGCGGCCATAGAAAACGTCCAAGTAGTGAGTTTCTTCTCGACAATGTATTTAAACTTCCGGGTGGCAGCCGTGTTTCTTACGTCCAAAGGCTTGCCCGCAGGAATTGTGGGTGATGTAGTTTCACCAGTGACATGCAGTAAACACACGCTTGAAATTACCAAGGAATATTTTAACTTGGACAAATGTGTGTCTCTGGATGTTTTTCTTTGATTTGACCACTATTTTTTGGGGAGACATATTCTCACAATGCGTAATCCCTTAAGGACTGTCAATGATACAGTTAATAAAGAAAGAAACATTTGAAGATTCCACATGACTAAGGAAATGAGCTTGTCATCTAATGGTCCTGCAGCCATTTTGAGCAAATGTACCACTTGGCTGCGATTAGGATATATGTCTCAAATATTCTGGTTCGGATATATGTCTCAGATATTCTGATTCCAAACTTATAATTTGTATATTTCAGAAAACTCATAAATCCCATCTACTGCTGTATTAAATTTTACAATTAGCAAGGCCTCTCTTTGAATAAATTTTCTGTCCAGATCACCTCCTCCTAGATCTTGTTCGATCTTAGATATTATACTCCATAGTAGGTCCATCTCTACATGGTTCTCTACATGGTTGTTATTTATCCAGTGGTTAACCAACGGGCCGTCTGCACTTTCTTACGGATTCTCGATTTGTGTTGTGTTATTCTTTGTCTTACCTCCTGATTGGTACAATATAAAGTTTGGGGCACGGGCACAAGATTCCGTAAACAACATTCTTTATTTTGCAATTTGTAAATGTGTCGTGCTTCCAGTTCACATCATTATATGAAAAGATGGAGTCTTCAATTGATTGGTCACAACATGCACAAGTGCCACACTTATGGTGGCCTGTAATTGGTGGTAGGGATAATTGTTCACGCAATGTATTCTTTGGTGCTGTTCTTGGTATAAATGCACAAACCACTTGATTGCCAGTGCTGCTTTCCTTTTTGAGGGCAAACAGAGGAGTTCTGGAGAACAACGTATCCAAATTCTGGATCATTTGCCAATTTTGGTGGATAACTTTAAAAAAAAATTGTGTTGGGACAAAATGTAGTCACACAAACTAGACGATCAGTGGAGGATTTTTCTTTCTTTTGTAAGAGAGTCTCTCTGGGTGTCCACCAGGCTCTCTTCATGGCATTTTTAAATAGTTTTTTGGGTACCCACGGTCTTTTAACCTATTAAGCAGATTGTTTGCATGGAAGGTGTATTCATCTTTAAATGAGCAGGTACGCTTGATCCTCAAAAACTGCCCAAAAGGTTAAGTTATCCCGTAAGCTTCGTGGATGGTGACTTGTGTAGTGAAGGGCTTTATTTCTGTCTGTCAGTTTTTTATGAAGTGTTGTAACCAGACTTTCTTCAGAAACATAAACTTCAACATCCAAAAATGTCATCCTTTGCGGGGCGTGATTCATACTAAACTTAATATGAGCCGTCCTTGCATTTAACTATCCATGAAACTGAAGCAAGTTGTCTTCATTGCCGGTCCATACCATGAATATATCGTCTATATAGCGGACCCAATTCGAAATATGCTGAGAAAATGGGTTGTTGTTGTAAATATATCTCTCCTCGAATTTGGCCATATATAGTACTGCCAGCTCTGGGGCAAAGGGACAACCCATGGCTCATCCTTTTATCTGAAAAAAAAATCCATACCAAACTTAAAATAGTTCTTACGTAGTGCAACGGTTGGCTAACTGCATAATAAATTCCATAGGGACCCTGTCTGGTTTAGGTCGTGTATCCAAAAAGATTTCAATCACCGATGACCCGTCATCCTGGGGTATCTGGGTGTACAAAGACACCACATCCAAGGTGACTAGTATTTGTTCTCCAATATCAAACCTTGTTGATTCTATCTTGTTAATAAAATCAGTTTTATCACGGATGTTTGAAGATACATCTTACATGAAAGGTTTGAGAAAAAAGTCCACATACTTTGATATAGGCTCTAACACTGATTCGCACCCAGAAACAATTGGCCTCCTTGGCGGATGGGTTTCAATTTTGTGAACCTTGGGAAGCATGTATAACAATGGGACTCTTATATGGTTCTTATTTAGGAAATGGAATTCCTTTGGTCCCACAAACCATTGGTCAAAACTATCCTTAAGTATTACCGACAAGTCTCTTTGTATTTCAACTGTAGGATCTTTATCAATCTTACGATAACATTCTTTGTTGTCCAGTTATTTTAGAACTTCCACAGTATAATCTTGGGTGTCCCATACAACAATAGAACCTCCCTTATCGGCTTGTTTAATTACTATTGATGGGTCATTCTTAAGTTTTGTAATCGCTTCCTTTTGTGGTTTAGAAATGTTATTTGAGAGGATACACAGCACTGTGTGTGCTGTGGGCCATGGTGTGGCATCAGTGTCCTTGGAGAGTAGAAAGCACAAAGTATACTATGGGCTATGGTCTATCAGTTGCCTGAGATAGGCTACAAAGCACAGAGTATACAATGGGCTATGGTATATCGGTGGCCCCAGAGAGTCTCCAAACCCTGAGTATACCATGGGATGTAGCTGATGTGCTTCCCTTATTTCTGTGTTATTTGACTCTTAGAGGCAGGTTCAAGTCCTGCGGCTGTGTAAGCAGTCATCCCTGTCCTTTCAATCTGTCCCTGTCCTGCCCTGTAACACATTGGAGGAGTCAGTTCAGGGAGGGTGATGGAGAATTCTGGGGTAATGCATGGGGAAGTAGTTCAGTGGTGCACCTACTGGAGGGATGCTGAAAGGGGATGGAATGAAGCTGGGTTGTGATTCTCATTTCAGCGGGTGACTATTCTTCTATAAGTGAGCGGATATGATGTTTTAAATAAGTCACGGTCACCTGTGCCTCGTCTGCTCCAGCCCCTCCTCAGGAGGGCTTCAGGTTCTACTATGTGCTCCTCCCTCCGCCTTTACCTCGAAGGACACACTTGGGAATATCCAGCTCCTGCTGATCCAGTTCTTCATCACTGACCCACACTGTCTGTGCCTGGGGCCTTTGTGACTTTACTGAGAGGCTTCAATAGATGCAGCTCCTGCTGATCCAGTTCTTCATCACTGACCCGCACTGTCTGTGCCTGGGGCCTTTGTGACTTTACTGAGAGGCTTCAATAGATGCAGCTCCTGCTGATCCAGTTCTTCATCACTGACCCGCACTGTCTGCTCCTGGGGTCTTTGTGACTCTACTGAGAGGCTTCAGATGCAGCTTCTGCTGATCCAGTTCCTCATCGCTGACTCGCAGTCTCTGCATCTGGGGCTTTTGTGACTCTTCTGAGAGGCCTCAAGAGATGCAGCTCCTGCTGATCCAGTTCTTCATCACTGACCTGCAGTGTCTGTACCTGCAACACCTGGGGGCCTTTGTGACTCTACTGAGAGGCTTCAAGAGATGCAGCTCCTGCTGATCCAGTTCTTCATCACTGATCCGCACTGTCTGCTCCTGGGGCCTTTGTGACTCTACTGAGAGGCTTCAAGAGATGCAGCCCCTGCTGATCCAGTTCATCATCACTGACCTGCACTGTCTACGCCTGCAGCACCTGGGGCCTTTGTGACTCTACTGAGAGGCTTCAAGAGATGCAGCCCCTGCTGATCCAGTTCATCATCACTGACCTGCACTGTCTACGCCTGCAGCACCTGGGGCCTTTGTGACGCTACTGAGAGGCCTCAAGAGATGCAGCTCCTGCTGATCGCGTTCTTCATCACTGACCTGCAGTGTTTGCGCCAGCAGGGCCTGGAGCCTTTGTGACTCTACTGAGAGGCTTTCAGAGATGCAGCTCCTGCTGATCGAGTTCTTCATCATTGACCTGCAGTGTCTGCGCCTGGGGCCTTTGTGACTCTACTGACAATCTTCAAGAGATGCAGTTCCTGATGACTGACCCACACTGCCTGCGCCTGCAGAGCCTGAGGTTTTTGTGACTCCACTGAGAGGTTTCAAGAGATGCAGCTCCTGCTGATCCATTTCTTCATAACTAACCTGCAGTGTCTGCACCTGGGGCCTCTGTGACTCTACTAAGAGGCTTCAAGATATGCAGCTCCTGCTGATCCAGATCTTCTTTGCTGCCCCACACTGTCTGCACCTGGGGCCTTTGTGACTCTACTGAGAGGCTTCAGATGCAGCTTCTGCTGATCCAGTTCCTCATCGCTGACTCGCAGTCTCTGCACCTGGGGCTTTTGTGAGTCTTCTGAGAGGCCTCAAGAGATGCAGCTCCTGCTGATCCAGTTCTTCATCAGTGACCTGCAGTGTTTGCGCCAGCAGGGCCTGGAGCCTTTGTGACTCTACTGAGAGGCTTCAAGAGATGCAGCTCCTGCTGATCCAGTTCTTCATCACTGACCCACACTGTCTGCACCTGGGGCCTTTGTGACTCTACTGAGAGGCATCAAGAGATGCAGCTCCTGCTGATCCAGTTCTTCATCATTGACCTTCAGTGTCTGCGCCTGGGGCCTTTGTGTCTCTACTGACAATCTTCAAGAGATGCAGTTCCTGCTGATCCAGTTCTTCATGACTGACCCACACTGCCTGCGCCTGCAGAGCCTGAGGTTTTTTGGACTCCACTGAGAGGCTTCAAGAGATGCAGCTCCTGCTGATCCAGTTCTTCATCATTGACCTGCAGTGTCTGCGCCTGGGGCCTTTGTGACTCTACTGACAATCTTCATGTGATGCAGCCTGTACTGATCCACTGCTTAATCGCTGACCCAGGCACTGTCTATGCCTGCAACGCCTGGGCCCTTTGTGACTCTACTGAGAGGCTTCAAGAGATGCAGCTCCTGCTGATCCAGTTCTTCATAACTGACCTGCAGTGTCTGCACCTGGGGCCTTTGTGACTCTACTAAGAGGTTTCAAGATATGCAGCTCCTGCTGATCCAGATCTTCTTCGCTGTCCCACACTGTCTGTGCGTGGGGCCTTTGTGACTCTACTGAATGGCTTCATGTGATCCAGCCCGTACTGATCCAGTTCTTCATCGCTGACCTGCAGTGTCTGTGCCTGCAACGCCTGGGGCCTTTGTGAATCTACTGAGAGGCTTCAAGAGATGCAACTTGTGCTAATCCATTTCTTCTTCTCTGACCTGCACGGTCTGCACCTGAGGACTTTGTGACTCTACTGAGAAGCTTCATGAGATGCAGATCCTGCTGATCCAAGTCTTCATCACTGACCTGCAGTGTCTGTGCCTGCAGCGCCTGGGGCCTTTGTGACTCTACTGAGAAGCTTCATGAGATGCAGAACCTGCTGATCCAGTTCTTAATCGCTGACCTGCACTGTCTGCACCTGCAGCGCCTGGGGCCTTTGTGCCTGCAGTGCCTGGGGCCTTTGTGACTCTACTGAGAAGCTTCATGAGATGCAGAACCTGCTGATCCAGGTCTTCATCGCTGACTCAGAGTGTCTGCACCTAGGGCCTTTGTGACTCTTAGGTGGCGGTCTGCGCTGTGGCTTCAGCAGCAAAAAGAGCAGTAGGACTGACAATAGATCACTCAACCGGAGCAGCTTTTCTGTCCACAAATGTGGCTGAGGAGGTGGCCCAAAAACCCCTCTGGAACCTGTGACTATATCCCTGTGAAAATTGCACTCAGAACCTGCCCATGTGCCAAGCGAAGAAATTAAACATGACATGTTTTAGAAAACAAACAGAGACGTGATAAAGTGTCTGAGTATTGGTCATCCTGAAACCTTCTCATGAGGGCTCTGCAGAATGCTGTGTTTGAGAAGAGAAGGTCGCTTTATATGATGGTCACTTAAAGTAGGTCTAGGGGCCCAAAGGAATGTATAGCTGTCACTTGGTGGGGATTCATAAAACGGGTTCTGAGGTAATTCATTTAGACAGCTAATCAGCGGTGCCTGAGTAAACCCACACTGGCTGGTGTTGGGCACAGGCCAAAGGTTATCATAGGAGGGAATCTATTGTGGGCTGAAGGGTCAGTTTTTAGGTTTACACAGGTTTGATTCCAGGAAGTTCTTTGATGTTCACCACCATATCTCATCCAGTGCTTCCAAGCAGCTACATGCACAGCGGGGTGTGCACACAGGTATGTTGGAAATCAAGCTCAGAACATAGTCTGTTCTTTCAGATTCTGCATGCCCCAGAGAAGCCAATCAGTGTTAATGTCCTCCTATCCCAACTGGTCAGTCAGGAGCCCTCTCTCTGCATGGCCATTTTGACATTCCTGATGAAAAACCACTTATCTCTCTAGGTTCCTTGGCCGCAAACATATCTGTGGAGGACATGAATCGTCAAATCTTTCCTCCAAGCCATTTGAACGTGGGGTTGGACTACCAGTTGAAATATATATATATATATATTATTTTTTTGTAATTCTTTTTATTGTTAAGAAAACAACAGCACCGATTTTCATTATTACTTTTAACACATCAAAGTAGTCAGTAATGTGGTGCATACAGTTCAGCAATGTTAGATTAATTCTGTCCTGGCCGGAATCCACTAGAACATTAGACGTCTGACTCCTCCGGGGCTAATTGCGACGGTACCTTGGGTGGCTCACAGATGCTCCCTCTATATGTATTCCATTTCCCCCATATTTGCATCTATTCCTTACAACATCCCCTTGATGTATACACTGTTTTCTCCCTAACCATGCACCAGTCCATATCCTCTTCCCATTCCCTCAGTGTTGGAACTGACTGCACTCCCCACTTTCTAGCAATGTTTCTCTTGGCAACCATCAAGCCTAGTGCCACCCGTGTTTTCTCTTTGTTCCTCAAGTCCGTTGGTTCCCATATGTGTAACAAGCACCGCTTGGCATCCGCCGTCACTGGTTCTCCCATAGCTTCCCCCATACAAGAGGTAACTCTGGTTGTGTATCTGTTGATATGAGGGCATTCCCATTTATATGAAAAATGTGCCTTCTTGGCCACATACAGCTAGACTCCTCCCTATATCCCATTTTGGCCAATGTTGGACCTGTGACGTAGATCCTGTGCAATATTTTTAGCTGTACCAGCTTTACTTTTGAGCATATTGCCCCTTGCCTTGGGGATGGTTTTGCTTCCATCCACTCCTCTTCTTCTAGATCTGCAAGGTCGCTTTCCTATTTTGCACGAAGTTGTGGGAGTGAGTTAGGTGAGTGATTTATAAGTTTGGAATCTGTTAGAGAAATGGCCTTATGGGGCATGTGCCCATCCAGGAGTCTATCCTCGAGGGGTGAGGACTCAGGAGGGGTTTATCCCTTCGGGATCGCAGCTTGCAGGGTGTGCCGCACCTGTATCTAGCGGAACCGCTCGGTGTCAGCTAATTTGTAACTCTGCTGGAGGGCTGAGAAAGGCACCACCCCTCCCTTAGCCCAAAGGTCACCCACCCGTGAGATCACTATTGTATCCCATTTATCAAATCCCTTCGTTCTCCAAAGGGAATCCAGTTTTTCAGTATCCCATAGTGTGGTAGCCTGTGTTATAGTCTTCGCCCTTCCCATACTCCTCTGGACCAAATGCCACACTTGCACAGAGTGTTTTGTGGGACCCGTCATCGTCAGGTGAAGTTTTGCGGGCTTTGAATACAACGCTGGTGTATGATTGCTACCGTGTGGTAGCCATCTGTCCATGGCATTTGCCGGATCATTCTGGGGCTGATCTATGCAGTGATTGATGGCCACTAGCTGTGCTGCCCAGTAGTATTTTCTGATGTCTGGTAACCCGATTTCCCTGTCATACCAGCCTTTTACAAGTTTTGGAAATGAGATTCAAGACTGGCTATTCCCCCAAAGCAATGTTCTCTGCATAGCTTCCACTAATCGAAAATAGGATGCGGGGACAAGGGCAGGTGTGTTCTGGAGAATGTACAGCAACCGCGGCAGTGACATCATTTTAAAAAGTACAGCTCTGCCCAAAAGTGACAGCGGAAGAGCCTTCCAGTGTTCCACATCGCTCCTCAGCCGTTGTAGCGGTGGTAACAGGTTTGAGGTATAGAACAATTTGGGGTCCATAGTAATAAAAATCCCCAGATATTTGATTCCCCCCGTATCTATCGGTATTTGATACTCTTTTGGCATGGTTGGTGGATGGCCCTTTAATACAAAGATAAGTGATTTATACCAATTGATGGTGTATCCGGAGTATGTGCCAAAATTAGTAAAAATATTAAGAACCCTATGTAGGGACCTCTTTGGGGAGGCCAGGTATAGCAAAATATCATCCGCATTGAGAGATATACGGTCCTCCTTGCCCTCCGTCTAGCGTAGCCCTCGAATTACAGGGTCACTCTGGATCCAACAAGCCAGAAGCCCCAGTGTGAGTGCAAATAACAGGGGGGACAAGGGGCACCTTTGGCTCGTCCCTCTGTGGAGATGAAAAGCTGCTGATTTTTAATTGTTGACTATGACCTGTGCAAGTGGGTCGGCATATAATAGTCAGACCCAGGTAATAAACTTGGGACCAAATCCTAACCTCTTCAAGACAGCAAAGAGATATGGCCATTCTATGGTGTCAAATGCCATAGTAGCATCTAAGGATACCACCCGTCTTTCATTATGGTGTTCGCCCTCCCCATCACCCCATGCACTCTCCGTAGGTTTAGGGCTGTGTTTCGTGATGGCATAAAGCCAGACTGATTGGGATGAACCAACTCGGGTATAACCCGGACCAGTCAGGTGGCTAGTAATTTAGCTAGAATTTTGCCCTCTGCATTTAGCAGTGATATGGGTCGATACGATGTGCAACTGCTTTTAGGTTTACTGTCTTTGTGTAGGACTAACAAAGTGGCTATTCTCTGGTACTGCGGAAGAAGTCCATTTTAAAGACTCTCCACAAACATTGCCTTAAGATGGGGAGCTATTATAGCTGGTCGCAGTTTGTAGAGTTCTATTGGTAACCTATTTGGGCCCATCACCTTACCCGTCTGGAGAGAACGAATGGCCTGTGCTATTTCATCTTGCGCTATGTCACCCTCTAACAAAATGTTATCCTCTTCTGTTAAAACTGGCATATGGATTTCCTCCAATACTTCTTTAGTCTCTATGTTTTGTCTAGAGGTCCTGGATACATAAAGTTGTTTATAATATTTGGTGAATTCGTCCACAATAGCCTGCGGGTCCATTAGGTGCTCCCCAGTCTCTGTCCACAGCTCTGTAACTAGGCGGCTTGCCAACTCCCTCTTATCTAACCAGGCCAAGAGTTTGCTCGCCTTATCTCCCAGCTTCTGTATAGTCCCCAGTTTATGGCTAATAATTGTTTTGGCCATCTCTCTCGCCTCAATTCGATATTCCTCTTTGGTCAGGTTGAGAATGTGTGTTTTATTTCACTCTGTTGAGGCATTAAGTTCTCCCTCTAATTTCAGTATGTCCTCCACCAGGTGCAGTAGCTTAGCTTGCTTTTCCTTTTTCCCTCCGTATATTAGGGAAACTGTGGGCCATATTCTCAAGGAGGTATTGCCGGGTTAACGGCACTCTATCGCAGCCAAAGTCGCGATAAATTTATTGCACCATTCTCCAAGCTGCAAAAAAACCACACCGCAACATTCTCAACGACCAGCTAGATTTGCGAGAACACAAAACATGCGATAAGGCACGTTAGCAGCAGGAAACTAACACCTGCTCTGACCTGGTGTAAAGTCGGACGATAACCGGCACCAGACAAGGGAGCACAGCCCATAGCCAAACATGAAGAACAGATGCCCCCGAGCAACTGCACATGCAGCCCGGAGCCCAAGAGGGCAACAGCACACACTACCACTCCCCCGCACCCCCTGGACCCACCCCACCCCTCCTGTGGACAAAGAGAATGCACATCAACTCCACGAAACCATGGAGCAAACAAATTGCCGTCGTCGCACAATCACAACACCTAACATACAGTTGTGGCCAGAAAAATTGAAACATACAGTTAGATCATATTATGAAAATAAAACCTTTAATTGCAAATGAAACAATAAATAGCAAACAAAAAACAACAATCATGAATAGGCACGGTGGGTCTCCCTGGGCTTTCTGTAAGTCACATCCTGCAAGACAGAAATACTGATAAGATGGTGTGTTATGTGCCCATCAAAGGACAGAGAGAGAGAGCGGCAGAGAGAGAGGGGAGAGAAGGAGAGAGAGAGGATGAGAGGGATAGAAGGGGAGAGAGAGAGAGAGAGAGAAAGAGAGAGAGAAAGAGAGAGAGAAAGAGAGAGAGAGAGAGAAAGAGAAAGAGAAAGAGAAAGAGAAAGAGAAAGAGAAAGAGAAAGAGAAAGAGAAAGAGAAAGAGAAAGAGAAAGAGAAAGAGAAAGAGAAAGAGAAAGAGAAAGAGAGAGAGAGAGAGAGAGAGAGAGAGAGAGAGAGAGAGAGAGAGAGAGAGAGAAAGAGAAAGAGAAAGAGAAAGAGAAAGAGAAAGAGAAAGAGAAAGAGAAAAAGAGAAAAAGAGAGAAAGAGAGAGAGAGAGAGAGAGAAAGGGTGCTGACACTGCGGACCCAGGCCCCACTGCTCACCTGCAGCTACCGGTATGTCTCCAATCACCTGCCGGTACACTGCTGTCCCCCAGGTCACTCATCTGAAACAGTTGCCAGAGACATGAATGGCAGAGTCCATATAGTAGCACACGCCATCATCGCTTTCCCGCCACTGCGCACACAGGCTGCTGCACCCTAGCCCCTCCCGCCGCCCTCAGCGGAAACCAAGCCCTCTGCGACCAGGCCTCACTGCTCACCTTCCGACACTGGCGTGTCTCCAAGAGAGCCCACCACATGCCGGTGGGAGCTCCAAGCCTGTGGCCCGTGACCATGGCACCCTCCACATCATGCAGCCCCGCACGCCACAAGGTCACACACATGATCGTGGGTCTTGATTTCGCTATGGCAGAGGACATATCACAGTACATGACCTCACCACAGGCTGCACACCCGCTCAGCCCTAGGGGTGCCACTAACTCTGTGAGCCGCGAGGCGACGACACATGACGGTAATACCGCACTGCCCGTTGGCCCTAGGCCTACACTCCAGACCAGCAGGGCTCACACCAATCCTTGCCAGTCCTGACCGCTAGGACGGCGCATCATCACAGGCTGCACACCCGCTCAGCACACAAGGTGCCCCTATCTCACTGCACCGACAGTCAATGTCCCGTGGCGGTGTGCATGTGCCTTTCGCAGTGTATCCGCTGCCACCAAGTCTGTGCATCGCTAGCCATGGACCTTTTATAATTGAGTACTGTGGTGCGCACGCCATCATGTTACCCCCGGCACTGGGCAATGTGAGGTGGCAGGGCCTTAGGCCCTCATGCAGACTAGATACCCACACGGAGACACCCAGTTAGAGAGTGGAAATGGTGTCCAGCACGTGCACCAGGCCCTTTTTATTGGCAGGGTCACATGTCCCGTGACGCAAGGGCAGAATGGTTGTGGTGTGGGTGTGAACCAGCCGTGAGGGAGTGACTGTGGCATGCTGACAACTAGACATGCGAGCAGCAGATCCCTACAGGGAAGACCCGGGACATGTAACGTTGTCATCCACCCTGTGAGCGTAAGCGGAGTGGGCTGGCCTGGCGTATGCCAGTCCAGCATAGGGGTGTGAACAATGACCCCGGGGCTCTGGGCGTGCTTCCGTCCATGGCTGGACAAGGAAAGGACTAGTGCGTGTGTCTCCGTTCCAGTGTCGGCGCCACCCGGCACGCATTCGGCAGTGTGTCACCCTGTGACCCAAGTTCCACAACATGAGCAACATAGACGTAGGGGGGGAATCACTGACCCTACATTCAGCCATACTACCACACTTGAAAAAACATAGACTTGACACAGCTATGTGAATATGAAAGTTTATTGCACATTTATTGGAGTGTTGCAGCTGGAGCAGTACAGGACCATATGAACCCCACTTTACATTCTCAGCCCGTGGAGGGCCAGCCAGTGTCCTTCAGGGAATGACAGGGACATCGGGAGAGGAAAAGTCCAATCCACAGTGTGATAACTGTGTCAGTGGTGTCAAAACAGAATATGGCAGTCCATGTCGAGGTCCAAGGAGAGTGTTGCACAGTGCATCGGGGAACAGTGGAAGGTGATAATGCAGAGGACAGAACCAAGCAGAAACAGGCCACATGGCGGAGATGAATGCTACCGCTTCGTTGGCCCTCTTTTTTGTAAGTCTTAATATATTATTTTCACTGATGGTTCACCTTAACCTACTACAGGTTCTATGCAGCAATATTCAGCGGCAAGCACTACTGTTATTGGTGTCATATTGAATGGTGAATTCCAACCTCGAACAACTCGCTCACAGTTTTTAGGTGACTGCACTGCGCAGTTGGCGGATCTGAAGGCTTTGCTTCTTGCACTTGAACATACAGATCCTTAATTTCCTACACTTATAGTGTGTGATTCGAACTACTGTGTACAGTCCTTTAATGATAATATACATTATTGGCAGCAAAATAGATTGAAAGATTCTAAAGGTAACACAATAAAGCATAAGACGCTTTGGGTTAAGGTGGCACACCGCAAATACAGGTTGCCACAAACTCATGTAACGCATACCTTGCGTCATGAGCATGTGAGACCACAAGTTGTAGGGAATTCCATGGCTGATGAAGTAGCCAAACCTGCAGTCGCCACGGCTACTGTTGCTGCAATTACTCATTCTAAAACGAGGAAAGATAGTGATTTCTTAACTGCCGTCAATGCAATTAAAGATGGCACCCCTTTACCTAAAGGCTTTCCTTCTAAATATTCTCAACACTTAAATGAACAAAATATCCCTTTTGTAACAATCTTTGGGGTCGGCGATTGTTTGATTCCCAACCAAGACAGCAGACTTGCTTTAATGATAGTGGCACACAAAGGTGTCGCTTCGGCACATGCCGGTGTGGATGCCACAATTTCACTGCTACAGCAACGTTATTGGTGGCCTGGTTTATATTAAGAGGCCCAAATATATGCCCTGTGGTGTGCCATTTGGCAACAAATTAAATCTTCCACTGTGGCTTAACCATCACAGACACACCTGTTGACCTCCAACAAGCCTTTCGGCTGCATTTATTTGCATCACTGTGCTTCACTGATTTCGGACACTGCATTCAAATTTATTTTAGTTGCAGTTGATTTTTGCTCTAGATTTCTCTGGGTTTGGTGACAGCATTCGGCTGACGCTCAAACTGTTATTAAAGACATGCAAGTCTTTGCTGGGACACACGCATGCGGTGCATTCCACCAGGACCCTGCTTTCGTTTCAAAAGTGTACAGGTATTCTATAGAAAGTATTTCTGCAACAGGCCTGTCCTCCCAAAGGCCCTGACACCCGTGGCAATTTCCGGCCGCCCCCTCAGCAGCCGCCAAGAGCACGACACTCGACTCCCTCCGGCCCTCTCCAGACAGATCAATGTGCCTATTGTAAGGGTTACGGCCACTGGGTGGATGAGTGTCCTGTTTTGACAGAAAACATACGGACAGGTAAAACATAGCCTCGTGTTCACAAGGATGGGGTGATTGCTAAAGACCAAAGGCAACACCGCCCTAGTGACCGAGAGGGGAGACATAGGGATGACAACACCATACAACAACGCCCTGCTAACAAATTTGATGGGTATGAAGCCACACGTACTTATTACAATGACGATTATGAAGAGGTAGACGAGACACGGTTTTATCAAGCATAGGATAGCCAAGGAAAGGGTATTTCGAAAGTGCAAATTCCGGTCGACCAGAAGGGCCCATATGTTCAAGTGTCAGTTGCAGGGGATGCTCTGTCTTTCCTTCTGGACACAGGGGCGACTAGGTCTTCTATTGCACGTGTATCAGTCCTGGAGGCACCCCTTTCTGGCAATTTGAATGACGTGGGTTTTGCGGGAACACCCGTGACCAGCCCTGTTTCTGAACCCCTCGCTCTCGATTTCGGCCCCCCCCATGTTGACGCTCCCTTGGTCCTTACTACAGGTTGCAGTGAAAAAATATTAGGAATGGATTTACTGAATGCTCTGTATGCCACTATATCCTGTAGTCCCCAAGGCGTGTCTCTAACAATTTCCCCCACACCCGACTCCTATATGTATCTGTCCGGTCCTCTCCCACCAGAGTTGCAGTCATTACCTGCCTCCCTCTGGGCATCATTAGACTCTGATGTGGGGTGTCTCAACATACCCCCTCATGTGGTACGCATTCAGCCAGGCACCCTTCTTCCCCGCCTCCGGCAGTATCGACTACCCGCGGAAGGAGAAGTCGCCCTTTTAACAATAATATCTGAATTGATGGACAAGGGCGTAGTGGAGGAGACACGTGGTAATATCTGTAACAGTCCCATTATTCCGGTTCTTAAGAAGACCAATGGAGATGCTCTCTCCCATAAAATATACATATTTGTGATTGACCTGAGAGCCCTTAACAAAATAACGATCTCCCAATACCCTGTTGTCCCAGACATTACAGCCCTCTTGACGATGGTCCCTTCTGACGCCACGCACTTTTCTGTCATAGACCTGAAGAATGCTTTTTTCAGTATTCCTATACATCCTGACAGCACATTTTTTTGGTTTCTTCCTTGGTGGGCGGAGTTTTAGATTTTGCCACACCCCTCAAGGCTTCACCGAGAGCCCCAGTATCTATAGCCAAGCTCTCAAAAGTCAACTAGATTCCTTGGAACTCCCTGATAATTCCACACTGCTGCAGTATGTTGATGACATCCTCATTGCTGCAAATTCTGCCCCGACATGTAAAGAGGCTACCCTCTGTTTGTTACGCCACCTTGCCCTCCATAACAACAAGGTCTCTTTAAAAAAGCTTCAGTTTTGTCAAGAGAAGGTGACCTATTTAGGTCATCTCCTCTCGAAGGTGGGAAGGCAGCTCACCGCTGATCATGTAGCCGTTATCAATGCTATGGCGGCCCCATGAACACAAAAGCAGGTACGAGCTTTCATAGGCCTAACCTCATACTGCAGACAGTGGATTTCCAATTTTTTGGCCATGGTCAAACCTCTTCTTGCTCTCACCACTAATGCTCTCACCACTAAAGACATATCAGACAGCTCCTTTCCATGGACTAGAGAGCATACGCAGGCCTTCCAGGATTTAAAAAGAGCTCTGTGTACTGCTTCAGTCCTCGGTACTCCTGATTATAACAAACAATTTTTTCTTTTTGTACATGAGACAGACGGTTGTGCATGCGCTGTCTTGACCCAGATGTTCGGAGATCACCATCGGCCATGTGCCTATTTTTCAGCTACCTTAGACCCTGTTGCGAGGGCTCTCCCAGAATGCCTATGGGCGACAGCGACGGCCGCACTCATGGTCCGTCAGAGTGCGGGGATCATCATGAACTCCCCCTTAACTCTGATGGTTCCCCACTCTGTGGATACCCTCCTTAATAACACCAAGACACAGTACCTCACTAGCGCACAACTCACAGGATATGAATGGACACTCTTTTCCAGCCACATTAACATCAAAAGATGCACTGTACTGAATCCCGCCACATTACTCCCACTGGATACTCAGGATGCCCATTTAGATCCACATGACTGTATATTGAGGGCAGAGGGGGAGACGAAGGGACGGGTTGACTTACAGGATACCCCGATAACAGATCCAGAAGGTACACTGTATGTGGATGGATCATGTCTCAGAGGGCCAGATGGTAACACATCAGCCGCTTACGCCCTCACGACATTGGAGCAAGTAGTAGTAACAGCTCAGATTCCACAGTGCTCTGCTTAGGCTGCAGAATTAGTGGCCCTCACTAGAGCCTGTGAGTTAAGCAAAGGAATAACGGTTAATATCTACACTGACAGTCAGTATGCTTTTGGGGTGGCTCACAACTTTGGTAGACTGTGGAGAAAGGAATTTCCTTCCTTCACATGGGACTAATATTCAACATGGCCCCCTAATTCACCGATTATTAGACTCCCTGACATTTCCCAGAAAGGTAGCCATTATAAAATGTAAAGCGCATAAGAAAGTGACGGATGATGTTGGAAAAGGCAATGCCTTGGCTGACCAGACGGACAGCTCTTAAGAAAAAGGAAAGAATGTAGGTGGGAGGTCCCGCCAGGTGGGTGGCAGAAGGGGGCATGGTTGAAGACACAGTACAGAGTGTGATTGATATTCTGTCCCATGCTACCCCTGAGGAGCTGAGATGTGGACGGAGCATTTGCCGGTAAAGGAAATAGATGGTTGTTGGGCCCGTATCACTATGGCGAGACAATGGATGTTGCCTTACAGTCATGTGCTACCGGTAGTTACAATGGCCCACGGCCCTGCTCACATTAGTACAAAAGGGATATGTAAGCTGTTGGAACCTACCTGGTATAACTCAAAGATACAAGCGTATGCTGAGAAGTTGGTCAAAACATGCATGATTAGCCTTATGTACAACCTGGGTAAATGTACAGTAAATCCTGAAGGAGGATTCTCCTCTCCTACCTTTCCTTTTGAAGCCCTCCAGATGAATTATATCCAGATGGACAGATGTAACAATTTAAAATATGTCCTGGTGGTGGTCTGTACCTTCAGCCGATGGGTAGAGGCTTACCCTGTCAAAGACTGCACCGCTATCACTAC
This sequence comes from Triturus cristatus, assembly GCF_964204655.1. Taxonomy (NCBI): domain Eukaryota; kingdom Metazoa; phylum Chordata; class Amphibia; order Caudata; family Salamandridae; genus Triturus; species Triturus cristatus. The sequence goes on along the minus strand of NC_140579.1, from coordinate 113,691,546 downwards.
CGCCAAAATCCTATTGAAAGAATACTTCCCACGATTTGGTTTGCCCCGTTTGATCTGGAGTGACAACGGGACACACTTTACGGCTCAAATAATGGCGTATGTCTGTTCAGCACTGGGTATGAAACAAACATTCCATGCAGCTAACCACCCCCAGTCAGCAAGTCTAGTGGAGGTGTACAATGGCATCCTAAAGACCAAAATTGTAGCCGAGACGGGTGTCACTTGGGTTGATGCTCTGCCTCTGCTCTACTGTCTGCCAGGACAACGGCCCATACCAGAATCGGATTATCTCCCCATGAGATTGTGTTCGGGAGGCCTGCCAATGTGTGGAGTGTCCCACGCCCTAAGAAACTGTCTGATGTTGACTGATTATCTGTACAGTTTGACTAACACCTTTCGTACCTTTTACCACCAGGTGGATGAGGCCATACCTGATAAAAGTGAGGGCCCAGGACACATTATCCAACCTGGTGACTGGCTTCTGATTCGCAACTTTCAACGTACTAAGAGCCCCGAACCCCGCTGGACACAGCCCCACCAGGTGTTACTGGCCACCCGCACTGCTGTGAAAGTTGATGGTTGAAAGAACTGGATACATGCAACGTACTGTAAACGAGTGCCTCTGCCTCTCCCCTATCATCAGTGGGTGAGAGAAGGACAAGGAGACTCAGAGACAGAAATAGTCCCGTTTGTTCCATTCAGCGATGCAAGATTGCATTCTACATCTACAGAAGCAGTGAGTGACAGTCTTCTGAAGGGAAAGGTGGAACTCTCCCCTAACTCTGCTCAGCTTCAGGAACAATTATTCCCCGACCATACTGTCCCTACTTCTACCCGATATAACTCGCGTTCCAGAAAGAAGGCTGGTCCTTGACTTCGCCCGGGTACCTATAGGCTGTAGAGCTGTGATCTCCCGGCTGAGACCGGTGCTGGTGTGTCAGACTAAGGTACGTCCCTAGGGCTCTTGGCACCTGCATCCAGTGAAGCAATCACAGACAGCCGCTAGTGGTCCCTGGCTTAGTACAATGGCAGCCGTTCAATACACCCAAGTGCAGAAACGATATGTCAGTCTCCTACATAGCAAGTGCTTCCTGGCCACCGTGGTGACACGGTTTGTCTCCCTCATCTTGTCTATCATCGGTTGGATGTTACTGATCTACTATCCTGTTACCCCACCAACTCCTACCCTCACTCCTGCGGAGCATCAGTATTTCACGTTACCTGCCCACGAATTACCCCGCCGTGCAGAATATTTCAATAACACCTTCGTCCAAATGTTACATCATCATCAGCTGATCATAAATACTTCCAACTGTTGGGTATGTGGACTGATGCCGCATGCTATGACACAACCTGTCGAACAAGTTACTTACCTTCGGTAACGATGTATCTGTAAGAAACATTAGTTAGTTAGATTCCTCACCTTGGAATATCCCCAGGCGTCAGACTGGATCCGGAAGATGTTTGTAGCAATACCCCATGCGCGTCGCTAGGCGTCGTCTGCGGCTCCGCGTCCGTCGTTGGCGTCGTGCGCCGGAATGACGTCGGAGTACTTGACGCCGCCATGGCGCGCTGACATCAGTTCTTGTACATAGCTTTCCGTGCCAGGAACGCAGAGCCATGCAAGAGACCGACACTGGTGCCAAAAAATCTAGGCCCTGAAAAGGATAGCCTTAACCCTAGATGTCAGTTCGCAGAACGGGGAGGATGGGTGGGTCGGTGAGGAATCTAACTAACTAATGTTTCTTACAGATACATCGTTACCGAAGGTAAGTAACTTGTTCATCTGAAAGAAACACGTTCGTTAGATTCCTCACCTTAGAATAGATACCCAAGCAATACCAACCCCGGTGGTGGGTCTGCGAACCAAGATCACACCAGAAAGTCCTGGAGGACAGAACGGCCAAAGAAGCCATCCCTCCGGACTTGGCTGTCTAGGCAATAGTGCCTGGCAAACGTGTGCAGCGAAGCCCACGTCGCCGCCTGACAGATGTCCTGCAAAGGGACTCCCCGTCCCAAAGCAGTAGTAGCCGCCGTGCCCAGAGTAGAATGGGCACGCAGCCCAACAGGAGGGTCCTTTTTTGCCAAGGAATAACAGATTTTTATACACAAAACGACCCACCGGGAGATGGTCCGTTTGTGCACAGCTTTTCCCTTCTTTGCACCCACGTAGCCAACGAAAAGCTGGTCGTCCACTCGGAACTGTTTTGTGCGGTCTAAATAAAAGGAAAGCGCACGTTTTGGGTCCAGACGGTGGAGCCGCTCTTCCTCTTTGGAAGGATGCGGAGGCGGAAAGAAGGTGGGCAAGGTGACAGATTGCCCAAGATGAAAGGGGGTCACCACTTTCGGTAGAAAGGAAGGACGAGGCCGAAGGACAACCTTGTCCGGATGAACAGATAGAAAAGGAGGCTTGGACGATAGAGCCTGGAGCTCACTCACCCGTCTAGCCGAGGTGATGGCTACCAGGAAAGCAGTCTTAAGAGTCAGAAGACGAAGAGGACAATTGTGAAGAGGCTCAAAGGGAGCGCACATCAGAAATGTTAGGACAAGATTCAAGTCCCACTGAGGCATTACGAAAGGGACAGGAACGTGTGAGTAATGCCTTTAAGAAAGCGTGACACTACAGGGGACTGGAAAAGAGAGGGCTGATCAGGAAGCCGTAAGAAGGCAGAGATGGCAGCAAGATAACCTTTCAAGGTGCCCAGGGCAGAGCCCTGCTGGGCCAAAGAAAGAAGAAAGAGGAGAACCTCAGAAAGAGGGGCGGAAAGGGGATCCACAGTCTTTGCTGTGCACTATGCCACAAATTTGTTCCAACTGGCAGGCGTATACAGTCTTTGTGGAGGGACACCTGGCTGCCAGAATGATATCACAGACTTCAGGAGGCAAGTCAAATGGCATCAACTGCCGCCGCTCAATCTCCACGCATGGAGGTGGAGGCTGGACAGATTCGGGTGGAGGACCGTCCCCTGCTGCTGCGACAGAAGATCCTCCCGAAGGGGCAGACGTATCGGAGGATCGGTAAACATACTGAGTAGCTCGGGATACCAGTACCTTCATGCCCAATCCGGAGCCACCAAGATGACTTGGGCCCGGTTGCGCCTGATCTTCTTCAGCACTCTGGGCAGAAGTGGTATAGGCGGAAAGGCGTACAACAGACCGCCACTCCACTCGCGACGAAAAGCGTCGCCGAGCGAGCGCCGCCTTGGAAATTCCAACGCGCAGAACTGCTGACATTGCGCATTCTCGTCGGTGGCGAATAGATCTAACCAAGGCTCTTCCCACTGCTGAAAGAGACCTTGCGCCACCTCGGAGTTCAGACGCCATTCGTGATCCATCATGCACCGGCGGCTGAGTTCGTCTGCTCTGGCGTTCAGAGAGCCCACCAGATGTTGAACCACCAGGGTGATGCCCTGGTGTTCCAGCCATGTCCAGAGGCGCAGAGCCTCCTGACAGAGGGTCCACGACCCCACCCCGCCCTGTTTGTTGCAATACCACATGGCGGTGGTGTTGTCCGTGAACACCTGCACGACACTTCCCCGGACAGAGGGAAGGAAGGCTTTCAGTGCAAGTCAGATCGCTCTCAGCTCCAACAAGTTGATGTGGAGGCTTGACTCCGCCGGAGACCAGAGGCCTCTGATCTCCGCCTCTCCCATATGGCCACCCCATCCCAGGAGGGACGCATCCGTCACTACGACATGCTCCGGTAGGGGTAGGGAGAGGCTCTTGCCCGTGACCCAATCGCGGTCCGTGAGCCACCACTGTAACTGCTGTGCAGTGCCCTCCGAGATCAAGACATGGTCGGACAGGTTGCCGTGATGCTGGGCCCACTGAAACTTCAGGTCCCACTGCAGAGCCCGCATGCGCCGCCTGGCATGATGCACTAGTAGGATGCAGGAGGCCATCAGCCCCAGAAGCCGCAACACTAGCCTGACCGAAACCCAGGATAGAGGCCGAAAGATGGCAATCAGGGCCTGTATATCCCGGACTCGCTGTTCTGGCGGATGAACCCGGAACTGCGCCGAATCGAGAACCGCTCCGATGAAGAGGAGCTTCTGAGAGGGGCTCAGGTGTGACTTCGGCACGTTGATGGAAAACCCCAGCAAATGCAGGAGATCCGCCGTAGTCTGGAGGTGGGAGACGACTGCCTTGGGCGAGCCCGCCTTCAACAACCAGTCGTCGAGATAGGGGAAGACTGGAACCCCTGATCTGCGCAGATGAGCTGCGACCACCGCCATCACTTTCGTGAACACCCGAGGGGCACTGGTAAGGCCGAAGGGGAGCACGGTGAACTGAAAGTGCTCCTGACCCACCGTGAACCGCAGGTAACGCCGGTGGGCCGGCAGGACGGGGATGTGGAAATATGCGTCCTGCAAGTCCAACACTACCATCCAGTCTCCAGGGTCTAGGGCAGCTAGAACCTGAGCCAAAGTCAACATTTTGAGCCATTCCTTCCGGAGGAAGGCATTGACGTTCCGGAGGTCCTTTGCCCTTCTTGGGAACCAGAAAGTAGTGGGAATAACAACCATGACCTACTTCTGGGCTCGGAACGCGCTCGACGGCCTCTTTGGCCAAGAGGGCCGAAACTACCTCTCGCAGAAGATTCAAATGATCCTCCGAGATACGGTGGTGCTGTGGTGGCATGGCTGGAGGGGTCGTCTCGAAGGGGAGGGAGTAGTCCCTTCGGACGATTTGCAGCACCCACCTGTCCGAAGTGATGGTACGCCAGTGGAGCAGGTGATGGCGAACCCGGCCCCCCACTGGCGAGGAATGGGCCTGAAAGCTCGGACTAGGAAGGCTTTGAGGCGGATGCTGCCGGGGTGGATGTGGACTGACCGCGTTGTCCCCCAGTACCGCCTCGGCTGAAACCACGTCCGCGACCGCGTGCAGGCTGGTTCTGCGGTCGGTGGCTAGGCGGACGTGAGGAGGTGCCCCTTCCTTGGCCACGAAAGGAGCGAAAAGCGGAAGTTTGTGGCCGCGGGGCCGAGAGGCCCAAGGACTTGGCCGTAGCCCGGGAGTCCTTGAAGCGAGCCAGCGCACTGTCCGCTTTCTCACCAAAAAGGCGAGCGCCATCAAAAGGCATGTCCATGAGAGGGCTCTGGACATCCCCTGAAAAGGACGTGGACCGCAGCCAGGCGTGACGTCGAAGCGCCACCGTGGTAGAAATCGCCCTACCCAGCGAGTCCGTAGTGTCGAGTCCACATCGGATGGCATGGCGCGCTGCATCTCTTCCATCGGCCAGAGCCGAGGAAAGCCGTGCCCGGGCCTCCTCCGGGCACAGGGGCAGCACGTCCTCCACCGTATCCCACAGAGAGTGGGAATAACGGTCCAAGAGACAGGCGGTGTTCAAAGACCGCAGGCCCAAACTGAGCGAGGAGAACAGCTTTTTACCGAACTGTTCCAATCTCTTGGAATCCCGGTCCGGTGGAGCGGACGGGAAGGAGGATTGGGAGGTAGAGGCCTGGATAACCAGACTCTCGGGGGTGGGGTGTTGGGACAGAAAACTGAGGTCGCTCGGAGCAGGGCGGTGGCGCCTGGCAACGTTCCTATCCACAGGAGGGACTGTGGAGGGCTTGGACCAGGTGCCCTGCAGAACGTCACTGAGGGCCTCATTGAATTGCAGCAGAGGCTCAGTGGAGCATGCGGCAGACTGAAGCACCTCAGTGAGGATGTTAGTCCTCACAGCCACGGCAGGCAGCTCAAGCCCAAGGGCCGCAGCCGTCTTGCGCAGCACCACAGAAAAAGCTGCACCCTCCTCTGAAGCCACAGTCGGAGGAGAGATGAATCCAGTGTCCGGTGAGGTATCCAAACCACTGGCCTCCCCCAGTTCATCTCCCCAGTCCTGTGCAAGTTGGCCTTGAAGGGCCAAAGGGTCCTCGGACCCCTCCCAGTCGCCCCCGTCATCCGATTCCTGGTAAACAGGAGGAATGATCGGAGCCGGTCGATAGACATGATGTGTCTCTAGCGGCGTCGCATCGGCGTCGGGACCGGACAGGGGCTGAACCGGGGATCGACGTCGACCAGAGTCGGCATCGGAGGTGGCACCGGTGTCGACGCCGGCGGTTACTGGCGCGGAAAAAAGAATAACTGACGTCAGCGCGCGAGGGCGGCGTCTAAGTACTCCGACGACGTCATTCCGGCGCACGACGCCAACGACGGACGCGGAGCCGCAGACGACGCCTAGCGACGCGCAAGGGGTATTTCTACAAAAATCTTCCGGATCCAGTCTGACGCCTGGGGATATTCCAAGGTGAGGAATCTAACTAACGTGTTTCTTTCAGATCCATTCTTTCCTTATCCTTTTTCCATCTCTGGGTCCTGTCTTGCATGGTGGATGTTGATACAGGAGGCCTATACTGTCAATGGTACTGCCAATTCTGCACTTGGAACATTTTGAGATGACTTCTGGCGGAACAGGTCTGGCAATACCAATACCCCTTTTTTCCTGACCAACTCATCAACATTGCTATTATCAACGGATGAACTCTGTGAGATGGTGGTATTTAACTCAACTTCTCGACAAACATTTTCCACATTTAGCACCAGAAGGCTACTACCTGATGTACAAAACACTCTGAATGTTATAAATGTGCAGGGCCATGTCTGCATCCATGGCTTGGGAACTAAGAAAGATGGTACTAGTATCTGTGACATCATTAAAAATGTAAAGTCTACTCCAAAGTTGGTGGCGTCCCCCAACACTTATTTTATCTGTGACACAGCAGACTAAACTTGGCTCCCCCGCAACTGGTCTGGCACATGCTATCTTGCCTTCCTCCTTCCACCAACGTATTCTACCCATGGAGATTACCACCTGTTGAAGGGTGCTTTACGCCGCTCACGTAGGGGTGTCATATCGGCTGAGGATACAGTAGGCCAGGAAGCCGGGGACTTCAAGGGTTTCCTCCCATTCTGGGGTCCCATGGCAAACAGTCAGGCTATACGAGGACTGACCAGGGTCCTTGAGGCCACCATCACAAAAACAGCTGGTGCCCTCTGCAACGTCACTGCAGAGCTACAGGCGAACCACCTTGTAACACTTCAAAATCGTATGGTCCTTGACATCATCCTCGCTGATCGTGGTGGTGTGTGTAAATTGATTGGCTCCAGCTGCTGTGTGTATATTCCAGATAACGCACCTACAGTATATGATGCCATCCAACGTCTGCATCAGCTTTCCTCTGAAATTCATCAGGATGAAGGCAACTGGTCCCTCACAGGCTGGATCTGGGGCTTCCTTTCCCAATGGGGATGGAGGGTCCTTGCCTTGGGAGTGGCTCTCCTAGTCTCCTGTTCGTGTGTTAAGTGCATGCCAATGCTCTGTGCAAAGTGTGTTCAAGCTCTTAAGCTTCCACCCTCAAACATTCACGACACCAATATGAAGATGATGCTCCAACAAGAAACAGATGATCTCATGAATATAGACATTTCATAATGGTTTTGCCACTCAATGGCAAAAGGAGGGTCTGAGGAAAAGCGTCCTTCTTGTCAGCATCCATTTTGTGTCAGACTCCATTATTTTAGCGTTGCCATTTCGTGTCAAACACCTCTGCATGACCCTCCTGGTCGTTTCAACTGATGCTTGCCAAAGTTCTACCATGGATTTATTAGAAGAACAAAGGCAGAGTATTATCTGGAAAGAATTGGGTCTGCAGGCAACTCGACCAGGGAATTATTTAGGGTTTATAAGGAAATATCTTCCCTTGCTACAGTGGCAGCACCTGCAATAGGTTCAGTAGAGCTGTGTAACCAAATGGCAAATTTCTTTTCAGATAAGGTGGAGAAAATCTATTCCACCTTTCCGGACTCTGCCCTAGTAGACCAGAATATTTTGGATGAGATAGGGCCAGTTAATGAGGGTGAGGGACTAGACAGTTTTATTGTACCTCCCCCGTCGGGTTCTCCTAAAGATCAGGCATCCCCAATAATGCTTAGAGGGTGCATAGAAACATTGGAACCCTTTATTAGACACCTTGTGGAGGTCTCATTTAGGACCAGCACAGTCTAGGGTCGTTGGAAGGAGGCAGTGGACTCCCTCTGCCTAAAAAAACCACACTTAGGTTTAGACCGCCTAGATAACCTGCGTCCAATCTCTCTTCTGCCCTACTTCGCTAAGATCACGGAGAAAGTGGTGAATAAGCAACTCACAGCACATATTGGGAAATTTCATCTTTTACACCCTACCCAATCGGGCTTCCGAGAATGTCACTCGACAGAGTCTGCCCTGCTATTGGCCACAGAGACCATTAGGCAATATGTGGATGCAGGTCAGACGGCGGCCTTGATCCTTTTGGATCTAAGTGCCGCCTTTGATACGGTTGCCCACCACACTCTAGTGCACCGTTTGAAGAAGGGAGGTGTGTCAGGCAGGGCACTAAGCTGGATGGTATCATTTCTGGCGGAGCGTAGTTTTCAGGTGAGACAGGGCGCGTACTATTCTAGGGTCATCAGCTTGAAGCAGGGGGTACCCCAGAGTTCAATCCTGAGCCCGACCTTGTTCAATCTGTATGTGGCTCCTTTAGCAGAGATCGCGGATGGTTTTGGGATTAGGGTTGTATCCTATGCTGACGACACCCAACTGGTGGTCTCCCTGACACAAACACAGGACTCAGCAGCACCCAACTTTGTGGCATGTTTGCAAGAGCTAGCATCATGGATAAGAACTGTCTGAAGTTGAATGGTGAGAAGACTGAGGTGCTGGTGGTGGGGAGAGCACCATCGGTGTGGTCGTCGGCCTGTTGGCCGCAGAGCCTGGGGCCCACCCCTGTGCCTTGTGCCCAGGCTACAAATCTGGGGGTATGGATGGATTCTAATCTCTCCTTTTGAGTATCAGACCAGACGGGTTGCGGGTGCCTGCTTTGGAGTTCTAAAGGGACTCCGCAAAACCCTGGATATGCTGCCTATGGCAGCCAGAAAGACCTTAGTCCATGCCCTGGTGACATCTCGCCTCGATTATGGTAATATCTTGCATCTGGGTGTAACAGGGAGATGTATGTGGAGACTCCAGTGTGTGCAGAATGCAGCGGCTCGCCTTGTTCTGATGTGTCCTAGGAGAGCCCCATCGAAGCCGGCTCTTGCCTCCCTCAACTGGTTACCGATTCGGGAACGAGGCTGGTTCAAGGCGTTGTGTGTCTGCCACCGCGTTATTCATGGGACTGCGCCAGTATATTTACTGGACTTTCTCACTCCTTATGTTCCAACTCGCCGCTTAAGGTCGGAGGGGAGAGGGTTGGTATGTGTTCCGGTTGTAAAGAGAGCCAGGATGGGAGGTCGCTCCTTTCGCCTTTTGGCGGCTCAACTCTGGAATAAACTTCCACCGAGTCTCCGACTGGAGCCCCTAGAGAGCGTTTTTAGGAAAAATCTGAAGACTCATCTATTTCCTTCAGGATAATGGTTCGGTAGCTTACTTTAGCGGCTCTCACCGTAGCGCGGGGACACACTGGCTGAGTGTAACCAGGCACTTTATAAGTGCGAAAATAAATAAATAAATAAATAGTTCTGTCACGACCGCCCTGCCCTTCCTGCTTCTTGCGGTTAAGCCAATTCCAAAAAGGGGAACAGAGAATTGGCCTCTCACCGTCCTCGGACTGCACTCCTGCACGCACCCATCCTGTTTCCCAAGACTTGGTCACGACGCTGTCCCAGAACTTGTTTCTTTCACATATCCTGTTTGTCAAGATCTGACCTACTCGATTGCACCATCTGTTGCAGCACCAGTCCTGCCTGAACGAAGAATGGCGTAACTACAGCCCCATCCGAACTGGTTCTTTAGGGTGGGGAAATATGTATAAGGCCTGTAAGCTGCGGAGTAAAGCAGCAGCCTCTTCTGTCCTGTCACCGACGAGCTTGGGACTCTGTTCCATAGCCCGGGCTATTTGAATAAAACCTTGTTCCTCCTACAGATGAAGGCTCCAGTGTCTCCTTTTTCGATATAAGGAGTGTATGGTAGACTTGGCCGGTTCCCCCGCCACCAAGACCCAGTAAGTGGGTATTACGGCGCTACTCCGGACCACAGGGTTCACAGTTCGATCCCCGGTGCCGGCGGCAGGTTAGCCCAGCACCATGTGACTGAGCAATAGCTTGCTTAATCTTCCCGAGGGCCCCCAGCACCGGGACACCTCTCCGGAGGTAGATGTGCGCTTTACAAATGCTGGTATTTCATTTATTTATTTCACTAGTCCAGAAAGCGTCCTGTAGTGGGTGCCTGCAGGTGCCACATTTATGCCTGGCACAAGCTAGTGGAGGGGAATAACTGCTGGGCATTCCCTAACCAATAGGGTAAAATTTCCCGGGGCCAACTCTACCCACTTTTTGAAGGTGGTGAAAGTCTTCAGCCACACTAAACTTGGGCGCTGAGAGCTAGTGGCGTGTGTAGGGAGTGTACTATGGTAATCCTAGTGTTCTCCTGCACCAAACAATAAAATTCAGCTCAAAGAAGCCACTGTACCAACAATAAACCAAGAAACATTAGTCTGGTAGGGCAAAAGCAGGCGTTTCCTGCAACAAGACAGTGGATACACAAGTAACTTTCTTGGCATCCTGTTTCCTTTCTTTCGATTGTACCCCCAGTCAACTTGTCAAACAGGATTTGCCACTGATGTTAATAATGATGCCCACAGCCCCCACCTTCTGCTGAGCTGCAAAAGAATCCTCTGGCCATTCAGGTTGATTTATCAATCAGTTACCTAATTCCTGGGAAGAATTTCACACCTTATTCACACCTCTTTAAATGCTCATTCCTGACAGGGATAAGTTTGAGGGAAAATGCAAATTTACCCCCCAGTAACTTAAGGCAGAGAAAAGGTAACTTTCTAAAAGTTACTCATTCTCAGCATTTATTAAAAACGAGACTTCACCAGTGAATTTGATTTTTGGTAAGTATCCAAAATAGCTGTTTAATACTTTTTCTCGTTAATCCAATTCCCAAGAAACAGTGCTAAAATTGTAACCTGTATTCTGGTTTTCTACACAGGACAGCTAGGCCTGCCACAGTGAAAATTAGCTTTTGGATGCTGGTCACTTTAAATAACATGTACCATTACATTTCTACATGTCCTACTTTTTTGACACCATGGACTCTAGTTTATGGCCTATATGGTCTAGGGTGACTTAATATTCGAAAGGACGGTTTTGGCCTGTCAAAAAGGTTTGACAGGTCGCACTGCAGTTTTAAAACTGGCAGTCAGGCTACAATGGTAGGCCTGAAGCCACCATTGTAGTAGATTGCAATATGGTGCTGCAGTCCAGTAGTGGCATTTAACTTACAGGCCATGGATACATTTTGAACCATATACTGGGGACTTATAAGTTACATATATCAATTAGGAATATGCCAATCTGACCATGCTTAAAAAGGGGGAGCACAGGCCCTTTTCTACTGGTTAGCAGAGTTGGGGTGCACAGAGGTACAAATCCAGCAAAAAGAAAAATCTGGGTGACCACGCAGAAAAGAAAGTTCCTCTAAAAGTGTGTCCCTGGAAGGTACACACACTTGTGCTATAATGTCACTGTTTGGCCAAGATAGCACTGGCTGAGGTATCAACGGCAAGAGAAAGCAGCATTCTAACAGAACGTATGGCACTGACTGGGATCCCGGTCCGAAAGAATAGATAATGGACCAGCAGCGACTTCCAGTAGTCAGTAAGAGGGTGGGATTAGCCAAGGTTCTAGAGGCTCGGATATGACTCAGTGCAGAACATGGATGAAGAGCTCAATGTGGAACAGTCATCAGCCTCTCGGCACTGCGTGCTGCTGCAAGGAAAGTTTACAAAAAGGATTCTTAACTGTAAAATTCGTGCATCATGGGTACCTCTATTAAATTTATATATATTTGGATTATCTCCACCCATTTGTGAGATCCCAGAAGAACTTTACAATGGCGAGACATAAAGCATCTTCAATTAAAGCACCACTATGCAATGCACAAGTAAATGCAACATTTTCTTTTTATTTGGTCTCTTAAAAAACAAAAAACATGGAGCATTAACACTTTCAAAAGCACAACAGCCCTCCTGGACAGAACCCTTCTCAATCTTTTGCTTTCTAAGAAAAAAAAAAAGCAAAATCTGAAACGATATTGCCTCTGTAAGCATGTAGAGTAAAGACTCAACTATCGCTTTAGTCCGCCAAGAAGTTCCTCAGAACCATCGAGCAACTACACACTAATAGGAGGGCACTCAGTTCATTTTGGGGCTCTGAGGCGGTCTCATGATGCTGTGGTCTACGCTGCACCAGACCTGAAGGAATCTGTGCACTTTTTTCTTTATCTTCTGCACATACATTAACACAAAGTATTTCAGTTAATGTAGGTTTTTCTGACAGCAGCTCTGAAACAGTTCTGCAATGCAGGCTCTAGATGCAAGGCCTAGCCTTTGTCCAGGCACTGCACAAGTCCCAGCCCCACTCCTAGTAGTGGCACACAACCTTTGGCAATTCAAGTCCAAGGCACAGAACAATCTGCATAACTACTGCACCGGACAATTCACCTTCGGCCATGCATATCTGGTGTGGGAGGTCATGTTTGAAACCGCTCTCCCCATTTTTCACTCATTGTGGAAATCGCAAGTTCAGAGCCCACTGAGCATGGTCTTCAGCTGTAAGCAGTAGAACCCAGGCTCAAGGTGTGGCCTTCAGCCATCACCTGCAGTAGGTGAACCAGCTGCACAGGACCTTAGCCCATGCACTACAGGTTCTAAGCATTAAGTCCCCATATTCACATTGTATGGCTTTCAAAAATTAACCTGCAATTAAGTCTTGATAACCATCCACTTGCACATGGTCAAAGGCAGTGCACAAGTGGTTGTTAAATACAGGGGAAGCTGCCCTGTGTCAAAACTCCCTATGTGACCTTAGACTGTTTTCAATAACAACCATGAGATAGCTTCTGAACCAGATGGTGGGAAACAATGTGAAGATGAGGTATTAAAGACTTCAGGTAAACATCATGAATCATACAGACTTTTCAATATGTGCTTATGAGACCAATCAGTAAATGGTGGAATAATGTACAGTATGAGATTCTAGATTAAGATCTTGCTGTGAAAAAAAAGTAAAAGATATGAGTCACAGAATATGGATACCTGGGATTAGGGTAGTTTTAGCCTATGGGCATTTCACATTCGCAGTACACCTTGAGACTCAAAACATGAACAATGCGGCAGGTGTCCTACACACTAAAGGCTCCTTACATACTAGACTAAGGAGGATTCCAGAGCATGCCAAATCACAAAGCCACGTTCGCCACCTAATTGTATTCCAAGTTCCGGAGGAATATAAAAGTATCACAAGAGAAGATTTTGGTAGACTCAACCTAGCAACTGTGAAGAGTAGCTTGGACATGATTCTAGCTGGAAGTAAGCAGGCTCGGAGACAAGGCATAAAGTGTTTACAAATCCTCTAGGAAAAATATGAACTATGATCCTCTGCAACAGATGGGAAACTTCTAATGATGGAACCTGCCCATGGATCAATATCAGAGTTCAACAGGAATTGAATCAATAACTAAACAGATCATCCCTCAGTTAGAAAAGTCCTTCTAAGCAGGACATTTGTAACAAGAAAAACAATCATATAATAAAAATAGATACAAGATGGTCTTCCTTATTCCTATAAAATGCTACACACTCGGTGCCTGGTGGCCTATTGACCAGAACAATTGGAACCAAGAGAACAATCAGAACCCTGGCTTAATTAAATAAGATGTTCAATAGCAAAGGAAAGGCAGCATTATAGTCTATCAGTCTTGAGAGACGCCCTGAACCGATCTCAAGCTCCAGACGTCATGGCTGGAATTCATTTCTATATTTTTGAAGGAACATGGCCTGTCCATGCCGCTGATCTTTTGGGACCTGGAATCACCTGGCATCACTGGTCCTAACTACTACATGATTGTAAGGCCCTTCAATAAAGGAGTCTTAATGGGCCATTCAGTGTTCCTGGACATCCATTATCACATAGAACATGTTCCATAGGGAACTGCGGATATCTGGCGTCATGTTCATCTGGCAACTTAATCCCCAGAAGAGCACAGTACCCAGTAATGAAGCTATCTGCAGGATAGCCCTCGTGCGGGATGTGCTGTGGCGGTGCAATCTTCTACAAGAGCAGCAGTCTGGCAATACAACTCTCCTGTGGCACAGCCGACTGGAGGAGTAACTTAGTTCAAGTTACTAAAACTAGATCAGAATCTAGGTTGCCAGATTATAAAGTATCCAAATAGGTAACTGTTTGCAAAGTGTTCAAATGGTGTCCCTTGGGCTATGCCTCTGGTAGCCAGGCACTCTGGTGCATTGCCCCCTTATGGCTTAACTCTAACGCAACGGAGCCCTGCTATGACAGAGCCCCTCCAGAGAAAGAATGAAAAGTGGGGGAAAAGTTTACATTTATATTTAGCAACAAGGACATTATTTTGGTACGAGATAAAAGGCAACCAACGTTGAGTGGAATGTTTCCTGAAAGAAATCAAGACAGGAAAAAAAGTGAAATGGCAGTCAGGAAACTGACTGAGATGTTAAAATAACCGAGGGATGAACTGTCAATGTTCTGCTTGCTGGGACTGTGGAGCTCCTTGGACGACTTTCTGCAAATGAGCAATAGTATGTAGTGCCCTCTATGGCAAGCTGCAAGGCTATGGAAACCATTTTTACTCACTTTCTATGATAAATAGAGAAGCCGCAGGGCTGCCAAATGTGTTTGAACTGCAACTTTAAAATTCCATTTTTAACATCTATTAAAGTAGGCATTACAGAAATATTTTCAGATATCCATTATTGTCCAATAGAAGAGATTTTCTCTCTCTGCTTTAAAAGTGTTACATGATTGTGCAAGCTAGCAGAGATTTTCAATGTTTACAAATGTAATGAAGATCTCTATGACAAGAAACAAAACACAATACATTTTGTGAAGCAGTTTGTTTACAGTCAAGCTGCCCTCATTTTCTTTATTAAACTTATATTGTACAGAACATTTCTAGGAAGAAATTATCGACTGGAGGAAAAAAGATTATCTTCTTTTCCGGAAACCTAATGAGACAAAACCAGGAAAAATATATTAGAGACTCGAAGGGAAAAATACATAAGTTCAAACATCACTTGAGAAGAAAGGGGAGAGATTGTGTACAGTAAGCGGTGGCAGGTAGAGTGCAGAGGTATGTATTATGTAGATAAGGAAGAAGTTGAGAATTCCGATGCATGGTCGAGGAAAGTGGCCGCTTGAGGGAGTTACAACAGGAGATTGGTGCTCATTGGAAGCGTAGGAGTAAAGGGGGTACAAATGGGGGTGACAGAGGTGTGAGCTAATCTGGTGTAAAATGCATGGCCAAGGTAGGTGGTGGCTCAGAGTGGATTATTATGGAGGTAGGACTGACCTGGGTGAGATGAGTGTGGTGGGAGTTCAGGGGAAGAACATACCTTTCTTTTTTCCTTTACGTGTGGTCTTCTTCTTTTTCACAGATGGCACAAAGTCCTGGAAAGAGATTAGAAACCAGCAGGAAGGTAACTTACATCGGTTAACAACTCTTTTCGAGATACAGGGCACTTGGACACACAGCACTCAAAATCTGACCAATCCCCTGGGTCCTCTTCCAGGTGTACCACAGTTTCGAAGTAGTGGATAATCCGGAAAGACTGGTGACATGTTAAAGTTACTATGCAGTCCCAGCATGTGTTGGCTGTCCTAGTGGGTCTGAAAGTTTTGCTACAGTTTTATTTTGGGACTTCTTCTGAGATGCCAGACGTTGTTGTAAAGCTTTATTTCGACAGAAATGTCATGAAAGCTAACAAAATACATTTTAAATATAGGTAAAAATGCAATCACTCAATGTCATAGGGAACATGTAAACAGAAAATACAACACAATAGTCTAATTAGTCCTGGCCATATTAAAACAGTTATTGTATTCAAATGTTTAAAACATGAGTTTATCAGATAACAACAAACAGTTAATATAGCAAATGGGGATTATACAGTAGCAGTAGGTTAAAAAAAACAAAAGCTTTTTATTTAAATACCAAACCATCCAAAGGTTTTTAAAGTTTGGTATTATGCTCTGGCATTATAGGTTACCCTACAGTGATATTAAAATTATACAATGAAGTGCTTGTGCATGTGAGAAGATTATTGACTGGGCCAAGCAGACTTGAGGGTATTGCACATATGTATTGTGGCCTCAATCAAGTTGTTGCTGTGCTACTCTCAAGAGAACCTTCCACCTAATAAGCCACACCGGGCCTAAAAACTTTGCTACACAAAAGGCAAAGAGAGGTCTGGAATCTGACCTAAGAATACATAGGGCTGTGTGATAATCCCGTGTACCTAATTGCTGGCAAATCGATCTTATCCATTTCGCCCGTGGATTTTTGTATGCCGGACAGGCAAACAATAGGTGTGCAACACTTTCTATCTGAGCGTTGCAGCATGGACAATCTCCTAGGGTCTCATTACCGGAGTGCCACTTAGCAGTAACCTCACAAACAGGAAGAGTTCCTTACCTAAAATGTGTATACAACTTTCTGTCTCTCGGGACCTGGACTATATCAAGGAAGGGCTCAAGGTATCTAGTTTGTTTATGCATGAGAAACTCTTTCGTTAATCTTCCCACATTAGAATTACTACTCTCCCGATAATTCACCCATTCCCAATAAAGTCATTTGAGGTAGTCTCTCCCTAGGGGTTCCTGGCTGTCCCAATAAGTTTGGAGGCCGATGGATGTTAGCAGTTTTTTTATATTTATGATCCATCCTATCTTGCCGCCAGTATCTAAGCGGACTATTTCGGTAAAGGCTTCGGCGTAAGGGAGGAGCTCTGGAGTCTGTCGGATGCGGGCCAAAAATAGCAGGGGGCGCTATCTTGCTATATCTTCAATGGACCGCCTACCCATATCCAACATTAGAGGAGTAAGGAGGACATTTTTGGGTAACATCACCAGGTCTCTAAAAAATTTGTGCTCAGATCTACAGAGGTCATAGAGTCTGTCGAATCCCCAGATTTCTGCTCCGTAGAGAGCCGCACTAACTGCCTTCGCATCATAAATTGGAACCGGTACAAAAGGGGGTGGTGATAGACGGAGCATCAGAACCAATCAAACACTCACACCCAGTCAACAGATCTGGGTTTGATCCATCACCTTTAGCCCACTCTGCCACCCCAGTTCAGACATGGCCATATGCAATAAAGAACGGATGCTTCGTCCATCACCACCCGCTTCTGTACCGCTTTGTTCGCCATAAGTTGGCAGGGTATGCTCAGACGTGAGTCCCTTACTCACTTTGCCACTGGATTCAAGCAAGCCTGGCTGAAGACGGCTGAAATGCCAGAAACCGGTCCTAGGAAGCTTGTTTCCGGTCCAGGGAAGGCATGGCTTGGCAGTTCGGGATGGACTGTTCCCATGAGGCACATGGTCAGACTGATTTGCATATGGCCATGTCTGAACTGGGGTGGCAAAGTGGGCTAAAGAACGGTGATGGATCAAACCCAGATCTGTTGACTGGGTGTGAGTGTTTGATTGGTTCTGATGCTCCGTCCATCACCACCCCCTTCTGTACCATCATGAATTTGAAGGGCAGGAGCTACAGGCCTGGTGTGTGTGAGGCGATGTTCCTTTCCTAAAACTCTAGTCATCCGTTTATGTCCCAGGAGCATCTTTGCTAGGTGAGGCTTCCACGACATTTTGTCTGAAAGTCTAACACCTAAATAGTCGAAGGTGTCAACCCTTTCCAAAGGTACTCCGCCCAGCTGTGGGGTGCCCTTGTATGACTTGTGACAGTTAAAGGCCATACATTTTGTTTTTGCACTATTTATGACCAACCCGGATAATCACAAAAATATTGGAATCTGTCAAGCAGACGCTGTAGCCCCGCTGGTGTCTTAGACATCAGCAGGGCATCGTCTGCAAACAGCAAGGTTGGTACTTGGTTTCCCCCGGAGTAGGTGAGTCTGAGGGAATCTCTTGAAGAAAGCTGACCACTAGGTTTCACATATAGGGAAAATAGGGTAAGAGCTAGGAAGCAGCCCTGTCGAACTACTCTGTTGTCAGGGATGCGTTCTGTGAGTTGTCCTTGCGGCCCCCATCTGACCTGTGCGTAATTGCCCTCATGTAGTCGTATCAACAGTTTGAGGATGAGGTGGGGAATGCCCAGCTCTCTGAGTGTCATCCACAGCTTAATTCTAGGGACCAGGTCAAAGGCAGTATTCAGGTCAATGAACGCGAGGTAAAGACTTCTCTTGCCCATCACCACTACCTTCCGGTAAATAAGGAGAAGTCTGAACACCTGAGATGCTAGTCATTAGCTAGGGGTAAACATAAATGTGTTATCTTCTGAACTGGGCTGCTACCACTACCATGCACGTGGAAAACACCCTCCGCACTGGTTCTAGGCTCAATAGTAAGATCTTGAATTGAAAATAAAAACTCCTTTTGCACCGTCAAGCTTAGGCCATTCTTGTGATTTGAAGAGATGTGAAAATATATATATCCTGCAGATCTAGGGCGCATGTGGGATCTCGCTGTTAAAGATGTAGAAAGAGAGACTTCAGTGCCAACAATCAGAATTTTTCTTTCTTCATCCACGTGTTGGTTGCTCGTGGTTCCAAGATGGATCTTAACTCTTTTGTTGGTCTCCTTTGTCTTATGACAAAGCACCTTGATGCGCCTTCATTTTTTAAACGGTTTTAATACTCTATCCCTCACCTGTTCAATGCTAACCTGAGCGATTGCCAGAGGTCAGACTTACTGCATGCATTCTTGACATCAACTTTTGTGTGTCTGTAGAACGGGAGGTTCAGGATTTGCTGACGCAAGTCTGGATTGAATCGAGTCCAACCAGGATGTTCTCACAGGTATGGAATGACAGCATCCATAGGCTGCCAAACCTACTGTGTCAGCCAGTGCACTAATAATCGAATTCGACACCAGCATGCCTACACTCATGACTTACAGAAAATACTGCCATTTTTCCTTTTGATACTTCATCTGCAAATTTCCTCACCATCTCTCATAAAGAACAATAAAAATGCCCCACCAATGCCATGAAACTAATTACTTTGGGGGCTGTAATGGAGTAGTGCCATATCTCTCACACTGTCTGATTTTGGCTGAAGGAGAGCTACGCTACCTCTTTTACGCTGTTTAGACAATTACTAAATCTGCAGGGGAATCCAGCTTCAAGAAAGTCAGATCATGCTCTGGTGCCTTGTATTTGTTTCTCATTCTTGACACTGTTGACATATTTGCTGCTAGAGCTGAGGAATATCTATAATGTATTCATCAGTCCTGGAACAAAAGGGGCAAATACTTTGAAGAATCTGTGCTTCAGAATTTGAAATGTTACTGCATATATATGCCTGTCCTTGTGGAAAGTCAACATATTGAGTTTGACGGGAACCTTAGTAGGACTTCTGAAAATGTGAATCTAAAACTGTTGCATTCTATCTGGACTAAAGAGTAGGCAGACTACTGTTCCTCAGGATTAGTCTGAAATAGCACCCTGCTCCCTATGTGGTGATGGTGAATATCTGTCCCAACGTGTTGCTTGCAACCATCACGCCCTCCTCTTCTGTAAGAGCCTGCTCAGGCGGCCTCTGTGCAGCGCACTTGATGAAACGAAAAATATGAAATCCAGGTTGATACTCGAATAGCCATGATGAGGCCGGAATCAAATCAATCCCGGGTTTATATCTGGTTTTACCGACATTGGTAGTTTACCTATGCCTAGGCCATTGGTTTTCAAGCAGATTTTGGGTAACTACTGTTTTATCTACACTACGTTTCAGCCAAAGGCCCCTTTATGCTCCCAGACTGAACTTGAACATTGTTGGAATTGTGCAGCCGACAACAGGTTTGTAACGTTTTGCCAATGTGCAACATTCCGTCCATCATATTGTGTGTTTTGCTGTTCGCCCTATGTGGGAAGGGTATGCCCAGACGTGGGTCCCGTGTTCACTACGCCACTGGAGTCAAGCTATGCTGGCTGACGAGGGGTGAAACCCCGAAACCAGTCCTAGGATGCTTGATTCCGGTCCAGGGAAGACATGGACGTAGAAATGCATACCTTTTGAGTGGAGGAGCTTGCTAGAGGCCTAACATATACAGTGAAGAGGTTAGAACACTTGCTTCAGGAACCCCACAATTAATAGTTAAAGGCGAGGTCGTAGCAGGTGAAAGCCGAAATTGCTGTGAACAGCTGTTAAAAAGGAATAAAACCAGTCATGGCCCGGGGAGGTCATTTAAGATGACCGGATTCGACTATCATGGCAATTATCTTCTCCCATCAGCACCTCCCAATTACAGTTCTTTCCTCATTCTCTGTACATGAGTAAACACTAATCCAGCCATTTTAATGACATTTTCTACACATATAGATTAAGGCTTGCTAGAACTTTCAATTTGCTACATCCAACCGCAACTATAATTCAAGACACTTTGTTTGGTGATTCCCAAATGATAAATATTCACTGAAATCTCCCTTCTCACACATATGCTCATTTACTGTTTTTATGTGGAGTTCTGTACTTCGGTACATTTGTTTACTCATTTATCCTGCACTGCCAGATTGTTGGTTTACCTACTTGTCTCCCTCTCTGTTAGCTTTGTTCTTCTGTGAAGCACTCTGATACCCGCTTGGGTCATGTTCACGCTACATAAAATTTAGAAATAAATAATTACTTTTTCTCCTAGTCAATATTATTTTGCAGTGCTCTCCTCAAAACTGGCCCAAGCTTTTTTTTTTCCCTTCAGAAAGAAGTCTGATGTCTTGAACAGTTCCAGTACTTTGGCTTACCACCATGTGGGTCATCTCCCTAAAACATTGAGGTTCATAACCACGTGCATAATTTCTAGATCTTTTTACAAACTGGGGGCCCTGGGACAATAACCCTTATTTTTTGGTTTTACTATTGGTCTTTGACTAAATGGTCACATATCATTTCTTTACAAAGCCTGGCAACAAATAAGGTAAACACACAAGATGATGGACGGAATGTTGCACATTGGCAAAACATTCACCCCCAGTCACAGATCTGGGTTTAATCCATCGTTATTTTGCTCACCACGCCACCCCAGTTCAGACATGGCCATATGCAAATCAGTCTTGACCCTATGCCTCATGGGAACAGTCCAGCCTGAACTGCCAAGCCATGTCTTCCCTGGACCGGAATCAAGCATCCTAGGACCGGTTTCGAGGTTTCACCCCTCTTCAGCCAGGATAGCTTGACTCCAGTGGCGTAGTGAGCACGGGACCCACATCTGGGCATACCCTTCCCACATAGGACGAACAGCAAAACACACAAGATGATGGACGGAATGTTGCACATTGGCAAAACATTCACCCCCAGTCACAGGTCAGGGTTTAATCCATCGTTATTTTGCTCACCACGCCACCCCAGTTCAGACATGGCCATATGCAAATCAGTCTTGACCCTGTGCCTCATGGTAACAGTCCAGCCCGAACTGCCAAGCCAGGTCTTCCCTGGACAGGAATAAATATCTGCTTCAATACAATACTGTTGCTCCAAGTAGACGAGCAACACAGACAAAAGAGGAAAATAAAGGGAAGTGTGCCATTACTAAATATTAATAACCACAAGTGCAGCCTACACCATCTCACAGCCCGGCAACCTACCAGACTATGGAAGGATAGGTTTTTTATTCCCTCTGCCACAGTGATGAGTGACTTAACTGATCAAATATGTTGCATACCAGCGAATAAAGTGACCAACTCCACCCCCACAAATTCAACGTGAAGTACCGAGCATGATGAAATCTCTACACCACTCTTACCTCGCTTGGGCCTCCAGGTCCACCAGTCAGTGCACTGATGTCCCTGAAGTGTGTCAGTGATTGCAGTTGAGACGTCATGGACATGGCTCGCCTCTTCTGAATTTTCTCTTTCCGGGTCATGTTTAGCCGAACCATCATGGACTCTTCGTAGCGTGTTCTATGCGGGTTATCGGACAAGAATTAAAGCATAAAATCAAGTAATGCATAATAGAAGCAAAGGGCCAAAGAGAAACGGCCCGTTAAGTATCACCAAAATGTCCGGAGTAGTGCCAAGGCAAAGGTAATAGAAGAAAGAATTAAAGAGTAGAAAGGTAAACGTCAAAGGAAAGGTGCAATACTGAAAATGAAGGGTCAAAAAGATGGTAGAGCAATTGTAATAGTACAGATTCAACATAAAAAGGAAACAAAGCTCAAAATACAGCAAACAGTGGTCAGAAGAAAAGGGGAAATTGGGTTAGAGGGGAAAGTTCAATTACAGGAAGATTAAAGCAGGGAGGGTCAAAGAACAAATAGTTGGAGTGGCGAGGATTAAAGAGCAAAGGCAAGGATCATGGATGAGCAATAATTTAAGAGAAGTGGCAATGGTTAAATATCAGACCTGGTCAAAAGGTTTGGGGAAAGGGTAAAAAGCCAAAGATTACAGCGGAAAATAAGGAAAATGAAAGAAAGAATATGAAACAAGAAGAGTGCGAGAAAGGAGTGAGAGCGAAAAATAATGACTGATACAAGGGAATGGAAAGGAGGAAGGGAAGAGTTAGATACAAAGAAGAAGACTGTTCTGCAGGAGAAAGAAGGCACAGAATTGAGGAGAGAATAACCTGTGGACATGGGAGACAGAAGACTAGGGGCGAGGGACAAAGCAGGAAATGCACGCATAATATGGAGGCTTTGCCTCAGCCTGTGAGTTCCCTCTGCAATGCACCCAACACGACAGGTACTATGCTGTCCTCGCCTCAACAACTCCCTGCTCCTTCGTTCACTGTAGCTCCTGCAGCTGCCTGAATCATCTATTGAGTGCTTTAATCCATCAATCACCTCTACAGCTTCTCCCTCCAACTCACTTCCTCAGTCCCCTGTACTGCTTTTTCATTCTCCAGTCACAGCACTACTCTGTCACTCTATTCCTTGCTCCCAGCCTTTACCAGTAAAGCTTCCTCAGTCACCTGTGGACTCCTACACTCCGCCTTTATCTTTGCTCTTGACCGTGTTCCTTCGCTCACCTAAGGTCCTGCTCTACTCCCCTCGACTCACCTGTGAAGGTCCTCCTTGCCCTGCTGCATCATGTGATAGCTCCGCCCCTCACGGATCTCCTCAGGAGCCTCGGAGTACTGTTCCTGGAGCTCCCGGATCACGGAGCTGCTCAGCGCCCGCTTCTTGGCGCGATCCAGTACCTTTTTTTCACGTTCTGCCTCCGTGTCATCTGGAGGATCACCCAAGAGATGGTTAGAGTCATTACACCGGTCACCGAATCCTTCCACTAAAGGAAACCCACCCTCCTGTGCCTACTGTTTTCCACACCACTGTTCCAGGGAAACCCACAATTCTCAGCAAGACACATTAATCCACCGACATATTTCACTGGTTTCAGAAGCTATAACATTGGAAAGCACACATGGATCCTAGCTCAACTGGAAACCGGCTTGAAACTTGCAGGCAGCATGATACACACAGACCCCGGAAGCGAGTGCTTCAATCCTCAGCACAGTCAAAGTAGTTTAATAAGTCTGGCTACTGGCTGGCTTAAAAAATACAAGTAGTCCCTGTGGGTGCAGCTAAATGTACTAACAGTTAATTGGTAGGGTTAGTTGGAAACATACCATAATGTACTGGGGCTAAACGTGGGGGGATATATTTTCGGAAACTCCCCGATGCCTTTTTGCCAGCTTGGTTAGTGCCACCTTCCTCTTCCTCATCAGATTCACTGAGCTACAAAAAAAAAAAAAATAACAAAGGATCACAAATAGAAAGTGATTCACTTCTGCCACTCCCCACCTCCCATGACTTTGGTCTAGCCCCCTAAAGGCTCAGACACCTACACTTCCAGCCTTCAGCTCCTTCATCCACAATCCAGGGCTCGCGTCCCTTACCTATTCGAGGGCTTTGTCCCTTCTATTTTAAGGATCCAGCCCTTCCCTTCCATTAGTGTTGTGGAACATCTTCCTAGCATCGACCCATCTTATCCCTCAGGGTACTGGACTTTATCTCCCGCAGGGCTTAGCCCCGTCCTGCACTCTACTCTACAGCCCAAAGGACTTTGCCCTTTCTCTCAACACATCCTACCTTGCTCGTCATGTTGTCTGGATTTGGCTTGAATCGTAGAGGATCGTTTTCTCCTGTAATAAAGAATGGAGCAGTTAACCGACAATGGGGACAATATTCTCCCTGAGCCCTCCCTTTCAGATCTGGCTGAACTACACCCCTGCCCTCAGTAGTCGACACTCTTCCTTCTTTGAAGACCCTGCTCTCCTACGTTCTAAAATCCACACAGCGCTGGTCCAAACTAATCGTGTTGAAATTTAATCAACAGAATTTTGTACAATTTGAGGTTTGAAGAACTCAAATATTTTTGATATTTAAATCCAGAACCTGTACTTGCAAGTTAAAAAATATATATATATTTAATACATCTGTTGATCAGGCAGACTCATGGTGTAGGATTTCTTTGGTGCTGTTACAACATTCCCAATTAAGGAGATCTGAGGGGGTTTGAAGTGGGCCATCAAAATAGTCAATGTATCTTGCCAAACTACTGAGACCAGGACTATTCACCGGTTCCTTCTCTACTTGCCTTCTCAGCGGTTCCTGCTACTCATACATAATCAGGAGTCACTGCATACCCTGCCCCGCCCAGAATCATGTGAAGCTCCCGCCCTTCAACATCCTCTCCCTGTACCTCCGCAGACCTGCTTTCTCCTCAGCAGGGACTGCTCCCTAACCCTCCACACAATGAATTCCCTGCCCACTTCCTTCAACAGTTACCTTACGCTCCTCAGCCCTTCTTCTCGCTCGTTACACAATGATCACGATAGGCAGCAGACATATATTATTTATTTAACTTTTGATTTACATTTTGATAGAGTGCTTTTTGTTTTCATCTACATATACACTTGTGTAATGGATAGCTTTTAGTACCAGTATAGAAAACTGTGAAAAATGGTGAAACATTTATCAAGAGTTATCTTTTCATGTTACATAACTAATCATGAGTACACTGTCTCAAGGTAGGAGCATCTTCAGCTCTAGGAAACTGGTTGTTTTTAGGTCGAGCCTGTGAGGCATGCTGTATTGAGGGATGGACTTGAAGCCCCGTCCACATTTTTCATTGGCTGGTGTCATGGTCATTGATGAATGCTGGCTTCTAATTCGATAATAGGCTAGTTAGTCCCTCCTTAGTACCGCATTGTCTTCATTTGTAACCTCCCATGAGGACATCCCCTGTTACGTGTGTTGGTGCTCAGTAGGGTTTAATTACAGCCTCCAAGCACTATTTTGTTCAATGCTGTCAACCACGCTCGCTCGTATGGCTTTATTTCTTTTTCTTATAGCACAGCACGCCATAGTGGCAGCCGTGCCTTTGATTTATCTGCTGTCGCTTCGCGGCACCGAAAGCGGCCACATTTTTTCTCTCCTATTTTTTATTTAACTTTTGTTTGTAAATTGCCCCCATTCCAAGCTGTCACATTAATGGCGGCCACGCACCTTTATTTTATTTTTTTAGACGAGGCACGACTAATGAAAGGGGCATGGCCACCATTAAACTGAAAGTGTGGCTTGGGGTGCTTTTGCAAACAACCATTAGCAATGCAATAGTTCTCGCATTTTTTAGAGTTTCGTAAATGTGAGATCTATTGCATTGCAAATGCTTGTTCTACAAAGGCTGCAGACTGAGAACATACTGGCGTCTCAGAAACAAACTGGCTTTGCAGGCTGCTCGAGGCCATCTGCCTTTAGAGTTTTGGGTATGCAACACATGCTATGACTCCTTTACAATAGCAGACCTTTTAGTACTAGTCATTATAAATTATGACTTATTAAGACGAGAATTCATAAAAAGGGGCTGATGTTGGCTTGGGCCAGGTGACTTCAAGACTTTAATTTTACTACATTGCTGATAAGCAAAACGTTGCTCCCTTTTGAAGACTTTAGGGAGCGGCATGATCTCCCGCGGGGGGACTTCCTATTACATGCAGCCTTGACTGCGGCCGTCAGGAAGCACTGGCGGAAGGGGAGGGTAGAGCCGGACACCTCTCTTGCCTGTCAGTATGTAGTGATGGCGACGGGTATCTTTAAGGCGGTGACTTGTTTCTATAGGCGGATTACTGGAGATATGCGGTAACCCCTGGCTGCCCTGCGCGTCAAGTGGGAAGCGGACCTGGGAGCGCCTATTGCAGACAAAAACTGGGAGGAAATCATGGAGCGCCCTTGGAAGTGTACACGAAATGCACGCTTCCAGCTTATTCAGTTTTATGTTTTTCATAGGGCATACCTTACCCCTCGCAAGATAGCTGAGTACTTTGGGGGGCCAGATGCTTGCCCCCGATGTGGTCATGGTGGGGCGACTTTTCTTCACATGTTCTGGGACTGTCCGCAGGTGACAGGGTTTTGGGAGGAAGTGGCGACGTTACTCCTGACGGTGACAGAGAGGGATTTGGAGGTGGGCCCGGGGGTCTGTTTGCTACATGGATTTCCGCATACTGCAAAGACTAAGGTCACCAGTAGGTTTATTGACCTGGGGCTGGTCCTGGCCAAGCGGGAGATTACTTCCCATTGGAAGGCGCGGCAGGGACCTAATTTCTTACGGTGGACTAGGGAAATGGGCGGGAAGTGAGGGGACTTATAGATTATGTCTGGCTCGACGTAGTGAAAATGAAAGATCGCACGAATGGGCCCGGGCATGGTTAGCACTCCTGGACTTGTTCAAACGCTCGGCTGTGGGGGATGGGGGAGATCCGGTGGGGGATGATGGGACCCCGGTTCCTTGAGCGCCCTGTAACAGGCTTCCCCCTATGCTCTCGAGGCACTCTCTGTTGGGATTGCTGGGAGGCGGATCCGACGAGTGGTGGGTGAGGCTTTGATGTACATGTAATTCTGATAGATACTGGCGACATGCTTGGGTGGGTGGGTAGAGTGGGGGGGTTCGTTGGGGGGGGTTGCTGGGGGATGGGGCGGGGGGTATTTTGGCTTTATCGCACCCTCACTGTGGATTACTCCTGTGGATGCACTACCTTGTAGCACAGATACTGTTGGGGTGAATGTTGTACAGTTGTGGTCAGTGTGGTGGGGCGGTCACTGCACTATGTCCTGATTTGGCTGGAGGGCGGAGTATTGGGGGCGGGGATTGACTGCATTTTGTTCTGTGACCTAATAAAGTCTGTTTAAAAAATAAAAATTGTTGATAAGCAAAACGTATTCGCCAATAGGGCAGAAGTGGCAGACAAAAAGATTGCAATGCGCCTCCCTACATCTGACCCCCTACCTCACCTCAATGGTTCTGGGTTCAATGGTGGGCAACGCACAATGCTGAATCTTAGCTGCTGATCTTCTAGTAGAAAAACAAAATCCGAACACACAAACATGGATCCTAGTCTACATAGTGGACCTCTGGAGCGAACTGGTGGACACCTTTGAAGGATCCATGTTGTAGAGACACAGCATGCGCCCCGCAGAATTACACTTGACACACAGTAGCCAACCTTTGTGATGCCATCCTAGCTGCACCCCTGAATCGAGCTGAAAGCAGCAGACTAGTTGGGCTGCTGTCACCAGTATATGTGATACACTTCCATCATTCACGGTACACATCTCTCCATTACCGGGCCAGGCAAGGGTTACTGTTCTAATGTTCCTTTTCTCTTTTCCACATAAAAAATATATTGCCGTCACCACTGACGAGCCAACGCCTTGCCTGGGCTGATGCTGAGGAGGTGGGAGCCATAGATGCCTGAACTTCATGTATGATGATCATGTACTACTAGACATGGAATCCTCAAATATGTGAGGTACTACTGAAAACATGCAATTGAAAAGAAAAGAAAAAACATAAAAACAAATACCCTAGACCAGTAAAATCACTGGAGGAATTTCAAGGAGCCAAGCGTCTCAGAGTTCAGTTCAAAACTACAGGAGGATCTGGTAACCCAAGCTCAAACTATGGTTGTGAAGTTAAAGTTCTTAAAGACAAGTTTAAGAAATCAATCTGTGTCAGTATCTTTAATGAGGGCAGAGGTAATGTCTACTATGGTGCCCTGTGAGAATAAAATAAATAAAAAAGAATATTTTGGAGCCTGTATCTTAAAAACGGTCATTCCAGACGAATATTTATGGTGACAGGGACACCTAGGAATTGGGGCCCAAATGGAACCCCAAGCTTTTAGGAATTTCAACTGGGAACTGAACTTTAGGACGAGGGAGCAATCATAACATAAACAAGTTATATAAATTATAAAAGCTAAAAGCGAACAAGATGGCTTCGAACGTTCCAGACTCCGGGTGGCTGGCTCCATCCAATAAGTCCAAGCTCCTTGTAAAATAAAATGTAATTCCACTGGCAGGCACTCAAAAGGGCCTACTCCATATCCAGCGTTTACCTCAAAGGGTACAACAATACGGGCCCAGAAAGTATGCAGTGACATCAGTATGGTGGTTTTAAAGGCATTAGGCCTCCTGGGTTCATGTGGCATGATTAAGAACTACCTTTTTGACAATATGTGGTTTTTCAAGGAGATCAGACAGAGCCAACAGAATCACGGGGTCCATGCTGGAATCCTTCTGCAGTGAACCCGGGAGACCAATCTTATGAAAAATTCCTTATCTTACCTGAGCCGTGAATACCACTGACAACACCAAACTGCAGGGATTGCAACAGGCTGGGCTGATCATGAACTATCTGAAGTTCAAACCCATTGTTCTTTGCCTGCCAAAAAATGGTGTCCTGGAGCTATTTGCAACCATAACCAGGAGGGGGTGAATTACAACTAAAAGGGAGGGGGAGAAGCTCAATCTCCTTCCCTATGCCATCTTGGCACTATTCTTTCTAGTACATCCTATCTGCTATGAGAAGGGAACAACAGAGTGAAAGTGGCTAGAAATAAACAGGCTTCCTTACTCTTTTCTAAGAGTGGTCAAGCAACAACGAAATAATTTAAATTGTTTACAAAACACAGAAAAGTTGTTGGGTTTGTGGCCAGTATAAATGCATATGTAAAGTACATAAAGACACTTCATACAAATAATGAGATTCTATCACACCCGGGCTCTTACATCAGAGAGTGGGTAATCCCAAAGCTACATGTTCAAGAGAATTTGTGTTATGGTTCTTACAAAGATGCCCCCACTCCTTCAAAGCCTACTCACCCCCACTGCCGGTGATGGCCGCTCGCACTAGCTTATCGATCTGGTACTTAAGCTTCTGTTCCGTTGGTCGCATCTTTTCCAAGATCTGCAGCGAAAAGGGAGTGAGTGGAATTGGAAGTAATTAAGAATTGGACACATACTTGAGACAAGATCCTCTATACCTATGACAGCTATGCTTAGATACAAAATAAAAGCGTACCCAAGTGGTGTCAAAGCAGTAGTCTTCCACATTCTAGATCTAGAACACAGCTAATACCTGAAAATATTTTTTCATCCCATTGCACGACTACAAACAAACATCTCATCAGGTCCGGTGTGGATTTTTTATGAGGTTTACATAAGTCTTGGCTGATAAAAAGATTATTCTTGACTATATGTTTGCTAACTGCAGAGACTGTCAACTGATTAAGCTATTCTGCGATGAGACATACAGAGAGGGGGCTAAAGTTACCCTGTGACATAATTATGACATGCCCGATTGTTGAAACTGAGGTACCCAACTTAGAACATAAAGATAAAGGGAACAGCATTCCATCATGCAAGGTGACTAGAACGTTTTAGGCAACGTTTTTGTGGGGTCTAGTCCTCAGATTGTAGTGCAACTATCTAGAACTTAATACATCAAAAGTACCAGATTCAGCTGCACCTTGCAGTGTTCAATCGTTCTTTTTCATCCCCAAGACCATGATACAAAACAGGTTGTCCTACAACACGTGTTCATTCAAATGTATATCTAAATCTCCAAAGGTGGTCAGAAAATAAACATAAACAGAAGTCAGAAAACTCAGTAAGTTTAAGATCTCAAATAGAAATAAAACAGAAATATCAGTACTTATGTTTCAGCGGTATCCAACTACTTTCAACTTCATACCAGCCTTTAAATCCCTGCTCTCAATATTAGTTGAATTCATATAGCATACCGCAAACGTACTGACTCTTGGGTAAAGGTATGCACTAAAATACGAACCAATTAAGTGGTACTAATCTTTGCCGCTTTGGGATGCTGACAGTTGACCCCGCTTTCTTCCTGGATTTAAACTTGGAATCTGCAGATTACACGTAGGTCTATGGTGAAGATGCAAAGACTGCTTATTTGGCTTATCTCGTAGGATAGGTCACATCTGCGAGACCAGCTACTTTCTTCTGTAGCAGAAACTCAAGTAAATCCCTGTAAACAAATGGAGAACTTGTCCATAGTCTCCTTTTCACACAATCGGGGAAGCAGCCTATTGTAATATCTGGAAAAGACGGACTGTCAGTAGCTCTGCTAAGGTGGAGGAAACTGAAGTGAGCACTAGTCAGGACTCTTCAGTGAAAGTAATTTCACCACTATTAAGTGATGAAGTCTTCCTTCAATAGTGAGTGAAAGAAAATGATCTCGTTCTCCTAAACGCTTCCATTCTTAGACGCCTCTGTACACTGGTATCTGCCCTCAACAAGCGGAGTCCATCCAGAGTTTAAAGTCGCAGCCGTTCCCCGTTGTTGAAGAAAGCCTTCCTGGATTCTAAGTTATGTCCGAATACCAGCCTATATCCCAACTTCCTGACCTGACAAAACTTCATTAGAGAGCAGTTTTCTGTAGACATTGTTTTTTATGGTGGTCCAACAACTTGCCGCATCCTCTCCAAGTTTGTTTCTGCGCGTAGAGGATGGGAGGGCGGATTAACACGGAGTCAGTGGTGATGCTAGCATTAGATCTGCACCAACATGCAAATACCAACCTACCTGCAGCACTGATATTATTAGACCTCTCAGTGCACACTATTCATCAGCTGTTTCTTGATCGGTTAAGAGACACAGGTATCGATGCCCAGGCCTGGTCCTGGTTACGTAGCTTTCTGTCAAACATGACATTTCAATTCACTACTGGAGCTTGGTGCTCCACAGCGAAATTGCTATCCAGGGTCTCCCAGGGGCCAATTTTTGTCTTTTCTGCTCTTCAACCTGTACATGTCCTCCATCTCAGATGGTCTTAAAAATAGCCAGTGATCTGAGGCAGTACCTGCCCAGTGCCATTCTTGCATGCTCCGGGTTCAACAATGGGTGACCAATATTTACCTTAAGCTAATGGGGAGCAAAATGGAAGTTCTACTGCCTTTGCAACCATCAACATTTTGGAACATTCCTTTACGGCACCTGGATTAAGACAATGGCCTATCCCCACTCCCACTGTAAAGAATTTTGGAGTGAAATTCATCCCCATCCTGTCTATGACTGAAGCGGTGAAGTCGGTGGTCAGCTGATGTTTCTTTCAACTCAGAGGGTTAAAAAGGATCCTCTGCCTTTTTTCTTTCTCTCTCAAAGTGATGATTTTGAATGTATTTATTTACTAGCCATTACACTATTGTAATGGGGTGTACCTAGTTCTCCCTCTAGATTTGATCCAGAAACTTCAAATGGTTCATACTCATTCTACAAGACTGTTTCAAGGTTTAATAAGCCAGGGACTAACTACATTTCTCATGCAGGGATCATCTTTCACTGGCTACCTTTGAAGGAGTGTGTTATTTTCAAATCACTGTCTCTAGTGCTCCAACTCAACTACGCCACTCGGCGATCTTTCTGGGGCAATCATGTTGCTTTCTATCAACCTAGATGCCTAAGATCAAGCAACATCTCTCTTTTGGTGATCCCACATTTCAAGTTGTCTTCACTTATAAGCCCATGTATTCTCGATTGCTGCAGCCCAGCACTGGAATAAACTTTGAGAACACACCCGGAAATAGCAGAATCTTGCCCTCAAAATCTGGCTCTTCCCGACATCACAGTGAGTTGTGCTAAAGCAGCAATTTCATGATTTTTCTTCTGTTTCTCCCTTTGATTCTTTGACGGTGCCAGATACAACCCCTGCTGGGGTTACAGATGCATGCTTTACAAATCCACTAATACAGATACACCCCAACATCTGTGGTAAACCACCTCAGAAGGAGAAAGAGAATATTCCCTCCCAACAGATGGCTGACCAAGGTGGGGACAAAAAAGGGTCATCACTTTCCTTAAGGGTCCCTGGGCTGCTGAGAACACTGCTGCTACAGCTGGTGGGGAGTGGGCACTCCGTGTCTCTGTTTCGTGTAATGGCTGCAAACAAAATAACTTTTCTTCTCTCCAAATCTACTGCCCATAGAGACCATGTATAACTAACACCTTGTCGCCAAACCAGCGAAATCAGAAGATATGTGGTCATTTACAGCCTAACCATATACATTCACAGACGCCATCTTCATCTTCGGTGGGGAGCTTATGAACAAACACCTCCATCTCTTTGTGGCGGAAGGGTTCATATGAACCAGTGGCCCTCAAAGTCAAGGTGCTGGTGTTAAACACGTCCTTACCCCGATGATCTCTTTTCTTTTTCTAGTGGTGCCCAATTACATTGGGGATTAACCCTCATCTCTTAGCTGCATATAGATGAACAGAAGGTGACACTGTGCAATCATTCAACACACATTGATTCTCGGAGGGGAATTTTAGATTTATTTCTGACCTTTAAAGAAAACATTTTGTCAGAGCTGCAGATAAGAACTACATTAGGCTTGAATGAACCCTAGAAGATACAGAAGAAGCTGTTGAAGTCTCAAAACTTTCCAGTGTAATTATAGAGATGGAAATGCAGGGCAGCCCATACACCTTAAAATATGGCATCAGATTGCAGTTTCTTCTAGGTGAGGTTTCCTTCTCCTGACTTTTGGAAAGGACTGTCTATGATGGTGTTCTTTGGGGTATGCGACTCTTACTGAATTCTAAGGCCAACTAAGTGTACAAGAGCAATGCAAATGCTCAGATCCAGGTCTCAAGGATCTGCTCCTTTCGATGTGCAACTAAAGCAGTAATTGCGAGATACAGGACAGAGGATACGTCGACATGTGTCCTCGCCTTCGGACCTATCCCTCCATGCTAATTATCTCAATCTTGAAGGAAAATTTACTGGTGAAAAATTCTACATCCAAGTCAAGCTCAAGGTTGAAACCACCGCAGAAAGATGACATGGCACGTATAATGTAGCCAATGTTGATGCTAGTAGTCTGAAGGAAGGGTAGGCAGCAGCCAAATTAGAAAGCTCCTGGAGGATATCGGGATGGGGCTAATTTGGGATGATGGGAAATAACGGCCATAAACTTAGGTAGAGATGAGCTAGTTTGGAGTCTTCTTCCTTCTCTCTTAAAAAGATTTGTACTTCATTGTCAAAGTCATGGCTGTCAGCCATAAGCTCTTTCCTTGAGCATTTTTCTCTCACAATTTACTGTAATTTTTGAATAACGCTGGTGTAATAAACTCTAAAACTATTCAAAAAGTTCCTAACGAGCGGAAAAAAAGTTCACCAGCAAAGATGAAAAACATAAGAGCCACTCTGGTCCAGCATCCTCTTTGGATGAACATAGAACATTAAAAACAAACATTGGCATAGCCAATAGGTCTCGCCTTTAGGACCTTATAAGTGTTTAGCCATGCAACAGTTGCATAACTAAATACTTATAAGGTCCCAAAAGCGAGACCTATTGGCTATGCCAAGCGGCCGCGAAAGTGATCGCGATCAAACATCAAAGCGGCCGTGAAAGTAATCGCGGTCAAGCGCGGCGCGCGCGTCCGCGCACATGCACTGTAGCTCTAGGCTGGCCTGGTAGCACTTTTTGGAGCCCTCTCAATAAGTCTCGCCAGACCAGCGGATACGCTGGGTCAGGCGAGACCTAATAAGCAGAATGAAGTATGAGCATTAGGGAATGAACTGTGCAAGCCGCAGGGCTGAAAGAGTCAATGAGACATATCTTCTGGAAATAGACTTTATCTCACCAGGTGGAATCAGTTCTTTAAATTAATTACAATGACATTTACAGATTTCTGCACATTTCGCTCCTCTGTCTCCGTTGATTCTCATGGTCTGTGGACAACTAGCTCTTGTAATATTGTAGTACCTTCTAAAGCACTCTAATACTCCTGGGTGCGCACACACTATAGGAAAATGTAAATATATAAAAACGTGCATGTTGGACTGGAGGAAAATTTACGGCAAACAAATTCAAAACAATTTATGTTAATGTTAGAGGTGACAGCAACTACTCTCCTTGCTCCCTGACCACAATCTGTGGTTAACTTCAGTCGCTCCCCAAAAATGATTCTCTACCCAGAACCATGATCGCTAATCCATAAAGTTAAGCAGGTACCTACCGGAAGATGGAGCTTCTTTGTAACAAACAATTCGCCTGGAAAACGATGCACTAACAACCAAATCTGCAACTGCAGAGATTTGTCCAAGCATCCACTGGGCAGCCAACCCGATAGTCAGCGGATCAGTTGTCCCTGCACAAACCTAGCGGCTCGCGCTCTGCCGATATGCTTACATGAAAGCTTGGACCCAGGTGAAAACTTCACAATGGAACAGGTATGAAGACTACAAGGTGCCCACAGGAAACTTGCAGTTTACCAAATTACATGGCATCCTCAACCTACTGTGCGTATCTCCACGAGCCGCAGGATACCCATGTGATTTGCGAGGGACCGGCCTGATGTCTTCTCCAATATGACATGAGCAAGATCCAGGAGGTACATGACGAGGAGTTGGTCCTTTACCTCCAAGAAGCTGAGGCCCTAAAGATGAAGTAAGAACAGAAAGGGAATTAAAGCGAGATGTGGAGTGGAACCAGGGAGTGCAAAATCAACTAAGTGAAGTATTCAGTCTCCGGATTTGTACAAACATTCACCAAATATTTCAGTCTTTAGACAAGCCACTCTATTCTGTCCTCAGAAGGGAATGATATGTCTATGTTATTCGGGCCTCTACATTGTCACTTACACATGCACTGCTCCATCAATGGTACTCAGCTATGGAATGAGCCCTAGCCGAGCAGGAGAGGGAATAAGGTCTCCATGTTAATTTAGTACCAGAACGTCACTTCTCACATGCACTACTCATCCAAGTCCAGCTTAGCTTGGGGTGAAATGGAGTTTTAGTATACATGTACATTCCATGCTAAAGCGAACTTCAATCTACTGCTTCACATATCCACACCTCCTGGTCTGACTTCACCTACCTTCTCGGTTGGCAACGCCCCCGATCTAATTCGCTGTACCAAGCCCTGCACATGGGCAGTCATGCCAGTCACCTGTAAAATAAAAAAACAGGACCTGAGATTGTCAAGTGAGGGCATGGGTGAAGCTTTTTGAAACATGAGATAGTAAACGCTAATTCACCTGGTCCTGTAAGGAGCTGAGAAGCTGCACCACAGCTGGAGCATCATGCATGTCCTACAGAACGAGAGGAGGAGGAGTTTAGGAAAGAGACAGGGTATTGCGATTTAGCCCCATCGGAGTCTCACAGGTATTAAATCTCTGTACAAGAGCATAGCTGGGTGAGATTACACAGAAAAAGAAAGACAAAGCAACATTTTCAATTCCTTAAGCAAACTGAAACAGGAGATGGGAACCCAGAGAAGAGCATCCATATTTTAGAATCCGAAACAAAGTTTTGTTGTTGGGGACAGATGTTCCCAACCTTGTTATTGATGGGCATTGTTTCACTTGAGACAGCATGAAGCCACCAAAGCTTTACTAGTAAAATATGTTTTTTTCATTACTGCACCCAGATGGAAATTTTAAACACTTGCTTGATTACTACCAGAGTAATCTCTGCAAAAAAGGTACTTCAGCCCTGACTGCTGCTGCTCTTCCTCCAATTCCCTGCAGCCGCACAGACTGTTTTTAAGAAACATCCAGATCAGTGCTTCCTAAACCTTTAGAATAACTCCATTTTTTTTAACGAAAAACGTTTGAGATATACACGTGCTTTAATGTAAAGATAGGCAATATTTGGATGTAACTAAAGCATCCAGTGGTAGGCACTGTCATTTACAGACCTCACATTTTCCATTGAAATGGCATTTACATTTGCAGACATTCAGTTTTAGTGAAAAAACTATTTTGTACACGAATGATGAGCTTCAATCAGATTTCAGTGAATATTTATAAGTTGGGCATCACCAAACAAAGTGTCTTGAATTGTTTTGATACTATTACAATCTTTGTTTCCATCACACTTCAAAATTGCAAACAAAATGTGCTTTGTTTTTTCATTCTTAACTGCGGAATGTGTACAGTTTATTTACATTGTGTTGTGATGATATCCTATACCCTTCCCTTTCACACTGCCTCTACCGCAGCAAGATTGTCACATAATTCAATTTACTTTTCTTTCTCCGACTGGTAAGTGAGAGGCGTTAGTAAACAGCAATTCCCATGTGTTGGAAAACGAGGCAGCATCTGTGAGGCCTGCACAAATAACATGACTACATTTGTCCTTCACTGGGAACCAAACATCCAATTGTAGCGCCTGACTCTTAGAGGGTAGCGTTGCAGAGCAGTCTGAGGCTTACTCAAGGGAGGGGGTGTGGGCTAGTAATCGCCATTTGCAGGTGCACCAAAAATAACTCAATAATTGATTGTCCAGTCTGTACTTTGCTTTATAAAAGTAAGAGTACATTTATTAAACACACACACTACTCAATACTATGCACCAATTTACAAATATACATAAGCTGTTGGAATTACTTTGTGACATTGCATAACATCTCCAAACCTCTGGGGGGGTGGGGGGGGGGAGGGTCTAGTACCACCACTCCCATGTATGCACATCAACTTGCCCCAATGCAGTTAGTTGAACATAACCTGGAGCGAGGGCCCTGCGCACTGGCACCATCCCAGTGGCGACTCACCCCATTACCTCAACAAGTATTAAAAAGGGGTAAACCTGCCTTGGTGACACATGATCCTGACTGAGCATCTCTTCCTGAACATAAAGTATGCACCTCTATATCTTAAGAGCTAGCAGTCTGGGGTCTTCACCTATGCGCAGAAGCAAGAATCCATGTTTACACACACTTTAGAATGACAGTACTCATCACCTTGGTTGATCATTTGAATGCATTGCAATTACAGCCCCTAAAGGCATCACAGATGAAATCACAGGGTTACGCATATACAGCCAGACACCCTAGCAGGACTGTCTGGCAACATAACCCCACTTGGCTTATGACATCTCCTTACACATGTGACTTACAGTCCCTTCAAAAGAAGTACTCCCGGCAACTACACTTCTCCTGCAGTGCACCTCTTCACTTTAAAAGGAATCACAGGTAAAAGCATGGGATTACGTAAATACAGCCAGACTCCTAGCAGGAAGGTCCTGCAACATAACTCCATTTAGCTTAATATCACCTTACACAGGTACTTCACTTTACACATGTGACTTTCAGTCCACCTAAAAAGAAATAACCACTAGTAAATGCATTTCGGTGCAATTACACCACTTCACCTCCAGGGGATGCACTACTTCACACATCCCCAACTCAGCCCTTCACTTCATGATGCACTTTTCCACACACCCTCAGCTGTAGAACAAAAGTTCTAGCCTAGAATGTGTTTAAATGCTAGCTGAGCCCTTGAGGGGTAGTTTCCTTTAGGTCCCCGTGACACTGAGGGTGGGACTTTTCTTTGTGCTAGGGGGGGGAGGAGGGAGGGGGAAGACTGCGCTTCTCCACCACCTTTTCACAAGTGAGGGTGACCCCCCTCCTCTGGGGGCCACAAAGCACCAAAAGGGCAGATTTCCAAATGCCTGGCGAGGCATTATGGGGCGCTTCATGCTCCTCTGTACCAGCCCCAGCCACTGGGAACACTCTCCTCCGCCCTCCGGGTCTCTGAGAGGGTAGATTCAGCAGGGTGCTGCCTTCACTGGCTCCCTGCGCCAGCCTTTCGCCTGGCTCTCCTCCTTGGCCTCTCTTCTCCCTGCGCAGAGGCCACTGCTCCTGCGCACCGGTCCTGGGCTCTTCTTCTGGTGCTGTTAGGGTCCTGGGGGCAGCCAGGGGGTCTCTCCTTCCAACTGCACATTGTGCAAGGCTCTAGCACCTTCAGCCTCAGCAGACCACACCCCAGAGAGAGCTTCTCTTCCTGTGCAATCACTTTTTAAAAAAGTTACATTAAGGCCCGTCCAACAATATTTTGGCTTGTGGTCTGGAAGAACCCAGCAGCACATTTAACTATGGAAATAATAAAAGACTGCCTCAATTGTGATAAGAGAAGGGAAATACCCTGGCTTGCTGCTGTCAGGAAGAGTTTGATCAGTGTGAATCTTGAGCGAATATTTTTAAACCCCATCGACTCAGATGGCATAAGTAAAAAAAGCCTGCCGAAGTCACTTTATGCTGTTTACAGTAAAACCAGATATGAAACAGAGGTACAGAAATCCTCAGTCGCCAGATATATGATGATTGAGAATACCTCCCATTTACCATCTAGCTACCTTTTAAAACCTATTGGCCGCTGGGAGAGGGGTTTGCTCTTTCGATTAAGGGTCGATACTATGAAATTTCTGCTCTGTCTCCCTCTTGGGTACAATCCTAACCTCGATCATCTTCCTTGTCCTTGTAATGATCATCTTCCTTGTCCTTGTAATGATCAATGTAATCAATGTTGCATTTTTTATTCTTTTGCAACTTTTATTTAAAATACACTAAATGGTTTTGATGCCATTTCTTAAGACTATACCTTCGATTGATTACTAGGCATATCATTACCTTGGAAGAAGAGGAGTTAACCTTCCGTGTAGGCTCCTTCTTGAAAGCGGCAGCACATGCTCAAAATTCAATGTGCACCCTTTGAAGCCTGTTTTTGTATATTTTATATTCTATACTGTAGATACATCTTGTCGGACTCTGTTTTTCTATATTGTATTTTTAACCTGTATCGAAATTCAGGATGTATTTGTTAGATCAGAAATTATTTCTGCCATGATCTGTTTTATTTTTAACTGTCTCCCCTCTTATCGGACTTATGTTTTATTATTATAGGCTTTGATCTTTGGATTTATGCTTTTATGGATATTTATTGTAACTGAATAAAGATTTTGAAATTAAATTAAATTGAGTGCTGAATGGAAGCATTAAGCCCTTCCAACTTTTTCAACGCTTCTTTTTATTAAGATAGTCACTTCCCTCTTTAATTTATAGATTCTGTTCTAGTGCCCTCAGCATAATAAAGAGAAAGCAAACCCTGTTTGGTGTAATGTGTTGTCATAATGCTATACCCGTCTTCGGCAGAGCAGCAGGCAAACTGGTCCCAAAAGCTGAAAGACAACAAGAGGTACCGGCCGGGGCCAGCAAAGGACTGGGGTCGGGCGTCCGAATTTCTGTCTTCTGAGAAAGCAGCACCCTGACAAAGATGTGCCGCCAGGGGAACTCCAGCTATGAGCATGCTGATCTTCAAGAGTCGTTAATGTGCAGAACAGTGATCTGCAGGATACTGGGCTCCCTGTGCGGGTACCATTGGTCACAGATAAGGAACCCACAGATGCGCAGAATGCATTTCAAGCTCTGGGCTTGGCAATGCTTAAAGTCCGCTTCTATAGTTCAGCTGCAGATATCACAAGGACAGCCCTCGATTCTCCAATTGCCTTTCTCCCCAATATGGCATTTAAAAGGGAGATGGGGTGTATGTGGGCAGGAGGGTTTGGGAAGAAGGCTTATGGGTGCTTAGACAGCATGCGATCTATCAATTGTGCACCCGGTTGCCATTTTTTTTTTTAACAACCCATACCTGAACTCTTTGCTGTAAACACAGTCCCTTCAAAAGTGCAGGATCTTAAATTTAAACACGGAACACCAGTTCCAAAGGTAGCAGCTGTGCATAGCTGAGATTGAAGGACAGGCATGTCGACGGAGAAGGAAGCAGAATCACAGAACAAGCAGTGGAAAATCCAAAAGATCTCACCTTCATAATGTGTGCGCTGAACTGTTGATTTTGCCAAGGTTTATCAATAAGGCTTTGTTAAAAGAAAATTAATTAAAAAAGTTAAAAATTTGGGAAAAAACAAAATCGAAACACTGGAGGAAAAACCAACACGAACCTTATGGTATCTCAAAACTGTACATTGAATTCATGGTTTTCAATTTGTGTAAATATCGTGGTTTCTTTTTCAAACTCTTATCACTCAGGAGACACTAAACAGAATTTAAAAAGAGTACGGAAGTGTCAGAAAATAAAGGGAAATGCCTTCCAAGGCCTAATTTACTTTCCATATGATTGCACTATTAGCTCCTCTGCCCCAGCCAAGGGAACCGGCTTAACGGCCTTCAGGAAAAGTGTCATGCTAAGTACAGCTTCTGCCTCAGACGACAGCTGAGCAAATCTTTCAGTGCCTTGAAAGTATGGGTGCTAAGGCTTGTGCTTTGTGGAGAACAGAAGATAAACGTACAAACTCTTAAAGTCTTCCTTTCATCCAAACCCCAGCACAAACCTCACAGTTGCTGTGGTTTTATAGACAAGCTGAGGGTTGGGGTGGGACACAGGGCTAGGGTGGTATTTAAGAGGTGCAGCAGCACTAGAGGGAAAAAGCTAGCAAATGCATACACTCTCAGGGAGTACTGAATAAAAAAGAGAAATGTAGTACCTTAAATTTGAATACTGGAAGGCAACAAGTCTGCCAATCAAAAGGATCGTAAGCAGGCTATGTTTTATGGGAGGGCAAAACACTAGGGTGAGATTCTGGGGAGATCCATGAGCGGGCGGAATTCATCACCTTGCGCTGATTTTTCGCGCTGTGAGCTTGTGCCGCACTGTAAAATCAAAGGAAACGGCGGCATACCGGAGAGTGCTGCTTCTTTCTGCCACTCAAGCAAGTTTTCTGCTCGAGCGGCAGCCTTCTCAAGAAGAACAGTTGCTAACTGCTGTGACTGCCCAGGGCTGATAAATTTCGCTGGGAGGCATTCCAGTGTCCAAAAATCGCACTTGGGGACGCAAATCCTTTCTTACACTCGCCAACTTCACTGGCGAGCTGTGCTCAAGAAAAAACTCTGCGGCTTGACAATGTTTTCTCAGAGAGCAAAACTCCGCCAGCAGAGCGGAGTTTATCGACCAACCCTAAAATAAAACACAAGAAGAAGAAGGCAAGCTATTGAATAAGATGCAAGCTAAGGAGAGTGACAATTAAGCCAAGCAATGGTTGGACAGTAAGCCCACAGTAAGTTCACAATAGATCTCTCACAAACAGCACTAACTGCTAAAAAGTGAGTTGTAATTGGCACAGTTTAATTAATAGAACTGCATACACTGAAAAACAGGGTGCTCGCCCTTACAGAATTTTTTTTTTTTACAGAAATATTTATCCCA
Source organism: Triturus cristatus (assembly GCF_964204655.1). Classification (NCBI taxonomy): domain Eukaryota; kingdom Metazoa; phylum Chordata; class Amphibia; order Caudata; family Salamandridae; genus Triturus; species Triturus cristatus. Next base: position 113,650,275 of record NC_140579.1, on the reverse strand, counting down.
ACCGCGGGAGGTGCTAAGAAAGTAAGCAACATGCTTGCTGCCATCAACAAGCAGTGTCAAACACGGTATGTGCAAAACAAAACGTTAAAGTATCAAGCTTGTGCATGTCTGCCGCCAACCAACAGCAATCCAGTAACAGACTCACCTAGACAGCATCAATATTACAATAGGTCTGTTCTACTTTAAAGAAAGTTTATTGATCTTGCACGACTGTGTGGGGCAGCCCTCTAAGCAACAGGCTAATTTCATCTAAGACAACCCAATAGACTGGCCATTTTAAAGTCAGGTTCGTACAGGAGTCGACCACACGCTCAGCCCACAAACCATTTGCTGCGAAAACCAATCCTAAATAGGGAAAAGTGCAAGTGCTCTGTAAACTATCTGAATCTACAACAATAGTGTTATTAAGGTAAAGGTTTTCTTTCTGAATAAGTAAATGTATGATGGCTGAATGCGCTTTTTATGTAAAATAATGCCAAATGTATAGCAATCCAAGCAATGGATGGAGAAGAGCCAAAGGCCACTACATGCATAGGTTAAAAGGGGCATCCTCAAGAAGCAGCTCGTGAGCTACTGGCAGCTCACCAGCTACCTGAAAGTAGCTCTCCCGTGTGCAGCACAGCATACTAAATTTGAAACTTTGTCTTGGTTGAAATAATATATGCAAGACAAAATTTGATTTTTTTTAGTTGAGACAGATGTGTATTTTCAGAACTCATAAGCTGAAATTTGGAGAAAAATGGTTGAATTTCGAAAATGAACTTAAATCTGAAATTTAAGTGATAAATAACGTGGCACTGGGAAGACTTAAGACTCGTATTACCTTGATGGTAGTCTGACCGAAAGCCCACTCTGTGTGTATGCAATGTATTGGAAATAATAGTTATGGCCAACATGTCTTTGGAGACTTTAAAAAAAAAAATAGTCTAACAAAAAAGAATAAAACAATTTTAAAAAGAAAAAAAAACATAAAAAAGAATAAAACAAGTATCTGGCTGTTTATGAACTTAGAGTACCACTAGTCTGACTTAGCCACTATCTCAGAAACTTAAACGGAATTATATTCATGAGGTCTTATCTACTTTTACAACGAAAATAAATTAAACAGCAGGTACTTGTACAGCATGTGCTTCATGTCCTAGTAGAAGCACTTAATGTGAGCCACTATCTCAGAAACTTAAACGGAATTATATTCATGAGGTCTTATCTACTTTTACAACGAAAATAAATTAAACAGCAGGTACTTGTACAGCATGTGCTTCATGTCCTAGTAGAAGCACTTAATGTGCACTAAGAGGCATGGTCAGCCAGACTGCCAAATAAGTGGATCTTGTAGAAATATAAATAATGGTCACACATTATCTTCTCATTCGGAATCAGTAAAGTTGGTATAATGTACTTAAGGCAGCCTGGGCACAGCAAACTCAATTACACAGACCTTTATATTCAGTCACAGAAGCACTTTCTCTACAGTAGTAGGGAGGTCAATGAGCAAAGCTGCTCAGGCTCCTGTGATGGCTCTCCTGCTTTGCAAGTCTCTGAAACTCCTTTTCTTCCATAAACGTTGAGCAATCCAATTTTCTTGTTATGCTGAGGATACCGAAATTATCTTTAAAATTGATAGCAACACCAATCTAGCTAGCCAAACTTAAACAATTGTCTAATGGAGAGCGAGCATGGATGAGAGAGGAAATTGGAGATAATAAATGCAGTAAAGATTAGACTGAACCTCTCTAATTTGGCCCTGGTTCTATCCTCACTAATATTTTAATACCACAATAGTGTTGTACCTCTGAATGTAGACAAAATGGGTGGGGGGGGGGTATAACATTGATAATTGACAGAGGAGTTGCGAATACCCATAGACCTGCTACAAATCAATCAAAACCCAAGTAAGTAACATGCTGAAAACCTATCTAGGACAAGGAAGAAGTGCTCCTAATATGTACAACACCAGAGCAAGTGGAGGATATCTGAGAAAATTTAGGCAATGAGGCCATGTAGCGTTTGAAACTCCCCACTGTCAGCAACATGAGGTGGTAAACAAGCTCTTCGTTTTTTTATGTTTTTCATGTTATGGGATGAATATTATACATAGTTGACAGTCAATATTTAAAAGAAGTATACATCTGAAACGTAGCTTAAATAAACATTACCCACCGATGACATTGAATTGCAACATTTATATAGAACTTATATAGAACTTATTAACCATATGTGAGGCACTGAAGTGCTTGCCCACATGGGTAGCAGGCTACATCATGTAGGGTATATTGTTGAAAGTTTGTTGTATTTGTTTTGTTCCTAGGTGAGAAGTGTCTCCATGTTGTGTGTGATGATCACCAAGGTACGGGTATCATGTTTTGGGCGGAGACAATTTGCAGTGTGATGGATAAAGAAGTGTGAGAGGCAGGCACGTAGATTATGGCTTTTAGTAAGCGGGAAGCTTTTAGCAGCTTTGCAGGCCAATATGGTATTTATTATGATTGCAGTCCACCTAGCTGAACTGAGCGGTCCTTTGAGATATTTTGTTTAAAGCTTATGATCCAGAACAGGCATAGGTTGAAGGCAGAAATTGCAGAGAGATCAGCTGTTAATAACATCCACATATCTGTATGTCACTTTGGGATGTCAAAAAGTAGTCATAGCATATAGGATGTTGGGACCTGCAGTGTGGATTAAAGTAAAGCCCTCCATTGGCCAGCAGCATGTGGCAGATCTCTTCACTTATTCCATGGCTGTTCAGTTGGTGATGGGTGGTTGAATTGCAGTGGATTAGTAAAGTACTAGATAATGGACATGACAGTAGCAGTTTTATCTCCTGAGTGCAACAGTGTCAAGCGGTAAAAGGGAATTATTATGCAGCCTATACAAGCTACAATTGACTACCTGACCACTGAGTGTTATGGTATTACAATTAGTGTAGGCTAAAAGGATTATTTGTTGTTTTGTAAATGCACGTATATAGTGCTTACTACCCATGATGAGGCATTGAAGCACTTTAGGATAGTTTATTTTTTGTTCTTCCCTTCAGTGGTCGTAAGTTATTAGGACTAATCTTGTGCTATTAAGAAAATATGATTCAATGCCTTTATTCTATTTTCTATGTGGTAGATAAAATTCATAGGAGTTATGGGAAATATTTACATGGGGAGGGTATGTGAATTCATGCAAGTGGTGGGCTTTTCTAGTAAATTAAACAGATTAGGTGTTGCTAAACTGCTGGGTATGAGTTTTAAAGGAAAGGATATGATCTTTGAAGAGCAGTGTGGGCAATTTGCAGAAATACAATAAAAGGCAGACATGCATGTGATTTAGAGTAGTCCGTGCTCAAAGAGAGGAGGCATGCTGACGATGGAAAGTAAGGAGAGATTCATCTGGAAGAAAACTTGAGACAACAACTAAAGGGTTTGAGTCAAGGTAAGTTTTCATGAGAATACAGAGGAGGGCACTTTGAGATCACATTCAACAATTTGAGACTCCAAAACTCAGAAAGAAACATCACCAGCATATGAGACAGTGCTATACCAGGTAGCTATGTAAGTACTACAATCAGTCGAACAGTCCCTCTCCCGAAAGGCAACTGCTAGACCACTGCCCTGCACGAACAGTCAACCAGCTCATGAGCTAGAATCACAAAGTAATGACTGGATGCATACATGGGAAATATGGTCCAATTTCAGAGTTAGAAAGTGTGGTAAGTGACAGACTGAAAGTTTTGTCAGAACAGCTCGTATCATCATTTCATTCATTGCATTTCTTGGATACATTGCAGAGAAATTTCAGAGCAGCTCAAGAAACGGCTGTATTAGCAATGGACACGTGTGGCTGGATGGCAGCAAAGTGAAGCTGTGTCTGAAGATGACAAAGACCCAACGGTAGTTTCCAAAACAATTGTTCCTGTTTTGATGTTCGCATCCTAATTAGAAAGCCTGGAGTGGGAGATGGTGGCCCTACATCATTGCTGATGAGATGAGAGGGCGAAACATACCAAGTAGAGTGATACAGAATACATCTAACTACTGAGCTGCTACATGGCCCACAATAGATGCAAACAGCAAGACACCTTTTTACTCAGGTTTTCAGGAATAAATGCATTTGTTGCATCTTTCCTATTTAGCTGTGCTGCACCTCTTAGTAGGATTATGTATTATAGTATACAACACTGAACAGGACGCCCTAATAAACAAGCATTGGCATAGCCAATAGGTCTCTCCTTTGGGACCTTCTAAGTGTTTAGCCATGCAGCACATTACTAGGTGAGAGCTGTTGGCTTTGTCAATATGTTTTAGCCATGTTCTACAGCAGCGTGGCTAAAAGTAAAGGGAATAACAAACAGCAAAGAAATAACAGCACATCCAGAGAGATAG